>NC_042615.1:86499160-86801735 GCF_901001135.1 Rhinatrema bivittatum | reverse complement strand
ACCTGAGGTTGAGGGCAGACGGAGGCCTTGACACGTAGACAGGACTATGGTCGATGCGGCGGCATCGCAGACAAGACACTTGACAACAGCAGGGTTGATGCATCGGCATCACGGACAAGGAACTTGACATCCAAACAGGCACAACACAAGGCATGGACATTGGCACTGTCTCTCAGGGCGTCCTACTCAGCCCACCCGCGGGACTGAGTCGCAGACCACCCTGTCCCACTGTGCGCCCTACACAGCGCTTGCAGGCTGGTCACGGACCACAAGGAGAACGGGACAGCGCAGGGAAGACCCAGGCAAGGAGGAACTCCAATGACGAAGCTGGTGTCATCCGAAGCTTCCCCCAAGGCTAGCAGGAACGGAGGCTCTGGAGCACAAGGACACTTCCCACCTGCAAGCCACCTCATTCTCGGGCATACACCATCCGAGAGCACCGGCTTACAGGAACAGAAGGTTCGAGAGCACCAGACGAAGATGCAGGGAAGGACATCTTGGCAGGCAGACACAATAGGATGAGGAAGATCATGGCGGAACATCAGGACATGGTCAGGGACCTCAGGCAGACATCAAGACACGAAGACATAGTATAAAAGCAGACGAGACAAGACGAGGAGCTCCACGAAGAACAGACGACTTTACAAGGCTCTGGCAGGCAAGATCCTCCAGAGGGAAGTCACATCAATGCAAGGCCCCGACAGACTGAAGTTGAAGTCCTTTTATAGGGCTGCAGACCGGCGACTCCCTGGGAGGAGTTTGGCAGGCCCACACCTAGCTGGCCCTATAACTACGGAGAAGTGCTGCGGGCCAGCCCCTAGGGAAGGGCGTGGCTCAAAGTCTATGCAAGCACAAGCAGCCTCAGGCAGGCCCCAAGGACATCGAGGCCTCCCAGGGCCTGGAGCAAATCCTGGACAGTTCACAGGCGAGACCCTGGCTTGGAGCGGCCTCCAGGAAGAGGTAAGGAGCCTCCCGTAACCCAGCTACAGGAGGGTTCATAACACCAAGGACACTGGTTGATGAGATCATAGAAAGTAAGTATGTATTGGTGTGTCTGATCCTCCCCTGTGGGGTGTGTATTTTCAGAACTGAGTAGTTTAACAAAACTCATGAGGCCACTGGGTCTTTGTTCGTTCTGGTAGAGTTTTCCTCAAGAAAAAAGAGTTTGTTCCTTCATTCTTCTGCCCTAAGAAGGTAACTGGTGAACCCAATGGTAGGGTTCCCAGGCCTTTAGGATCAGAGAGATTTGTTTTGGGGTCCAAGAATGGACCTCTCAGATATCCCAAGGTACCTGATAACAGGTCTCAGAGAAGAAGGGAGTTAGACCCCTGTTCCTCATCTGTCTGAGATTTCTTCAGTGTTTTGGATTAAATGGATTATCTTTAGAGGGAGTGAAAGGGTGAAGGTCTCACTGAGCTTCAGCTTGAAGGAAAGCATCAACCTAGGAAATTCTGAAATGTATCAGGAGGACTCTCCAGTTTCCTACTGGGAAGGAGTCTCCATCCAGTTTGCAGTTAACACTGGGAAAGTGACTGGGGAGGGTCCGTTTTGAAGAGCACATACTACTAGGGAGTGCGTATTTGACAGTGACCGTACCTTTGATTTTCTTCTGGAACATTATTCCTGTAGTGATATGCAGTGCACTGTTCCAAAGTGTACCCCCTTTATGTCTTTACAGGTCATACAAGTATTCAGTAAAATTAATTATCTTTGAACAACTAATGAGTACAATGTTTTTCTTTTAATGTAAGAAGCAGAAGCCTCCATAGGAAGTCTAAAGGCTTTGAAAGGCTTTCTCTTTTCCCCCTATTGGGATAAGAACCCAGGAAGCAAAGGTCGGAATGAGGTCCCAGCAGGTTCCCAGTGAGCCCCTGATTCTATTAGCTGGTGGGATAGGAGCTACACCCAAGTCTTTAAAAGGTATAAAGCCAATGGTGAATCGCAAATAGGAAAGGTAAATTTATAACAGTTATGGATACAGTCTACAAGAAACTTTTATGTGCAGACTTTACCCCATATTTTCAAAGGGAACTTTATGCTCATAAGTTCACTTTGAGACTTCCTGGTAAGTGTCCTTGTAGGGGCGCAAACTCACCACACAATATTACAACTGCTCTTTTTTTTTTTTTTTTTTACTCTTTATTTATTCATTGCAACAAACGAAAGACAAGCACAGAAAGCATACTTTACAGAAAATTAGGCTATTATCACATAGCGTAATAATAAAGAGGAATTAACATGAAGAAATTACACAAATAGCTCAAAATTATAGAACAGAATGGGAAGAGGGAAGAAAGAGACAAATAAAAAGAAGAATAAGTATTGCAGAATCACATGCTATATAATAAGTTAACATTTTAAACAGCGCATCCCCTTCAATTACGGGGGTTGAAGTAGTAATCTGAGAAGATCTATTCTCTACAAAAGCCTTTAGCTGATCTGGTTCAAAATAAACATGAGTATTACCTGAATACTGAATAACACCCTTGGCTGGGTACCTTAAAGAAAAGGCACCTCCAAGCCCGGTCACTTCTTCTCTAAAGTGAAGGAAAGCCTTCTTTTGTAATTGGGTTTGCTTACAGATATCTGGAAAGACCCAGATCTTATTTCCCATAAATGAAATCCTCCTATTTGAAAAGAACAGATCAGTAACATGTTTTTGTTTTAATTTTCAGTAGAAAAGGTAACCAATAATGCAGCTCGATCATTAATAATTTTAATAGTCTGTTCCACAAAATTTGTCAAATTCACACTTTCAGATGTTTCTGTATTATCAGGCTCCCCACTCAGACCACTTTTTTTTTAAAGAAAGGTAACACAATTTAATTATAGAGAGAAAGGAATCATGTTCAGTTCCTAAATCTTCTCTCATATATTTTTTAAGTAACTCCAAGGGGGACAAGAGTGGAGACCTGGGAAAATTAAGAAAATGCAAATTAAGCATTCTTGATCTATTTTCAAAAGCCTCTAATCTCCTACGAATAGTCAATTTATCCTTGATAGTTGTTTCCTTAAATTCTAGAAAAGAGGTACTTTGACTTTCCAAAATTTCAATTCTTTGATCCTGATTAACTGAAATTGAACCACAGATAGTTGATCCCTTGTAACATCCAAAGAAGACGAAAAGTTCGATAATTGTTTACTCACTGTCTTTTCAAGGCCTAAGATAGCTTTCCAGACATCCTCCACAGTAATAGAGGCAGGTTTAGACAAACCCGACTTCCAAACATCTCCTGAAGCTGGAACCAGTGATAGGTTTGCATGAACATCAGAAACAACAGAGCTAGAAGGCCCAGTACAACTAACCGCAGATCCTTGGGGAGGTAGAGAGCATTAATCAGGGATCAAAGAGGTCTCTAGCTCAGGTAGACTATCAACTGTCTCTTTGGCTGTGTCTACAATGAGCATGGCTCCTGGGACAGATTGCTCCATGCTAGCTCCAAACAAAGAAGGAATAGTTTGTTGTGAAGATGAAGAGGCCAGAGAGGAACGCAGATGGTCCTTCCTCTCAACCATCACAATTAACTAAGGCAATAGCCAAGATGAGGAATAAAACTTACTAGCAAGCAAAAGACCT
The DNA here is from genome assembly GCF_901001135.1 of Rhinatrema bivittatum. Classification (NCBI taxonomy): domain Eukaryota; kingdom Metazoa; phylum Chordata; class Amphibia; order Gymnophiona; family Rhinatrematidae; genus Rhinatrema; species Rhinatrema bivittatum. Next base: position 86,798,158 of record NC_042615.1, on the reverse strand, counting down.
GCACAGCGGGAAATTCACACCAAGGGAGGAGTCTCTTTGGTGCGTGGCTTTGGCGTGCTGGAGGCAGCGTGCCATAGGGCGCCTCTTTTAACCGATGACTTGCCCCTCCTTGCGTCGGCGCAGCGGCTGGGGAAACCTCGGTCTGAGATGTTCTGGGAGCGCTAAGCAGGGACACAGGTATTCTCCCCACGCTCACACTCAGGGTGCCTCCTTTTACCCACGACTTGCCCCTCCTCCTTGCGTCGGTACAGTGTCTGGGGAAACTTTGGTCTGAGATGTTCTGGGAGCGCTAAGCAGGGACACAGGTATTCTCCCCATATCCACGCTCACACTCAGGGTGGCTCCTTATACCCACGACTTGTCCCTCCTCCTTGCGTCGGTACAGTGTCTGGGGAAACTTCAGTCTGAGATGTTCCGGGAGTGCTAAGCAGGGACACAGGTATTCTCCCCGCACAACTGCTCTTTTGATGGTATAACTTGTGTGGGGTAACACAGGCACCTACTTTTTAAAATAAAAATATATGTGGAAGTCCCAGTTCTGCCCCATGGAACACCTCTCCCTAGTGAATGTAAATATCTGCTTGAAATTTTGTAACGTGCATATTTTTATGTGCACTGAATCCTGAGCTGTCTTACAGCAGCATCTTACATGCCTAAAGCTGTGTTTAGGTGTATAAATGATTTTGAAAATTCACCTCTAAAAGTGCTGCTAATATATGCATGGAAACTGTACATCATGCTCATATTTAACACAAACACTTAATTACCCTTCTATAGGTGTTGTTAAAGTTTTGCCTTAATAGCCGCATTACTGTACACAAATGCATTGACCTGAAAGGCTTAATTTAAATGAGCTGGATAGCATAATTTTACATATTAATTATTTAATTTATATTTAAACATAAAAATCTGTGTTAATTGAAAGAGTCACATGTTCCCTCTACTGCGAATGTGTTAATGCTGCTTAATACACATTCAGTGCTAACACAGGCCATGCAGTAATGTAAATAGCGTCATTAGAGGGCAAATACCTGAAAATGAACTCAGAATAACAACTATCCTGATAGCAGATATGTGATGGGGTGGTTCTCTGACATCATTTGGGAGTGCTTTTTGATTCACTTGCTCCAGGCCTGTCTCTGTGATTGAGTAGCAAGTCTCTATTTAGTACATTTCTTTCTGGATGATTAGCTTCCAAGCTTTAATTCATCTGGTGTGAGCTACAAGACCCAGCCCACACTTCATCCTGTACAAATGCCCCCTTCTCAGAGCCTCCCCCCAGTCTGACAGAAGGCTCATGGTTCCCCAGCAATTTAGTCATGCTCTCTCAGTGAAGCCTTCCAATTCTCTCCTTCTCCTGGTGCCCCTTCTCTCCTACCATCTCTGGTTATCCAGGCCTGCAGGTGTGGCTGCTGGAAGTGGAGCTCAATAGCTCTCTCACTCCCTGAAAGTTTGCCCAAGAAATGCCTACTGTATTCCTGGTTCTTTTTTTTTAAATCTTTCTTGTCAAGGTTGATTGAGTATAGTGATCGATCTTGGCATTTAATAGGTTAAACTGCCAATGGCAACAAGAAAATGGTTGAGCACAAGTCTGTTTTCGGTCTTTGGTCTGTAAGCTATAAACCTTGAGCTGGTCATTTTTCCAGTTGTAAAATTATCTCACCCTGCCAATTTCATGCATCCCCTTATGAGCTGAGATTTTTTTTTTTTAAAGCTAATGTTAAACATCAAATACCCCCAAAAGACCGTCATTCTACAAACTATTGATGTGGCTGGCATTCATGTGAGGTTGTCGAGATGGTGGGTGAAATGGTTTTGGATCACACAAAAAATCCTTGTCCATAGAGGGTTCATGATACATCATACTTTTGGCGATTTCATTGGTGGCATTTATAATAAAAAAAAAATACTACATACTTTCAAAGATGATTTATTTTTTTCTATTGTGGTTTTTGTGATCATGTGTGCACAGGCATGTGTACTGCATACATATTGATGTGTAGGTTCTTTGTTACTACAGGGCACCTGAACAAGTGAAAGAGACCAGGGAACTCTGAAGATCAACCCGTATAACAACAGTGCCACATTCTTTGATTTTTAATTAAAAGTAGATCCTGTTCACATATTTGATATATAAATGTTTACTTTAGCGCTAGCTTTTACTTGATTGGTGCTCCATGGAGGAGCTTAGAATAGAGCAAAAAATCTTCTCTTTCTAATTGGAATCTATGAAGCAACCTTACAAACATAAGAACATAAAAACATAAGAAAATGCCATACTGGGTCAGACCAAAGGTCCATCAAGCCCAGCATCCTGTATCCAACAGTGGCCAATCCAGGCCATAAGAACCTGGCAAGTAGGGATGTGAATCGTGTCCTCGATCGTCTTAACGATCGATTTCGGCTGGGAGGGGGAGGGAATCGTATTGTTGCCGTTTGGGGGGGTAAAATATCGTGAAAAATCGTTAAAAATCGTTAAAAATCGAAAAATCGAAAAACCGGCACATTAAAACCCCCTAAAACCCACCCCCGACCCTTTAAATTAAATCCCCCACCAAATAACTTAAATAACCTGCGGATCCAGCGGCGGTCCGGAACGGCAGCGGTCCGGAACGGGCTCCTGCTCTGAATCTTGTCGTCTTCAGCCGGCGCCATTTTCCAAAATGGCGCCGAAAATGGCGGCGGCCATAGACGAAAAAGATTGGACGGCAGGAGGTCCTTCCGGACCCCCGCTGGACTTTTGGCAAGTCTCGTGGGGGTCAGGAGGCCCCCCACAAGCTGGCCAAAAGTTCCTGGAGGTCCAGCGGGGGTCAGGGAGCGATTTCCCGCCGCGAATCGTTTTCGTACGGAAAATGGCGCCGGCAGGAGATCGACTGCAGGAGGTCGTTCAGCGAGGCGCCGGAACCCTCGCTGAACGACCTCCTGCAGTCGATCTCCTGCCGGCGCCATTTTCCGTATGGAAAATGGCGCCGGCCATACGCGTATGGCCGGCGCCATTTTCTGTACGAAAACGATTCACGGCGGGAAATCGCTCCCTGACCCCCGCTGGACCTCCAGGAACTTTTGGCCAGCTTGTGGGGGGCCTCCTGACCCCCACGAGACTTGCCAAAAGTCCAGCGGGGGTCCGGAAGGACCTCCTGCCGTCCAATCTTTTTCGTCTATGGCCGCCGCCATTTTCGGCGCCATTTTGGAAAATGGCGCCGGCTGAAGACGACAAGATTCAGAGCAGGAGCCCGTTCCGGACCGCTGCCGTTCCGGACCGCCGCTGGACCCGCAGGTTATTTAAGTTATTTGGGGGGGGGTTCGGGAGGGTGGGGGATTTAATTTAAAGGGTCGGGGGTGGGTTTTAGGGGGTTTTAGTGTGCCGGCTCACGATTCTAACGATTTATCGTTATAAATCGTTAGAATCTGTATTGTATTGTGTTCCATAACGGTTTAAGACGATATTAAAATTATCGGACGATAATTTTAATCGTCCTAAAACGATTCACATCCCTACTGGCAAGTACCCAAAAACTAAGTCTATTCCATGTTACCATTGCTAATGGCAGTGACTATTCTCTAAGTGAATTTAATAGCAGGTAATGGACTTCTCCTCCAAGAACTTATCCAATCCTTTTTTAAACACAGCTATACTAACTGCACTAACCACATCCTCTGGCAACAAATTCCAGAGTTTAATTGTGCGTTGAGTAAAAAAGAACTTTTTCCGATTAGTTTTAAATGTGCCCCATGCTAACTTCATGGAGTGCCCCCTAGTCTTTCTACTATCCGAAAGAGTAAATAACTGATTCACATCTACCCATTCTAGACCTCTCATGATTTTAAACATCTCTATCATATCCCCCCTCAGTCATCTCTTCTCCAAGCTGAAAAGTCCTAACCTCTTTAATCTTTCCTTATAGGGGAGCTGTTCCATTCCCCTTGATAGCCCTTCTCTGTACCTTCTCCATCGCAATTATATCTTTTTTGAGATGCGGCGACCAGAATTGTACATAGTATTCAAGGTGCGGTCTCACCATGGAGCGATACATGTGGTCTCACCATGGAGCGATACAGAGGCAACCTAAAACTTAACTAGGAACTGATCAAAATTGAGATGAAGGCAGCAGTCCAGCAGCAAGAGGGGGGCTTCCCAATCTATTGCATAGAGTGTCACATGTATGATTTTTTACCCACCGGTGAGAAGTTGTACATGTGCATGCGATGCAAAGAGCTCCTGGCTCTCATAGAACGAGTCCGATCTCTGGAGGCTAGAGTGGCAGACCTGGAGGAGCTGAGGCAGACAGAGAGGTATATAGATGAGACCTTCAGGGACATAGTAGTCAAGTCCCAACTTCAGACTGGCAGCCCTGGTGCTGCTTTGGAGGAAGAAGGTCTCATGATGGGAGAGTACCAACCAGGTGCAGCAGGAAAGGATCCTGTAGCAAGGACCTGCTCTCCAGGTGATGCATTGTCCTTTCACACTGAGGATATCTCCCCAAGGCCCACTGCCCAGGAGGGAAGGGTTAGGTTGGCCGTCATAGTTGGTGATTCAATTATTAGGAATATAGATAGCTGGGTGGCTGGTGGGCATGAGGATCGCCTGGTAACATGCCTACCTGGTGCGAAGGTTGCGGACCTCACGCGTCACCTAGATAGGATTTTAGACAGTGCTGGGGAGGAGCCGGCTGTCGTGGTACATGTGGGCACCAACGACATAGGAAAATGTGGGAGGGAGGTTCTGGAAGCCAAATTTAGGCTCTTAGGTAGAAAGCTTAAATCCAGAACCTCCAGGGTAGCATTCTCTGAAATGCTCCCTGTTCCACGCGCAGGTCACCAGAGGCAGGCAGAGCTCCGGAGTCTCAATGCATGGATGAGATGATGGTGCAAGGAAGAGGGATTCAGTTTTCTTAGGAACTGGGGAACCTTTTGGGGAAGGGGGAGTCTCTTCCGAAGGGATGGGCTCCACCTTAACCAGGGTGAAACCAGACTGCTGGCACTAACCTTTAAAAAGGAGATTGTTCTAGTTTAAAAGCTGCTCTAAGGGGAAAGCCGACAGTCGCTCAGCAGAGCATGAGTGACTGTCGGCTAGTTCAAAGGATACTAATGATGCATTAGAATTAGGGCATCCCGACAGTGAGGTTCCAATAATTAGAAAAATAGTCCAAGTGCCTGTAACTAAAATCTCACCTGAGCTAAAAAATTCTAACTTATCCCTATCAATTAAAAAGCAGAATGAAAATACAAACAAAAAACAAACTTTGAAATGTTTGTATGCTAATGCCAGAAGTCTAAGAAGTAAGATGGGAGAATTAGAATGTATAGCAGGGGAGACCGGTACCTGCAGCCCCCCTGTTTCAGCCCAGAACACCAGCTGAGAGGCCCACGTGAGGGGAGGAGCCGGAGCGCACTTAAAATCGGCGCGGCAGAGCTGACACACTCGGGAGACCGGTACCTGCAGCCCCCCTGTTTCAGCCCGGAACAACAGCTGAGAGGCCCACGTGAGGGGAGGAGCCGGAGCGCATTTAAAATCGGCGCGGCAGAGCTGACACACTCGGGAGACCGGTACCTGCAGCTCCCCTGTTTCAGCCCGGAACAACAGCTGAGAGGCCCACGTGAGGGGAGGAGCCGGAGAGCATTTAAAATCGGCGCGGCAGAGCTGACACACTCGGGAGACCGGTACCTGCAGCCCCCCTGTTTCAGCCCAGAACAACAGCTGAGAGGCCCACGTGAGGGGAGGAGCCGGAGTGCATTTAAAATCGGCACGGCAGCGGCGCTCCACCGCCGCCGGCACGTCACCAAAGCCGTGCGCACCTAAGGGGTGTGCACGGCTTGGTCCGGCTTAGTCCGGAGCAGGCCGAGCAGGAGGAGAGTGACCGTCTTCAATTATTGAGCCATTGGACTTGGACAGCACCGGTAAACTTCTATTTCTAATTTTCCTTCCTGGTTTTGTTTCCTTGTTACAATGCCTGCCAAAAGAAAAGGGAAGGTGAGGGTGTTTCCCTCCGAGCCCCTACCTCCCTTATTGCAATTAGAAATAGATAGATTTATGCAACAATTAGATTTGAAGGGCCCCAGTGAATCCGTTGGTAGCCTTTTGGTAGAAGAACAGGAGGCTCCCCAGGATGAGGCTTCCCTTGGCCCTGTTGTACGGCCTCCACCTGGCCAACGCCTCGCCGACGAAGCAGCAGCAGCAGAACCTACCGAAGTGGTTGGACAACCGCTTGCTTTAGAGGGAGCTACTGGTGAAGTGGACTTGGCATATGAGAGGTTAGAAAAAATAGCAGCAGTGACTGCTAGGAACCATTATGACGCCTCTCACCCGGAACATCATGTGGATATAAGGCCCAAAACATCTAAACCTGAAATGGTAACTTTGGGTTCAATATGGGACTTGGTTAGTGGGTTAAATGAGACTGTCAACAGACTGGAGAGTAAAATAGATACAGTGTCCTCAAATTTAACACAGCAGTTTGTAGAAATAAAACAACAAGTAAATGAAATTGATTCTAGAATGGATTCGATGGAAGGGAATATTAAATCTATACAGGCTGTAAATATAGCTTTAATAAAAGATCAGGCTTTGTCTTCTAGGAGATTGGAAATTATTGAAAATAATGCTAGACAACTAAATGTAAGAGTTATGAATTTTCCTCGAATAGCTGGGGAAATTCCATATGTTTCTTTTAAGAGATTCTTAACAGAAGTTCTGGGTTTCACTGAGAATAATATGATATCGGTAAATTCTTGTAACTTTATAAAAAAAAAGAACTTCTGATTTAGCAGTTTCAGTTCCAGCTAATTTAACTAGCTTTTTGGAAAATTCAGAGGTCCAAGTATTAGAGAGAGAAACATTAATTGTTTCATTAATATCCACAACTGATATTAGTACCTTAATGAAAACTTATTTCCAGAAATTCCCCTTATTATATTTGGGACAAAACGTAAAAATATTCCCTGACTTATCCTTAGTTACACGTCAAAAAAGGAAAAAATTTCTTGAAGTGAGGCAAAGAATATTGTCATTAGGTTTTTCATTTACCTTAAAATATCCTTGTCGCTGTGTATTAAAAAGAGGAACAGAATCTTTTGTTTTTACTCAGGTGGAACATTTAAATCAGTTTGTTGAGTCACGTGTTCCAGTAACTTCGTCACCGGTTGAACCCTGACATACAGGGATCTAGAAATGAACTAATTGTACGGTAGCTGATTATTCAAAATGTTTTTTTTTGTGTTTCTGTTCAAGAATTCTTCTTTAAATGCCTATAGTGCTCAGATTTATTTTTGTTCTCAGAAATAATAATTGATATATAATAAGTTTTTCCAACTATTGAGGATTATTCATTTGTTAATTAATGGAATACAGATTTATTGTGTTGGAATCTATTATTATTGCTATACATTACAATAATGTATTAAAATGATTTATATGATATGTAATATCATATATAGCAGTGAATGATGACATAGACTTAATTGGCATCTCAGAGACATGGTGGAAAGAGGATAACCAATGGGACAGTGCTATACCGGGGTACAAATTATATTGCAATGACAGAGAGGAGCACTTGGGAGGAGGTGTGGCGCTTTATGTCCAGGATGGCATAGAGTCCAACAGGATAAACACCCTGCATGAGACTAAATAAAAAATTGAATCTTTATGGGTAGAAATCCCTTGTGTGTTGGGGAAGACTATAGTGATAGGGGTATACTACCATCCACCTGGTCAAGATGGTGAGATGGACAGTGAAATGCTAAGAGAAATTAGGGAAGCTAACTAAATTGGTAGTGCGGTAATAATGGGAGACTTCAATTACCCCAATATTGACTGGGTAAATGTATCATCGGGACACGCTAGAGAGATAACATTCCTGGATGGAATAAATGATAGCTTTATGGAGCAATTGGTTCAGGAACTGACGAGAGAGGGAACAATTTTAGATCTAATTCTCAGTGGAGCACAGGACTTGGTGAGAGAGGTAACGGTGGTGGGGCCCCTTGGCAATAGTGATCATAATATGATGCCGGTTTACAAAATTAGATGTCCACAACTAATGCCGGTATATAAAAATGTTTAAATAAAATAAATAAATAAATAATATGATCAAATTTGATTTAATGACTGGAAGAGGAACAGTGTGCAAATCCAAGGCTCTCGTGCTAAACTTTCAAAAGGGAAACTTTGATAAAATAGAAAAATTGTTAGAAAAAAACTGAAAGGAGCAGCTACAAAAGTAAAAAATGTCCAAGAGGCATGGTCATTGTTAAAAAATACCATTCTAGAAGCACAGTCCAGATGTATTCCACACATTAAGAAAGGTGGAAAGAAGGCAAAACGATTACCGGCATGGTTAAAAGGGGAGGTGAAAGAAGCTGTTTTAGCCAAAAGATCTTCATTCAAAAATTGGAAGAAGGATCCAACAGAAGAAAATAGGATAAAGCATAAAAGTTGGCAAGTGAAATGTAAGACATTGATAAGACAGGCTAAGAGAGAATTTGAAAAGAAGTTGGCTGTAGAGGCAAAAACTCACAGTAAAAACTTTTAAAAATATATCCGAAGCAGAAAGCGTGTGAGGGAGTCAGTTGGACTGTTAGATGATCGAGGGGTTAAAGGGGCACTTAGAGAAGATAAGGCCATCGCGGAAAGATTAAATGATTTCTTTGCTTCGGTGTTTACTGAAGAGGATGTTGGGGAGGTACCCGTAATGGAGAAGGTTTTCATGGGTAATGATTCAGATGGACTGAATCAAATCACGGTGAACCTACAAGATGTGGTAGGCCTGATTGACAAACTGAAGTGTAGTAAATCACCTGGTCCGGATGGTATACACCCCAGAGTTCTGAAGGAAATAAAAAATGAAATTTCAGACCTATTAGTAAAAATATGTAACCTATCATTAAAATCATCCATTGTACCTGAAGACTGGAGGATAGCTAATGTAACCCCCATATTTAAAAAGGGCTCCAGGGGAGATCTGGGAAATTACAGACTGGTTAGCCTGACTTCAGTGCCAGAAAAAATAGTGGAAAGTGTTCTAAACATCAAAATCACAGAACATATAGAAAGACATGGTTTAATGGAACAAAGTCAGCATGGCTTTACCCAAGGCAAGTCTTGCCTCACAAATCTGCTTCACTTTTTTGAAGGAGTTAATAAACATGTGGATAAAGGTGAACCGGTAGATGTAGTGTACTTGGATTTTCAGAAGGCATTTGACAAAGTTCCTCATGAGAGGCTTCTAGGAAAAGTAAAAAGTTATGGGATAGGTGGCGATGTCCTTTCATGGATTGCAAACTGGCTAAAAGACAGGAAACAGAAAGTAGGATTAAATGGACAATTTTCTCAGTGGAAGGGAGTGGGCAGTGGAGTGCCTCAGGGATCTGTACTGGGACCCTTACTTTTCAAGATATTTATAAATGATCTGGAAAGAAATACGACAAGTGAGGTAATCAAATTTGCAGATGATACAAAATTGTTCAGAGTGGTTAAATCACAAACAGATTGTGATAAATTGCAGGAAGACCTTGTGAGGCTGGAAAATTGGGCATCTAAATGGCAGATGAAATTTAATGTGGACAAGTGCAAGGTGATGCACATAGGGAAAAATAACCCATGCTATAGTTACAGAATGTTAGGTTCCATATTAGGAGCTACTACCCAAGAAAGAGATCTAGGCGTCATAGTAGATAACACATTGAAATCGTCGGTTCAGTGTGCTGCGGCAGTCCAAAAAGCAAACAAAATGTTGGGAATTATTAGAAAGGGAATGGTGAATAAAACAGAAAATGTCATAATGCCTCTGTATCGCTCCATGTATGTAGAAAAAATTGTTTACAGAGGTCAGGAAGCAAGATTAGGATTCAATAAAGGTTGATATTATGATTAAGTACACACATCCACACTTGGAATCCCTGTACAATATACATGAAAATTGCTGTTTTCTTGCATTATTTTCAATGTATTTGTGAACGCTGCAGTGCAGCCCAGTAGGAGTGATGTGGGAACTACAATAGGCTATCAGGAAATCTGCTTGTTGAGAAGACTTTCCCTTTTAGTTGTGAATTCTTCCAGGGTGGTCTTTCCTGAGTCATGTGACATACTGTCCTGGCTGGCTACGTCTGCTGTAGGGTGGCATCTCTCTTACTTTGAGTATGTGTGATCTATTCCATCACTCCCAGCAAGGGTCATGGAAACTTTCTGTTTGTTTTAAGTCTGCCCTGGCCAACGCATATCCTAATTTCAACTCATAACCTCTAGTCTAGGCAATAAAAAAGGAAAAGGAAAGCCATGCTTGTTACACCAGCCAATGATTTTCCTCTAGAAAAGGAGAGTCAAACAGAGTCATGTAGTCTCACAGAAGTAGTAAACTCTATTTGCTTAAACTTTTTGCTGCAGTGTGCCCATAATCCTTCTATGAAATCATGTTTGATCTGACCTGAATAACTCTGAACACCAATCATTCAGTGACTGCGGTCTTTAAATCAGAGAATGCCCTAGCCCAGACAAGGTCCCCTGAAGAAGCCTTTCGGACTGCAGTGAAACCCTCTAACCAGCAAAGATAGCAAATGACATCATAACTTGGCCATTCAGAAAAAAAAAAGTGCAACTGCTGCAGAATAAATCAATGCAATGTCCCACAAACCACACTTGCCTTAGATGCAGCCAAAAAGCAACTTTTATTATTGAACCATAGGCAAATACCACAAGCAGCTGGCAGCCTCACTTTTAATTGCCTTCACAGAAAACCTATTGTGTCTATCCACATAACCATGTGCATCAGCTAGGAGCCATCTCATAGAAACCAAACTTGGAACTACCAATGTAGTCTTTATTTTGATATTTCCACAATGGCATTCCAGGCTCTGGTTAAGGATCTGATGGAAGCACAATGTTTTTTGATAATATTGCTACAGCATGTAAACTGAGAATTCAACAGACATTTCTAAAATAAAGACTAAAGTCAAGACAATGGGATAACATTCTAAGAACAGCATTAAAATAGTGTGTGTGCATGTACACCCCCCCCCCCCACACATATATATAATCATACAAATATTTTCTTTCTCCAATAAATACATATGGAGATACATTTTTAAATATTACAATTTTTGCTCAAAATACATGTGGGTGAAAAAGGGTCCATTAATGCCCTCAAAAATCCAGTTGTCATTTGGAATCATGGTGACAGTGAAACTGACAGAGTCGTCTGATCGGAGAATGGATATATGTCTCCAGAAAGTACCATTCTAAATTTAGATCTGACAAGGAAGCTGTGTTGGTCTCAGCTTCAGAGTCCGACCTATACTGCTATAAACAGATGCAACAATAGTGTACCATAAATGAGCCAGTCCAAACAGAATTAGCACAGAGCCCCTAATGCAGATGGATGTTCCCAGAGTAGACAGAGTGCAGGATGTCCAGAACCTTATATCAGGGTCATACTTCATATACCTTGCAAAATGAGTACAAAGACTAGTGATTTAGTAGTTCCACTCTGGCTATCCGATGGAGTAACCACAGGTCATATATCTTGATTAACTTGGAAACAATAAACTCTGTTTCCCCTTATGAATTGGCACATAATAAACAGGATACTTAATCGGAAAAGTCATTTGATCCAGGTTTGGGGAAAACGTTTCAAAATTACTAATTAGTATTTTAAAAAAAGGTTTTCTAGTATTCTATTGCTTTTGGAACATAAAGAAACAATCGCTGTAAATACTGCCTACTGTTTCACAGTGGTCCAAAAGAGTTGGATTGTTCCTCTAGATATTTCAGACCTCAAATTAATAATCTGGCTAGCTAAAATACAATTAATTGCAAGTGTTCTATCTATATTGTACTACCGACAAAGCTGAAGCTAAGAAAGTTGAGAGGGTAAAGAAAAAAAAGACTAAAGTAATAAATAAATACATAAATAAATAAATGAGATTGAAAGTTTAGATCAAAATGTTTTCCAAGCGCGGAGAGAAGTTATATTTTTGTTAGGGATAAACAAATGCTATTTCTACATTTTTCTGTCATTTTCTATTGCGGACATGACCATCAAGAATGCATTCCTTTCCACTGTATCAGGTTCCATATTTGCTCACTGAATACTTGGCATCTACAACCTCTACTAGACTTCGCACTGTAAATAAAAGGTTTGTTTACTTTGCAATAAAAAAAAATCAAGTTGAAAAGAAATAAAAACTCGCAGAAAAAAAAAAAAAAACAACCCAAGCCTCTTCTGACTTCGGCTTTGTAAATGCGGCAACAGGTGTAAAAATATTCATGGCCTGAGTTAAGGATTGACAGAAACAAACCTCCACACGATTCCCTGCTCCTCTTTGACAGCGCTGATAATCGCACTGCACCGATTTGGTCAGCAACCGAATCAGTGCTGGGTCTGCCACCAGAAGAAAACAGCTTAGCTTGCGTAAGAAAAGGCACCTTCTCTTGGAAAACACTAAGAACAATCACGTTTTTTTTTTAAGCGAAAGATTTGCACGAACAATTATGTCCCTCGTACACTAAGCACAGGGAAATGCACCGCAGACTTTCAGAAAACAAAGCTCCGCTTTCACTATTGACCAGCAGCCGGCCAAACGTCTTGAAATTCCTTGTATTGCAGCACAGGGCAAACACTAACACACACACACATAGGCACTGCATTACAGGCATGCATGCTTTTACTACTCTCCCGCAATAAACTGTTTATGGAGCCTTTCTTCTTTAACATATTTTATAGTCATTCCGTTTTATAACTTACCAGTGAGGTAAAGATGCCAGGAAAAAAGAAGAATGCATGTATCTGGATGGTAAAGTCCGTGGCTGCCTGCAGCGCTCAGCGGTGCTCTTTAAAGGGAATTCAGCATGCTTTTTGCAGGATAACGTAAACGTAACGGGGGCAATTTAAGAGACGGAACAGGCTTCCAAAATTCCACCCACTTACGCGCAGCAGCGAAGACGTTCTCCCAAGTTTTTGACCGGCTCCAAAGAACAAAGCCTCCTGGCAAGGAGGAAGCCAAGTTTAAAGTCTCCTGGCTTCAGTCCAACTGTTCCTGTGCTTTGGTTTCAGTGTGTGTGTGTGAGAGAGAGAGAGAGAGAGAGAAGAGGCTATGCCTGAGGTGGGGGCTGGCGAGGCAGGGTGTGGATGCTGAAAGGGGGGGGGGGGAGGGGAGTGGGGAATGCCAGTGTCCAAAAATAACACCAATGAAATAACCCGCGTGATCCATCTTCCTTACCTCACTCCTTCCCCTTATCACGTGTGCTAAGGTTTTTATCATTGTCTTGTGGGTTTCTCTCCCACGGAGAAGGTAGAACAGATTCCATTAACACTACCTTAAACCCCCCTCTCCCCTCTTCCGCTCCCAGGCTGAAGCGTTGCCGGTGGAGTTCTAAGCTGAACCCTCAATGTACTAGCAACCGGCTATTTGTTAGCTATCGAACATAATCATTCTCTCAGTTTGTAAGTACACTCGTCTAATTATTGCACATGAAGGTTGTAATTGGGGGCAGCCTTGAATTCAATTCCAAATGAATTAATTTTCTTGTATGACTAAAACTGGCCTTTTTTTTTTTTTTTGTGCGTATGCTGCACTGTTGCAAACTAATAACTACTGTAACAGCGGAATGCTCAGGAACATCAATGCCAAGAATAAATCTGTTATTTAGGGTTTCTTTAGGTTATTGCATACCTCCATCAACTGCAAATCAAAATACATAATGAAAAACATATGGTAGCCACTATTTACATTTTACTAGAAAGTTAAACCTATGGGTTTAAAATGATTGTTTCTTGGAGTCTTTTAATAAGCAGGCAAGAGTGCAAGATATTACACAGTGATAAACAATTATCTACAAGACCCCCAGGCCCTGAGTCTTTTGTTAATGGGTGTAGAAATAAACTATGGGCTAAATAAGAAATCTCTCCTTCAACAAGTCTTTATCTTCGCAGGGGGTGGGGAAGGAGGATGGTTGTTTTACAGGAATGATCCATGGCACTCTGACTGACCTAGGGAAAATATGTGGATGTTCTGCACATTAATTAACAGTGATGCCAATCTATTAAAGCAAAACTGAACAAAGGCCAGCCACTCTGCATGTCAAAATTGCAAATATGCGTTATTTGCGATAGCTCACATTCAGGGTCATTCATCAAAATGCGTTATGGCGTTAATGCACGCGATAATGTGTTAATGCCATAACTCAGGCAATAATTATGTTATTCCATGGTGCGAATGCAAATTTTATGAAGAGGCAGAATTAATTACAATAAGGGGCAATATTGCATGGTTTTAATGCCGGAAATAACTATGCAATATGCCTAAAACAGCCATACTGCAATTTGTACTAAAGATTGCAAATGACACTTTTCCTATTTCTGGCCTGGGGGAGGGGGGGGAGGGGAGAGAGCGAGCCTCTGGGGAGGCCTTCACAGTATTCAACTATTTATATCACTCTGGGAGGGTTAGCTAATTGCTTGAGGTGAGGTGTTGTGGTGGTTTAGAGTTCAGGCGCAAGTTTTACATGCACAAAGAGACGTACAAACACAGCACAGCACACCTCGGTGAAGATTTGACATCATTTGGAGTGAGGAAAGGATCACAAAGTTGAGATTTCTATTATGTTCTCTCACCCTAGCATGATAGTATCCTGTTATAGAGTACATCAAGCTAGGGCGAGAGTACATAGTAGAAATTTCATCTTTGAGAGACTTTCCTCACTGCATGAAAAACTGGCCCCTGAACCCTAAACCACTACCAATACCTCACCTCAAGCTATTAGCTGGCCCTCCTGTAGAGATATAAATTATTGACTACTATGACAACCTCATAAATAGGGTCTTTCTCTCTCTGTCATTCACTTTCTCACACTTATATAGTAATAGCTAGATATCTGGGCAATTGTAAAATTAAGAACATAAGAAATTACCATGCTGGGTCAGACCAAGGGTCCATCAAGCCCAGCATCCTGTTTCCAACAGAGGCCAAACCTGGAAAGCACCCAAACACCCCTAAGATCCCATGTTACTGATGCAATTAAAAGCAGTGGTATTCCCTAATTCAACTTGATTAATAGAAGTTAATGGACTTCTCCAAGAACTTATCCAAACCTTTTTTGAACCCAGCTACACTAACTGCACCAACCACATCCTCTGGCAACAAATTCCAGAGCTTAACTGTGCACTGAGTGAAAAAGAATTTTCACCGATTAGTCTTAAATGTGCTACTTGCTAACTTCATGGAATGCTCCCTAGTCCTAATATTATCCAAAAGTGTAAATAACCGCTTCACATCTACTTGTTCAAGATCTCTCATGAGCTTAAAGACCTCTATCAAATCCCACCTCAGCCGTCTCTTTCCAAGCTGAACAGCCCTAACCGCTTCAGCCTTTCCTCATAGGGGAGCTGTTCCATCCCCTTTATCATTTTGGTTGCCCTTCTCTGCAGCTTCTCCATCGCAACTATATTTTTTTGAGATGCAGCAACCAGAATTGTACACAGTATTCAAGGTGCGGTCTCACCATGGAGCAAAACAGAGGCATTATGGCATTTTCCGTTTTATTAACCATTCCTTTCCTAATAATTCCTGTTTGCTTTTTTGACTGCTGCAGCACACTGAGCTGACGATTTCAAACTATTATCCACTATGATGCCTAGATCTTTTTCCTGGGTGGGAGCTCCTAATATGGAACCTAACATTGTGTAACTACAGCAAGGGTTATTTTTCCCTATATGCAACACCTTGTCCACATTAAATTTCATCTGCCATTTGGATGCTCATTCTTCCAGTCTTTCAGTCCTCCTGTAATGTATCACAATCCGCTTGTGATTTAACTACTCTGAATAATTTTGTATCATCCACAAATTTGATAACCTCACTAATTGTACTCCTTTCCAGATCATTTATAAATATATTGAAAAGCACTGGTACACGTACAGACCCCTGAGGCCCTCCACTGTTTACCCTTTTCCACTGAGAAAATTGACCATTTAATCCTACTCTGTTTCCTGTCTTTTAACCAGTTTGTAATCCACGAAAGGACATCTCCTCCTATCCCATGACTTTTAAATTTTCTTAGAAGCCTCTCATGAGGGACTTTGTCGAACGCCTTCTGAAAATCCAAATACACTACATCTACAGGTTCATCTTTATCCACATGTTTATTAATCCCTTCAAAAAAAATGAAGCAGATTTGTTAGGCAAGACTTCCCTTGGGTAAATCCATGTTGACTGTGTTCCATTAAACCGTTTCTTTCTATATGCATTACGATTTTGATCTTTAGAATAATTTCCACTATTTTTCCTGGAACTGAAGTCAGGCTCACTAGTCTATAGTTTCCCGGATCACCCCTGGATCCCTTTTTAAATATTGGGGTACATTGGCCACCCTCCAGTTTTCAGGTACAATGGATGATTTTAATGATAGGTTATACATTTTAACTAATAGATCAGAAATTTAAATTTTGAGTTCCTACAGTACCCTAGGATGCATACCATCCAGTCCAGGTGATTTGCTACTATTTAGTTTGTCAATCTGGCCTACTACATCTTCCAGGTTCACAGTGATTTGGTTCATTTTGTCTGACTCATCACCCTTGAAAACCATCTCCGGAACTGGTATCTGCCCAACATCCTCATTAGTAAACACGGAAGCAAAGAATTAATTTAGTCTTTCTGCAATGGCCTTATCTTCCCTAAGAGCCCCTTTAACCCCTTGGTCATCTAACGGTCCAACCAACTCCCTCACAGGTTTCGTGCTTCGGATATATTTTAAAAAGTTTTTATTATGAGTTTTTGTCTCTATGGCCAACTTCATTTCAAATTCTCTCTTCGCCTGTCTTATCAATGTTTACACTTAACTTGACAATGCTTATGTTTTATCCTATTTTCTTCAGATGGATCCTTCTTTCAATTTTTGAAGGATGTATTTTTGTCTAAAATAGCCTGTTTCACCTCACCTTTTAACCATGCTGGTAAATGTTTTGCCTTCCTTCCTCCTTTCTTAATGCATGGAATACATCTGGACTGCACATCTAGGATTGTATTTTTAAACAATGTCCATGCCTGTTGAACACTTTCAATCTTTGCAGATGCACCTTTCAGTTTTTTTTCTAACTATTTTCCTCATTTTATCAAAATTTCCCTTTTGAAAATTTAGTTTTAGAGCTGTAGATTTACTTATTGTCCCCTTTCAGTTATTAGTTTACATTTCATCATGTTATGATCACCTTTGCCAAGTGGCCCCACCACCGTTACCTCTCTCAACAAATTCTGCATTTCACTAAGAATTAAATCTAAAATAGTTTCCTCTTTTGTTGGTTCCTGAACCAATTGCTCCATGAAGCAGTCATTTATTACATCCAGGAACTTTATGTCTCTAGCAAGTCCTGATGTTACATTTACCCACTCAATATTGGGGTAATTGAAATCTCAGTTCAATTGGTGCAAGAAAGTATATAATCCCATTGAAAATTCAAAAGAGTTATTTATTCGACTTCAGAAGATCACAGTTCATTTATGAAAATCAGGCAACTCCATGTAAATACAATCGGGAAAGATTTAAAGTCCCCCGACGCGGTCCGTGTTTCGCGGGAGCTGCATCGGGAGGGACCACAGTAGTTTATAATCTACAATAAAATGACATTTATAAACAATAGGACATACAAGGCTGCAAATACAAAGTGAAAAAAGAGTATAGAAATTTCACAACATACCTTTAAATGTTATTTTAAGATTCACCATAGGAGCGCAAGCGTCCTTTGACAGTGACAGCCATTTAAAGACAGAAAAGGCGCGAAGGAGCAAATCTCTCTCACGAGATGCTATGACGGGCCCACTGACACACATGTAGATTAATTAATAAAACAAGTGCCATTTGCATAGGTTCTTTCGAAGACTGAAATTAAAATTGTTTTTTGCAGACTCTCCGTCAACACTCGATCTATCGGTGGTACATCCAAAGTGAAAATGGACCCCGCCAGGATCTGGTGATGTAACCTTAGGCACCTTTGAACGCCTTGTATGTAGAGACGTGAATTTAATCTGCTCACAGAAACAGTATATTAGGTATAATTTGTCAAAAGAAGAGACCCGTGCTATTGGGGACTTATCCAGTGATCCCTCTATTGTAATTAAGCCAGCGGACAAGGGGGGCGGAATAGTTATTCTTAATAGATCTGATTATGAGGCCGAGGCTCTGAGGCAATTGGGGGATACTTCTTTTTACACACTACTGTCTATAGATCCCACGGAATCTCTATTGCTCGAAATTAAGTCTTTGGTACAAATGGCTTTAGATGCACATATTATCACAAATAAGGAAGCCAAATTTTTGGTGACCACTCACCCAGTCAAGCCCTCTTTTTACACCTTGCTGAAGGTTCATAAGTCCCTGACATGTCCACCTGGCCGCCCCATTGTATCCGGTATCGGATCCTTACTGGAGCCATTGTCTCAGTTTGTGGATGTTTTTTTAAGACCCATGGTACCTCATATTAAATCTTATGTGAGGGATTCCTCTCATTTAATTTCCATCTTGGCTCAGGTGGAGTTCTCTCAGCCTACGATGTTCCTCATAACTCTGGATGTAGTATCACTTTACTCCAACATTCCACAACATGAGGCTCTTTTAGTGATTGAGAAATCCTTGAATTCCCGCCCTATGCCACATCGGGTTACCACCTCCTTTCTAATTCAACTCACAGAGATTGCCCTAACAAAAAACTTTTTCCAGTTTCGGGATAAAACTTACCAACAAATTAAGGGGACCGCAATGGGGGCGACGATGGCACCTAGTTTAGCGTGCCTATATATGGATGATTTTGAGACATCTCATATCTATACTTCGGAATGGTCCCAATTCATCCATACATGGCTCCGCTATATAGACGACGGGTTTATCATCTGGACGGGTACAGATATGCAGTTTTTTATTTTCTTGGACTGGGTTAACTCTATCAATCCGCATATCCAGTTTGATTTCAATATTCATCCTACACAAATATCTTTTCTGGACGTCCTCATCACTTGGACAGTTGACCATTTTGAAACCTCCCTATTCCGCAAAAACACGGACCGTAATACTTTACTTGCTTACAGTAGTTGTCACCCCAGGGCTCTGCGTGACAACATTCCTACGGGACAATTTTTAAGACTTCGTCGACTTTGCTCTGACCGTGCTGATTTTCTTGTACAAGCCCAGCATTTGACTGCCCGCTTCTTAGAGAGGGGCCATCCATCAAGGGTTATAAAACGAGCATTCAAGAGAGCTCTCTATACGCATCGTGAATGGTTGTTCACATCCCCCACTGACGATGTTGAAACAAGCCTTAACTGTATTCTCCCCTTTTCTGTGGTTGGAAGAACGATTGCTACAATGATTAAAAGACATTGGTCAGCCCTTTCTCTCAATGATTTAATGCAGGGGTCATTACGCTTTACTTTTAAAAGAGGTACGAACCTGCGGGACCGTCTAGTGCACACAGTGGACCAGTCTACCATTTCACGACTTACCAGAAGTGGGCAGCACTCCCCTTGTGGTCACTGTACGATGTGTCAACACACAGAAGTATGTACAGAATTTATACATCCTCAGACCGGTCGGGTATTTAAATTACTCTCTAAGACAGATTGTACCACCAGGGGGGTTGTGTATGTAGTGAAATGCCCCTGCCCGCTATTATATGTGGGTAAAACTTCCCGCATGATTAAGACGAATTATAGAACATTGTAGTAACATTAGGTCCTCCAGAATCGATGAGCCTCTAGTTTCTCATTGGCTCCAGGCCAGTCATCCTATTGGTGCCCTTTCCTTTCTAGTACTGGAGGTGGTCTCTAGCCCTCAACGAGGGGGAGACTACGCTGGGATCCTCGGTCGAAAAGAGCAACGTTGGATTTTCACTTTGAATACAGTATCTCCTAATGGCCTCAATAAAGAGATAGAATGGCACTTGTTTTATTAATTAATCTACATGTGTGTCAGTGGGCCCGTCATAGCATCTCGCGAGAGAGATTTGCTCCTTCGCGCCTTTTCTGTCTTTAAATGGCTGTCACTGTCAAAGGGCGCTCCTATGGTGAATCTTAAAATAACATTTAAAGGTATGTTGTGAAATTTCTATACTCTTTTTTCACTTTGTATTTGCAGCCTTGTATGTCCTATTGTTTATAAATGTCATTTTATTGTAGATTATAAACTACTGTGGTCCCTCCCGATGCAGCTCCCGCGAAACACGGACCGCGTCGGGGGACTTTAAATCTTTCCCGATTGTATTTACATGGAGTTGCCTGATTTTCATAAATGAACTGTGATCTTCTGAAGTCGAATAAATAACTCTTTTGAATTTTCAATGGGATTATATACTTTCTTGCACCGATTGAACTGAGTACTTGCTTATGTGCAAGGTTAGCTTCTATGTAATACTGGTAATTGAAATCTCCCATTATTATTGCACTGCCAAATTGGTTAGCTTCCCTGATTTCTCTTAGCATTTCATCATCTGTCTGACCATATTGTCCAGGTGGCTGGTCGTATACTCCTATCACTATACTCTGACCCAACACAATTGGGATTTCTACCCATATAGATTCTACTGAGCATTAGTCTCTTGTATGATCTTTATCCTGTTGAACTCTATACTCTCCCGGACATAAAGTGCCTCACTCCCACCAAGTTGATCCTAACTTTCATTGCGATATAATTTGTACCCTGATATAGCACTGTCCCATTGGTTATCCCATTGGTTATCCTCCTTGCACCAGGTCTATGTGATGCCAGTTATGTCAATCTCATCATTTACTGCTATACACTCTAACTCTCCCATCTTATTTCTTAGACTTCTGACATTGGCATACAGACATTTCAAAGTGTGTTTTTTGTTTGTATTAACAACCTGCTTTTCAGTTGTTGGGGATAATTTGGAAATCTTTAGCTCAGGTGATTTTTTACATATAGGCACATGGACTACATTTTCTATTATTGGAACCTCTCTGTTGGGGTGTCCTAACTCTCCTGTTTCTTCAAGGATACATTTCTCTGAACCATGCACTGGTGAGTGACTGTCGGCTTTCCCCCTGGTTCTAGTTTAAAAGCTGCTCTATCTCCTTTTTGACAGTTAGTGCCAGCTGCTTGGTTCCACTCTGGTTAAGGTAGAGCCCATCCTTTCAGAAAAGTCTCCCACTTCCCTAAATGTTTCCCCAGTTCCTTACAAAACTGAATCCCACTTCCCTGTACCAACTTCTCATCCACGCATTGAAACTGGAGATCTGCCTGGCTCTGGGGACCTGCACGTGGAACACATCCCTTTTTTTTACCCCCATGATATTATTACAGCATTTTGATGAATCTAGGGGACTATCTGCCCTTGTAGTGAACAAACATTTACTATTTACCTTGCATGTAGCTATGCTGTGTATTGTTTTACACATGCTAAATTCTATTTAAATTGCAAACTATGCAAAACAATTCATTAACTATAAGTGCATAGTAAAACTATATGCAATATCACAAACATTTAGACTATACCTTAATGAGATGAGTTTATAGCAAAACTATGCATGCTATTTTGCTACTGAGCTTAATTGCATATAAGTTCCAGTAGCAAAAAAGCACAAACAAAAAAAATAGTGTGCATAATTATGGCCATATAGTACATTGGCCTTAATGTCAGCCTGGATCTACATCCAAATGCGGCAGCAAGATCCCTCACAAACAGCAAGCGCTCCACACACATCACCCCTATACTAAAAGACCTCCACTGGCTCCCCATAACCCACAGAATTCAATACAAAGCCCTTACCCTAATGCACAAATCCCTTGACAATGAAAAGACATACTGGCTAAAGGACATCCTTCATCCATACACCTCCCAAAAAAACCTACGATCCAATAACTCCGGATTACTCTCCATCCCCTCCAACAAACAGGCCCACCGCACCGCAACACGGGAACGAGCAATTTCAATAGCAGGAGCTGCACTATGGAACAAACTACCAGCAAATCTCAGAACGTAACCCTCATCACAGATTTCACTAAAAACATGGCTATTCCAAAAAGCCTATCCAGCCAACAGCTAACTCCACATCATCCCCAACAACCACTACCTAACAGATCTCCAACCCCGCACATAACCTACAATGAGAACACGTAATAGTCAAATCAAATGTTAGCTGTTATATTGTCACGAAAATAAGCCGTTTATGTTTTTACAATGTTATAAATCTATCCTTTACAAACTATACTTCGCTGTAGTTTTACAAGGTCTCAATGTAAAGATAGCGTGACCTGTTATCGCACTAACTCATTAGACATTATGTAAACTGATGCGATACTCTTGGGTGAATATCGGTAAATAAAAACAAATAAATAAATAAAAATAAATCTTGATCTTTATGTGAAAATAAAATGTGGACACTGTACTACTGTATTTGTTTATGAAAAACGGAGATCTAATAGTAAGAAATGGACACACCCCCCCCCCCCCCAGTTTCGCATTAAGTTCAATGTCTAACATACAGGCCAATGCAATACTGTGCAGTGGCCGCAGTGCACGGCTAAACATGGATTGGACATACATTTTGGCATCCAATAGAGGATGTAGCTAACAGCGCTCATCACAAGTAAGTTCATGTTGATACGGCTGTTAGCTATTTCCTCCGATGTAAAAAAGAAATGTGCACCTGTTGCCCTGAGCAGGCGTTAATTTTTGAGGAGCCCAAAAAGTTGACAGAAAACCAGAAAATACTGCTTTTCTGTACTTCCTCCGACTTAATATTGCCACAAGAGGAGAACGTTTAAAAAAAAAAAAAGTGTGTCAACGGTCAGGTTAGGAAAAGGCATCCTCAATTAATGAGCATCCATTTTCCTAACCCGTGGCTGAGCACAGGTTAGGAAAAGGGCCGCTTGTAAAATTAAGCATGCGTTTTCCTAATCCGCTGACAGCCACCTCTCCTGGGCACCCGCTGCTGAGGAGGCACTAGGGGTGCACAATTTCCTCGAGCACCTTCTTTTAACTGCAGCAGCCCATTTGCATCTTGCATCGGGCACCCTGGAGAGGTCGATTAGCGTACGTTAGGAGGGCAGGAGTGCAATCATGAGCACCCGTTTTCCATGTGCCGATATTGCATCGGTCTGAAAAAGAATGCAGAAAATCTATTCTTAAATGTATCAAAGGAAAATGAACTGAAAATAAAATTAATCATCAGGAAAAGCACGTTAAAAATGTGCTTTCCATTTTGATCTGAAAACATTGAAGGGTATCATTTTGAACATGAGGCAAGAACTTATTCCATGTAGCAGAAGCTAGAAGAAAAATGGTAGATTTTCAAAGGGTTACACGCGTAATATTTGTGCATAACCATTTAAACCCCCTCCTGCACGCGCCGAGCATATTTTGCATAGGCTCGGCGGTGTGCGCAAGCCCCAGGACGCACATATGTCCCGGGGCTTTAAAAAAGAGACAGGAAGGGGTGGGACTGGGGCGGCAGTACGGGTGCGGTCTGGGGGCGGTCCCGAGTCCTCCGGCACAGTGGCTGTGCTGGGGGATGGCACGCCAGCAGCCGGCTGGTGTGCGCAAGTTACGCCTGCCTTGGGCAGGCATAACTTAGACAAAGATAGGGGGGATTTGGTAGGGCTGGGGGGTGGGTTAGATAGGGGAAGGGAGGGGAAGGTGGGGGGAGTGAAAGGAAAGTTTCCTCCGAGGTCGCTCTGATTTCGGAGCGGCCTTGGAGGGAATGGGGAAAGTCATCGGGCCTCCCCTAGGGCTCGGCGCGTACAAGGTGCACAAGTGTGCACCCCCTTATGCGTGCCAATCCCGGATTTTATAACATGCTCGAGGTAGCGTGCGCATGTTATAAAACCAGGTGTACATTTGTGCGCGCCGGGTAGCGCGCACAAATGTACCCTGCATGCGCCAAACCGGAAATTTGCCCCGGAATGTTTTAAAGAACAACAGAATTAAAAATAGGATACAAGGGAGAAGAAGTAGGTTATGAGCTAAGAAACAGTTGAAAAAAATATCCAAGTTTTTGTATTATTTTACGTTGGATTTTTATTTAACACAAAATAATCTTTTTTGCTTTTTCTTTTCTTTTTCTTTTCCATCTCAAGTATGTACCTGATGTATTGTTTGAAAAGCAATACACATAAAATACAATTAAAAAATCCAAGAAAGAAAGTGGTATAAAGGAAATAAAGAGCAGATGGATACGTGAAATAGATTAAATCCAAAGTTTAGGTGAAGCAAAAGATAAAAAAGAAGAACAAATCATAAGAAATTTCTCTATTAAATTGTCTGAAAACTTTGAAGAAGTACAGCATGTGAAATGGAAGATAGCATTCACACTCTCCTCAAAATCTTCCATTTTCTTTTCTAATCCCTTTTCAAGAAAATGGAAAATCTCGAAGAGATTGTGATTTTTTCAATGTAAATCTCAGCCTGGTGAAACTGACTGAGGAGGTTGAGAGAGGCTGAGCTTTAGGCCTTGTTCAATAAAGGAAATCCAAGAGCAGAGTTAAAAATACAAGTACAGAATTAGCATCATGAGGATGAAAAATAGAGCTGGGGAAGAAGAAAAAGCAGTAGAAAAGGGGGAATTTAAACTGTGAAGTATATGACTAGTATGAATATAGGAAGGATAATTTTAAAAGAATTGTGTGCAAACCCATATTCATGGATGTTGCATGGGCATCCCTAGGCTAAACGTTGCTGTTGGGGAAGTGCAAGTGCAGCATGGTAATGATGAGATTGGTGGAAGGGGTGTACCTAGATGAAGGACTGCTTATAAGCAAAGTAAAGATACCAAGAGGAAAGAAGCTGATTTGTTCTCACTGACAGAGACTGAACAGTCACATGCAGTTCCTTAATTTGGGCAATGGTTTCTCTGGCATTGCCCTAAAGAGATTGTCCCCAAAATATGGGACATCAGACAACTTGTCATGAACATCTTTCCGCAGACTGCTGGCTCTCAACCAGCTCATTCAGCACGCCCAAGTGGCTGCTGCAGATGATATTACTGTCATGTCGATGGAGTCATATACTGACCAGATGAGATGCCTCTTGCATTCCTCTGCACCCAGAAAAGCTTGCAAAAACTCTCCTGTTCCATGTCTAGAGACTCAAAAAAAGGCTTCAACTTCTTGATCCAGTATTGTACCATATAAAGTATTTTAATTAATTTCTATACTTCACATCTTTTTTCTAGTCTTTAGTTAGTATGTAGTGGATCACTTCATTCGATAGATGTTAATGCCTGTTGATGAATAGATGTTAATGCATGTTGGTGAATACGAACTATGTAACCCGTCATTGCTTGCTGATTTATAGCTATGAATGCAATTTTTGTAAAGCATTGTGATCTTTACATGGAATGACGGTATATAAAATGTCTAAATAAATAAAGTAGGTGAGCAAAAATGTAGGTATTTAGCATCAAGCTCTGGAAGACTTTCTTCCTGAAGGTGTCCAGTAACCTGTGAGTCCTTACCCGAGGGTGTGTTTAAAAAATCCTGATCTTTTGGCCCACTTCAATATCAACTCTACCATCACAGACTGATGTGGCAGTTGGACTATGTCAAAACCAGGAGACTGATGTACTCTGCATGTAAGGTCCATCTTCCTGGCTACAGGGAAGGGGTGGGGGGGGGGGGGGGAGGGTGGATTGACCCAGTGACCTTACCCAATTTGTTCAGGACCTGGAGAATGAGAGGTCTTCTGGTTGGGATGAATTGTCTGGCAGTTCAGGTAGATAATCTGAAGGGATCTCCACAGACCCCCTCCTTCGAACCAAATGGTGTAGGTATGCTAAACCATTACATCAATGAGGATGATGGTGATTGGAGTGGAAACCTCAGTCATCTTGAGAGGAAAACATCTGGGGCAGGTCCCAGTTGGCCATGTTCCCCACTTCATCTTCTGAATGCTGGCTGGACTCCTCCACAGAAAGTGATGGCCTACCCAACAGATGTGGTCTAGCTTCCACTGCTGGGATTTATGAAGGGAGCTCTGATGGTGTTGGAGTAGGAGGGACTTACCCTTTAAGAAACAAATCTAACATCCTGGACAAAAGAGTCTGAAGGGTGCCCTCCTTGTCACTGGCTGCCAAAGAGATAAAGAAAGTTTTCACAAATTCCATAGACTGATATCCTCAGGGCCAGAGTTGGATAAGAAACATATTCTTTTGAGACCAATATAGGATCATTGTCTTGAGAAGCATGCACCAAACTACAGGTGGAGGCCTTGTCCTGTGCTACTACATTAGGGGATGCATGGAGACCAATGGCACAATGAAGCAGATAGGATCTGGAGTTTCTACATGTAGTGGGAGGTACCAGGGCTGAGTGCTACAGACTGATGACCTGATGCTCTGGAAGGTCTTGGATCTGAAAAAGAGGTGAGACTGAGATAAGGGTGCCAAAAAAGAAGATGACAGCTGTGAAGAATTCCCACTGGGGCCCACCAGTGCCTGGGTTACAACCAGCATTGATAGTATTGATAGCTTCTGCACCACTGGCACTGAGTACATTGATAGTGCCAAGGGTTTCATTGCCGATGGCACTGGGCTACGGTGTGTGCCGATGGTGCTGCTGACTGGTGCGACAATAGTGTCAAATACTGGTGCATTGATGACACCAAGCACTGGTGCAACAATTGTGCCAGGTACTGTTGTTGTGGTGGCTCTGATGGTTCCTGAACCACTGGCATTGAGTGAGTTGAATAGTGCTTCTTCTTTGGTGCAACAAGCCCAAGATAGAGATGAGATTAAGAGTTCACCACAGAGCATGCCAGCTCTTACGTTCAATGCATCCACACCTTGCTTAACCTCTGGACTACGGTGGATCTAGAGTCTGGCACCAAAAGCGAGTGAGCTGTACCAGAGGATCTTTTGCTCAGTTCATCATGGAGGGAATCCAAAGAATCTTTACTCCAAAATGAAGGATGTCTTTGCCTCTTTACTGACTTGCAGAGCTCTTCCATCTTCTATGCCTAGTGATGCTGGGATCTAGATGATATCTGACCACAGTGATAGCAATTAACAGAATCATGGTTGGGTCCCAGGCACTTGCAGCAGATGTGATGGCCATTGGTAATGGACATCGTGCAGCTATAGATGCAGTGCTTGGAGCCAATGGGTGTGGCCTTCTTGGAATCACATCACTTGATACTTTCTTCTGGTTCCTCTTTTTCTTGTTTTTTTATAGCACTGAATAGTGCTGTTGAGGGCTGCCAAGGCAGGAGACAAAATGTAAAAGAGCAAGAAAATACTGAAAGAGCAGGTATTTGAAAAAGATAAGTAGAGAGAGAGAGGGTACACATTTGTGCGGAAAGCTTGGACAAAAAAAACCCCGAGGGGCTCATGAGGCAGTGCATGCATAGGTCACCCACATATGCTCATTTTTAAAACTTTACTGAGTTAGAGAGATGGGTCCATTTGGTGTTGTCAGATGACATCACATCCCACATGTTATGGCTAATTCAGCCCTGCTAGTTGATGGAGAAATGAAATGAATATAAATGACAATATGCCTTGTCAGTATAGAGCACTTATCAGTGAGTAGTACTTAATATACACTTAATGCTATGAAGAAAATTCCAGTTTTGTCATTTAAGGACCTGTATCAAGCCTGCATACATATGCTGCATTGGGCAATATTTAGAAATAATTTAAGGGAACCAATTTGAAGAATGGTAAGACACAGAAATATTAAAAGAATTGTGACCATATTTGTCTGTTTACAAACATGTTCAGGCACAGGAAATGAAATTAAGCTGTGGAATTTCTGTTGTATGACAGTCTCTCAAAATATACTTTCTTTCTTCCTGCTTATGGTCACATCTGAAGGAGGAACCAATGTTGTTTTGAAAGCTCATGCACTACCATCTTTTATTATTTTATGTTGAGTCAATAAAATGCATCACAACATATAAAGGGACAAATTTTCTCATGTACTAATGACTACTCAAATTCTGCATTACAGATTTATAGATTGGGAAATTAGCAGTAAATACAGATTAAATACATACCCACACTTCTCGTAAAAATAGCTCAAGAAGTTCACAAAACAGTGCAGTGATAATGGGAAAACCACGAGCAATTGATCTCCATGTTCTTAGAAATATAATCAGTGAAAATAAGGCTTTTTCCAAATGCCCTCCCAGGGTTCAAATAAGAGGAAAACTCAAATCAGTGAAAATAAAAAAATGTCAGAAGTAATTATTCCAGAGCACATCCAAAAAAATATTGAACAGACACATTAAAAGGCACAATCCTGGGGGTGGTAACCAGTTGCATGGACTTAACTTTAAATATTTCCGTGGCTTAACGATGCTTGTACTATGTAAGATCTGCCTGATATTTATGTGCATTTTGAAATTAATTTACCACTGTTCTTTGTTTTCAGTTTTAACTAATGTGGGGTGGTTATTGCTTTCATTTGGATCTTAATGCTCTTCATTTTTTCCCCTAGTATTGCTTGGTTTGCTTGATCATAAGAAGATAAGGATCTGTGCTTGGTCTGTCCCTCTATATTTTTCATTTTAAGTTGGCAAGCTCTGTGGGGGCCAAGGATTTTAGTATGCTAAAAAGCAAATTTGAAAGGAACATGAAAAAACAACAACCAAAATCATTTTCATTGAGAGGGTGGTGGACACCTGAGACAGACTTTCATTGGAGGTGGAGGAGCTGGAACAGTGGCAGAATTTCAAGAATGCATGAGAAGACACAAATGGACTTTAGTGGAAGGGGGAGAGAGGCAGGGGAGAGACCATATATGAGTAAGATGTGACAGGGACAAATGGCAGACTAGACAAAGGAGATACTCATCCTAAAGTAATTTTTCTTGTCATGGTGTGTGGAATGCTAGGAGAGCTTCGGAAGACCAGCAACGCAATGATGGTCTTATGAACAGTCCTCTGACTGTTCCAAGCCCTTTTGGACCTGCCGCAGGGTACGGACAAGAAGCAAGCAGGCCGGATGGAGGCCAGGGCAGCGAAGACCGGAACATGAAGGTTCAGACGAGACTCAGGGATGAGGTACTTGGATGCACAGACATAGACTTCAGGAACGAGGTACTAGGATGCAGAGACGTACACTCAGGCATAGATGAAGACTCAGGAATGAGGTTCTGGGATGCACAGACGTAGACTCAGGCACAGACGAAGACCTCAGGAAACGATGTACTTGGCTTACGGGAGACTCAGGAACAAGGTACTTAGCTTTCAGAAGACTCAGGACAGGGTACAAGGCTTGCATCATGAAGCGCCCTACTCAGCTCGCCCGTGGGGCTGGTCGCAGGACCATGACATGGCTTGCCGCGAGGTACCAAGCGTGCAGAAGACTCAGGAACAAGGTACTTGCTTACAGCAGACTCAGGAACAAGGACTTGGCTTTCAAAAGACTCAGGAGCAAGGGTACAAGGCTTGCATCATGAAGCACCCTACTCAGCCCGGGCCTGGTGGGGCAGGGTCGCGGCAACGACATGGCTTGCCGTGGGGTACCAAGCGTGCAGAAGACTCAGGAACGAGGAACCAGGGGGTTCAGGAGAGCAAGACAGGATCATGGATTTCAGGATCAGGAGAAGCAACATCAGAGCTGGGTCACGGACATCAGGAACAAACACTCTGGACTGACCCTATAGATACTGGATCAGGAGACAGACCTTAGGGCTGGAACACGGACATCTGGAACAGCAGGTGAACATCAGGACTGGAACGTAGACAAAAAGACAAGATGAGGAGCTCCAACAAAGAACAGGAAAACACAGGACCTGAAGAAGTGCTGGAACAAGGAACGACTCCTGGATGCGAAGGACATCAGGATCCAGGAGTGACCAACTCCTTGCGAAGGCAAAAGCTGGAATGGACGCTGAGCCCTTTTTGCAGAGCTGAAGAGGACAATGCCCAGGGAGGGGTCAGCAGAGGGTCACACCTGGCTGGCCCTTGAAGAACAGGCGAGAGGCGCACGCCCGCACCTAGGAAGCTGGAGAGAAGAGAGAGGCTGGAAGCTGGTGGCATCCTCAGCCACGTGGAAGGCCGAGGAAGCAAGCAGGAGCGGGGCAGCCCTGCCCTGAAGCTGGACGAAGGGCAGGCTGCTGGAGCGGCTTCCAGCCATGAAGAAGACAGAAGCAGGAAGCAGAAGGGCTGGCTGCAGGATGAGCAGGGAGCTGTAGAAGGCTGCAGGCACCGGCAGGGACGGCTTCCCTGCCGGGGAGAGGACCTGGACTGCAGGCAGGCACCGGCAGGGGCAGCCTCCCTGCCGGTTGAAGACCCCGAGGGAAGCAGGATATCGGGGAGAGCCGGAGCGGTGACGAAGGTCCCAGCCGCGAAGGAGAGCTCGCGGCGGGGTCGGCCCTGCCAAGCAGGTCAAGTAAGAAATGCGGCCTCTGTGCCGCGGAGGACGGCGATAGCGGCGGCTTGCCGCACCGAACAGCTGGGGCTCCGTGGGGCGAGTCGGCGGCCCAAACTGGCCGCAAGATAAGAGCCTGCCCGTGCTCCTCGCGGGGCAGGATCACAACACATGGTGAATAATATAGGGGCCTTTAGTGCTGTCCCACAGAAATTTACAATTTTTCACTCTTTAATTTTTTTTCCAGAATAAAGGCATAGGTGACTTAAGAGTCATCTTCATACTTAGGTTTGGTTGCATACTTTTATGCTATATACACAGTATGTTATCTACTATAAACTTGTACTTTTAAAGCCTAACTTCAAGCCTATTTGTAGTACTGGAGTTGTGCATGTAAAGTAGACATGTAGAGATTTATCCTAGTATTTTATAAAACTATACAGTGGATTGCTGTACAATTTATAAAATACAGCATAGTTTTGCTCAGAAGGTACACACACATATTTTTCAGTATGTGCAAATATTTGCAGATACTTTCTTTACCTATTTTACAACAAAATATGCATGCAAAAAATGCATAAATGTAAAACTCCGAGTTGTATGTGGAAGCAGGTATATTTTAAAAGGGTGCGCATACCATTTTGAAAATATTTGCATGCATTCTTGAATGAAATCAGTTTGCCAATCACTCTGCCAATTCACCCAGTCCATCACCACCTAGCCCCCCTGGTACTCTCATCCTGAACTTCCCCCAGTTCACCCAGACCTCTCACCCAAAAATTGCAGACAAAGGTAAGACTGATTTCACTTGTGCTAGTCATTTAGCAGATGTAAAATTTTGTAAATAAGTTTGATAGTTTAAATAAGTACATTTCTTATAAAACAGCGACTTCTATACATACCTCTTCACCCCAGCCCCAGAACATCCCGTAAACTCCCCTTTTTTTGCACAATAAATGCTTGCATGAAACAAAAAATACGCACGACATTTGATGTTTATAAATAGCATGAATGCAAATACATGCTACTTGCGCTGGTATATGCTATTGTTGCACATGTAGCCCTTTTGAAAACACATTCATATTAAATGATAATAATAATAACACAGGAGAAAATTCATATTATCAACTTGATTTATAACCAAATTCAAGCTTGTTAAAAAAGATCTTACTTAAACTAAACTATTGAAAAAGAACATCTGAGAAGAATCCAGTCTAGCATGATGAATGGGCATCTGTTCTGTTGCATAAGAAATAAAACCACATTCTGCATTGCCTGCAGAAAGAAGAGGTAAAGAATGGGCAGCTGTTGAGAAATGCAATTAACAAAGGCCCAAACCCCAGGGCTGATGAGTGCATCTCACACACACAGTCCTACTGTAGAATAAATAGCTTGCTAATGCTAACACATCAGAAGCAATTATGTGCTCCGCAATGGATAAGCTCTGAGAAAAATCTTTCACCTAAAGCCGGATGCCATGAAACTAGTGCCGCTGATTGTGTATTCCCCCTCCATTTTCATTTCTATATAGCAATTGTTTAAGTCAAATGGTAATGGGGGATAAATGAGGCGAGAAGTAAACCAACAAAAAAGTTCTTGTCTGGATTTGCTATAAAGTAGGATTCAATTTTATGAACATTATGAGAGTTCTAATGTTTATTCTTAAGGAATTTGGCCATATTCATCTGTTTAAAATTTTATGTGCCCAGAAAATATGGTGGCAGTAATAACCATTCAAAAAAAAAAAAAGGATATAAACAGGTACCATTCTATACTGGGCTGTCAAAACACTTTTTGGATGAATCTTGCCTTTACAAAGATGAATTTTTACTCAGTTATATTCCAGAAAATATGTATCGTGCATGCATGGGTGTAGTGTCCATAGAGCACAGTGGTGCGCACAGGCACCACCAACTTTAAAATGGGGTGTGCCGTGCACCATCAACTGCCTAGTGGCTTAAGAAGAGAGACCTCTCACAGGGCTGAAGTGTGCACATCTAGGGGAGTGTCAACAGAGACAAGGAAGAGACCTGCGAGGCCACCAGCAGACGCCCATCTGGCTGGTGGCTGAGAAGAAGAGCAGGATCAAAAGGCTGCTAGCAGACCCCATCCTGCCAGTGACCGAGAGAGGAAGCAGGCCCAGGAGGATGCCAGTGGCTGAGAAGAGGAAGGTGCCTGTTCTCCCGCTATAAGTGTGCCTGCCCTCTGGCATTCAAACCATGTGTAGCCAGTAGATACTCTATGCTGATCCTGTGCATCGCGAGATCAGCATAGGAGGAAGTGCTATCCCAATTGAGTTTTGATACTGTGGGGCATCAGGCTCCCTCTTCTGCTCCCAATGGGAAGCCTGCATGTGTTGGGTCTTTTAGGTTTGTGTGTGAATGGTAGCCTGTCTTTGTTTGTGTATGTGTGAATGTTTATCCTATTCTGTGTGTGTGTGAGAATGGGAGTGCTGATTGTGTTTCCTGTTGTTTGTGTGGTAACCTATCTGGGGAGGAAGTAGGTGGGTATGAGAATCTGGTTGTATATGTGAGAGACAGTATGTGGGAGTGACGAGCCTATTGTGTGTGAGTGTGTGTGAAGGAGTGTATGGGTGTGTGGGAGTGGGAGCCAGCATGTGAAAGAATGTGAGAGTGGAAGCCTTGTATGTGTATATGTGTGCGTGTGTGTGTGTGTTGTGTGTGTGAGTGTGTGAGAGAGATAGTGTCAGCCTGCATGTGAAAATAAGAGCCTCTATGAGTGTGCATAGGTATGGAGTGGGAGTCTACATGTGAAAGACAGAATGTGAGAGCCTGTGTGTTGTAGGGAATATGAGCTGTATGAGAGAGCTTGTAAAGTAAGATCCTGTGTGTGTCTGTCAGGGGAGAGGGGAATGGGAGCCTGCATGTGAGAGACATGTGAGGCGTGAGAGCCTATAGCCTGGATTTTCTAAATTTGCCAGCCTTAGTGAATCTCCCGGTACCAGTGGCACGGGGGGGGGGGGGGGGAGGCGGGGGGGGCGCCTGAGAAAGCCAGCTTTCGCAAACCAATAGCACCACTATGAAAAGTGGTGCTATTGGCGCTTACTGGCGGCGATAAAGGTGGTCTTACCTTTTCGCCATCAGCGATGTCTTCGCCGCGTTACCCGGCGCCACCCTGACCTCCTCCCATTCCGGTGATGACTCCGCCCCAATCTAGCTATCGCACATGACAAGGGACTTTTTGCGTGCAAAAGCTATAGAAAATGACCCCCTATGTGTGTGTGAGAAAGTGGCAGCCAGTATGTGAGAGCATGTAAGAGTGAGAGTCTGTGTGTGTGTGTGTGTACGTATGCATGGGAGTGGGAACCTGCATGTGAGAGAGAACATGTGAATGCTTGTGTGTTTGTGTGTGAGAGAGCATGTACTGTCAGGGCAAGAACTGTGTGTATGTGTTTGTTAGAATGAAAGTCTGAGTGTAAGAGCATGTGAGAGAGAGCATATGAGAGTGGGAACTTGTATGTGGGAGTGGGAGCCTGTGTGTATGTGAGAGAGAGCATGCGAGAGAGGGATCCTTTGTAAGAGAAAGCTTATATGTAGGATCACGCATGTGAGAGACAGCCTACGTGTCTATATGAAGGAGGAAGAAAAGAAGAGCAGGAGGAGAGAGAAGAAACAGAAAGAATAAAAGAGACTGAAAAAGGAATAAGGAAAAGACAAAGGGAAAGTAGAGACTGAGACCAAACGATTAGAAAAATAGACAACAACGGTAAAAAAAAAATATTTTGCCTTTAAGCGATTGGAATATGCTATCTTTGGGAATGTATATTTCTTAT
Organism: Rhinatrema bivittatum; assembly: GCF_901001135.1. NCBI lineage: Eukaryota > Metazoa > Chordata > Amphibia > Gymnophiona > Rhinatrematidae > Rhinatrema > Rhinatrema bivittatum. Next base: position 86,764,059 of record NC_042615.1, on the reverse strand, counting down.
ATATTAGTGTTTTGCTTTTTCTTCCGTATTCCAGAGTTCACAGAATTCTGGATTACGGAACTCTGGTTTCCCTGGCTTTCCATTTCAGTTTTGCCAGCATGTTTCTGTTTCTAATTTGTAGTACCTTATTCTGTATTAGGTAAGGGTCTGTCTGTGATGTGCATGTGTGCAGTGGTGCAGTATTTTGACAAGCATGTAGTTTCTCTGTAGGGATTTGTAGCATTCCAGCTTGTTCTGTTTGCCCAGTAGGTGGTGTATTAGTGTTCTAGGGCCTGGTGGGTCACAAATAGGCACTCTCTCCTTACATACACATTACATGTTGTGTGTATGTGCATGCACGTGCCTGTGTGAGAGAGAGGGAATGTGTGTGTGAGCATTTGTATGTAATGAGAGAGAGGGGGTGTGTGAAAAAATGAATGTGTTAATAAGTATGTGTGAATGAGAGATGGAAGAGTTTGTTTATGTTGACCTACTTCCCCCCAATCTACAATAATCTCAGGGTAAGTGGAAATCAAAAGATCCCAGGTATGGAGAGCAGGAGATTTTTTAATCCTTATTAGTTTTAATTATTGGGTGTAATCTGATGTTTCTATTGTTTTGAAATATTTTATTGGGGTTTTTTTGGAAAATATTAGAACATTTTTTAATTATTGGATTGTTTTATTCATCAGATGTTTTGAAATATTTTATTGGTGTTTGGTAAATATTGGAACAAATTTATGCAGGTTTTAAAATTATTTGATGTTCATCAGCTGTTTTGACATTTATTCTTTTTATGATGTTTTATAATCAGTCGATTTTATTGCTTCAAGTTTTTTGAGGAATGATGATGTTTCTGTTTTTCCATTGTTGCACTGCATAACACAGTTGGGCTTGTGGTTTCCTGAACAGTTTTGTTGGCATATTTCTATTTTGTATTTGGTGAGGGTTTGTCTGTACTTTAAAGGTGCAGTTCTTGTGTAACTTGAATTCTTGCTGTGAAAATGATGGTTCTTATCACTGGCTTTTAAGGTACTATGGTCCTTTCTTCCTCATTTCTATTTTAAAACAAAGTTGCTCTTTATTAATTTCATTTGCATGCAGAAAGTGATTTTGAATGTTCTTGCAGAAAATATTTTTTCATTCACATATTTTATTGTAACTGCTTTTAATAGATTAGGTGATTATTTTTTAGGGAAGAACTTAGCTAATTTTCCCTCTAAGGATGGGTTGCTGTGAGCATAAAAGCATGATAGGCTTTTTGCATAATAGGCTTTTTGCATCAAAGAAAGTAGTGCTCACAAGGGGGCCGATGTAATAAGGTGTGCTGCTGAAGCTGCCATGGGTTTGTGTGTGGATGCACGCATGTTTGTATGCGAGGTTTTCTGCGCAAAGCCCTCTACGGGGATGTAATAATGGTTTTGTGCGTGGGAAAAAAAGCGCGTACAAACGCGCTTACAGGCTTGTAGTTTTTCCTGCGTGAATGCATGGTAATGGCATGCAAAGGAGGCGATTATCACTCATAGACAATGCAGGGAACAACACTAATGCTAGTGTAGGTTTTTTACTGCCATTGTCAGGGCACAAGTTAAGTGTCAGCGCCGACTCGGGGGCCTATGTCAGCGTCCAAGCATCCTGAAAACCACCTTGCTGAGTGCCAATCTCGGTGTCTGAGTGGCCAGCTTAGCTAGGTACTTTTCTAGCTGTCAGAACAGCCAGTTTAGGTAGGTGCTTCCCTAGGTGCGTTTCTTGACATCTGTGTGGCCAGATTTGTGACCAGCTGAGCACCTAGTTCAGTGCCCGAGTGACCAGATACATGGCCAGAAGAGTGCTTGAGCAGCAAGATTAGCTGCTCTACAATCTTGGTGCCTGATTGTGTAGACTTTTCTGCCACAAACAGAGCACGAGCAGCCTGATAAGCACCTAGCTTAGCGCCCAAATGGCAAAATTAGACCCAATTGTGCAGACTTGAAGCAACTAAGCACCTAGCTCAGTGCCCAAATAGCAAGGTAAGCTAGGCGCCTTTCTGGGCACCCGATTGTATAGATTTTTCTGCCACAAATATATATATACATAGTAATATAGTAATGACGGCAGAAAAAGACCAAAATGGTCCATCTAGTCTGCCCAGCAAGCTTCCCAAGGAAGTAACTGCCGCTCCATGCAGGTTACCCCCCACATTTCTGTTAAGGGTAGTAACTGCTGCTCTGTGCAGGTTACCCTCAAGCTTTTTTATTTATTCCCATCCTCTAGCCTTTAGGGATCCACAGTGTTTATCTCATGCCCCTTTGAAATACTTCACAGTTTTAGTCTTTACCACTTCCTTTTGGAAGGGCATTCCAGGCATCCACCTCCATCTCCGTGAAGAAATATTTCCTGACTTTGGTTCTAAGTCTTCTTCTCTGAAGCACAAGCGGCCTGGTAAGAGATGTCCAATGTAGGCGCTTCCCTGGGCAGACACACAGCCAGAAGAGCAGCAAGACTTTTTTGAATTAGCATCCATGAAAATATTTTCCATTTTTTTCTGTAGCACAGTTATTTGAAATATTAAAAATACTTTCCAAGGTCATATTTTCACTTAATAGGAAGATCCATTAGCTCGCTCACTAACTTTTATGTGTGGATTATCAGTGTGGGTTTTGAGCATGGATGCGGCAGCTTATTACAGAGTCCCTGTACCACGCTTCGGTCTGTGCATTTTTCCATATGTGCGTGGATTTCCAAGTGCAAATCATTTGCATAATTTTTTTTTTTTTTACATCTTACAGAAGCGGCAGCTTCAGCTGCGCGTGGTGATCAAAACCCGCACTCATAACGAGTGACTGTTTTGCCGTGGGTCTTATTACATCGTCCCCAAAGTAATGTAGGAAGATGTACTGTGTTCTAAGGCATCTGGCAGCAGAAGAATTGCTGGTGCATCACCAACTTCAGCGGTCACCCTACACCTCTGAGTGCATATATGATTGCTTTTAAACTTTACATACATAAATTATATCAATTTACAAAGCACACACGCAATTACACTTGCTAATTTGTACACAGGACATTTGTACACAGGAAAATCCAAAACTGTGCATGTAAGTCCAAATCACTCCATAACTCCGGGAACACCTCCATTCAGTCCAGATAAATGTATGTGCATACAGGACACATGCACATCGGTTTTGCCGAATATCAGGCAAGCAATTCTATAACAAGCCATATATGCAGGTAAAGCACCATTTTAATTATGGAAATGCCTTTGAAAATTACCCGCTCTATGACTTATTGTATGGATGTGAGGACAGATGGGAACTTCTCCTGGGCAAGTATTAGCACCAATGACTTTTTCTTACTTTACTTACTCTTTGGTGAGTCCTGTAAGGTAAGAGTAACTTATTCAGTGGGCTAATTAAACCACTCCTTCCTGCTTCAGACCCCAGTTCAGGAACGATAATGTGTAGTTCATCAAACTACTCATTCTGTTAGTTAATTTTGGGAATTCTGAAAATGAAGTTCTGGTGCCTAGCAGGTCTTTGTCATTGGAACCATGAGAGGTCTGCAAGGTCTTTATAGTATGGACTATGTTGTGCAATGAGGCTCTGAGACATTGATTGCTTCTGCCTGAACATGTCCAACAGACAGTGTCCAAAGAGTGAGCCAGTTTCAGTTGCTGAGGACTGGAGGGCCACCTGGTGAACCAGTACTTAAGTAAGTGATCTGAGGAGCTGCCATATCTTGACGTAGTGCATGGCTAGATAGTAAAGCTTTCCTTTAGTGATTCTTATCCTAATCCTGTTTTTCCTTCATTTTGTCTAAGAACCAAGAACAGTTGATCCTAAAATGAATAATTTCTTAGTCTTGAAGAAAGCTGTCCTCCCTATTTAGCAATCAGTCTACCCTGTAGCTATTTGAAAGAATCTTCTGTTGTTTTACATGTCAGCCTGCCAAGACTGCAGATCATCATCCTTTGAAACTTCTTAAGCCATAGGAGTTATTCTTCTTACTGGAGCTAAAATAATTTCTCTTTGTGTAACCCCCCTTTCATTATCTGTCCTGGATGGTTCATAACCGAGCATGGGAAAGCTTCCCTAAAAGCACTCTTCACATGCAGAGTATGTGATCCAATAAAGTCTTTATTGTAACAAAACATCTTCAGTGGTGATATTTTGACAATGTGCATTTTCTAAGGTGAGAAATAAGTACGCCATTCACACATCCAATATAATCAATCAGTCTCACATCTCCTTAATCCCTCAATGGCAAGCTCTCCAGCTGACCATGTTAAAGGAACTCCTGCCCTTTTTAGGATACCATTGTACTTGTCATGCTACACCTTTGCAGGCAGGACTCCTCTCCTGTTTAGTACCTACGTAGCTGGCACAGCTCCTCACCTTTCACTGTGCAGCACTGTGATGGCATCTGGTGATACTGACTAGATGAGTCAGTTACTCCTCTTCATTCGCTGAATCACAATAGAGTGTTAAATAGGTCCAACATCCTTTCTGGACAATCTAACTGGAACATGTACTTCTTCCAAAGGCAGGACCATTTCCTTTCCCTGAGTACTCCTCCTCCTTAGGCAAGAGCTTTCTTCCACCCTTCTAGGAAAGCACCCACAATATTTTAGTGAGAACAGTTATTTATTTATTTTCTACCTTTCCTTCTTCCTGAGTCCTCTAGAATTCTTTGAGTCAGAATCCTCTCTTCTCTGTGGAAGAAATCCTGCTCCTTCCTCTACCCCAAAGGTCCAGGAAAAACTGATAGATACAGCTAAGTTATCACATTGTGATACCACTTCATATTCTATGATAAGTGCCAACGAGAGAGAGAGAGAGAGAGAGAGAGAGAGAGAGAGAGAGAGAGAGAGAGAGAGAGAGAGAGAGAGAGAGAGAGAGAGAGAGAGAGAGAGAGAGAGAGAGAGAGAGAGAGAGAGAGAGAGAGAGAGAGAGAGAGAGAGAGAGCACCCAGCCATGATAGCATGTCCCATGCATAAGTATTTATATCCCTAGGATAGGCCCACCTAGTAACTCGAGGTGGGGATTAGATAAGGGTGTAGGGGGTTAGGGGCCACTGTCACATTCTACATGAGACGTACGAACAGAACAGTGGTCTCTTGTGACGATTAGCTGGCCTTCGGAGTGAGGAAACTCCCTCCAAGATGGGATTTGGGCAAGGGTCTCTCAACCTACCTTGATGGACTCTCTACCTGGGTAACATCAAGCTAGGCTGAGAGACCCTTGGCCAAATCCCATCTTGGAGGGAGTTTCCTCACTCCGAAGGCCAGCTAATCGTCACAAGAGACCACTGTTCTGTTCGTCCGTCTCATGTAGAATGTGACAGTGGCCCCTAAACCCCTACACCCTTATCTAATCCCCACCTCGAGTTACTAGGTGGGCCTATCCTAGGGCTATAAATACTTATGCATGGGACATGCTATCATGGCTGGTCTCTCTCTCTCTCTCTCTCTCTCTCTCTCTCTCTCTCTCTCTCTCTCTCTCTCTCTCTCTCTCTCTCTCTCTCTCTCTCTCCCCAACTCAGCCTTACAGAATGCATCATGAAGGTACATCCTGACTGCTATCACACAGCCTAATGCATCTGAAAGAGGTGTTGTTACAATTGGTGTTATGGCTGTGCAATACCACTAGGCAGGCTAGCCCAGGATTTGCATCCATCAATTATTTCTTATATTGCAGGGGCATGTAGGTGTTTCAAAGCATACATAAATGAGACCAGCTGATGACTGAAGCATATTTTTAGCATCTTGCCCTTAATTCATTCTGATGTGTGAATTAAGTGTCTAAAAGGCAGAATATAAATTAGGGATATACATTCATTTGAAATGAATGGGTAAAATGCAATGAATGAGAACATTTTAATTTCATTTTTGGACCCCTGAAATGGATGGAGAGTGCCCATGAATTTAAACAAAAAGTTGTGTTTCATTCATTTATGTTTCCCTTTCAAGCCTTTCTCATATTTAAAATTGCTGCAGTGAGATTGGTAACAATAGCAACTATTGCTTGTAAAAGACAGCAGCTGGACTGGCACCAAGGTGGGAGAAATAGGTAAATAGACAGGATGAAAGACCAATCAAAGTGAAACATTCTCTTTAACTAGTCTATAGCTGGCATCTGGATCAAGTGATGTTGATGTCTTCTTACCGAAGCAAGTAAAAAGAAATTCCATTTTCTCTGTTGGAATTCACTGGGAAATTTGTCTTTTCAGAAGCTCTTTTAGCATCAAAGAAAAGGTTTTAAAAAGTGCTTTTTCTTATCTTCAGTGCTGCAGTCACAATGCTCTCACTGTGATAAAGAGACAGGGGCACTGCTTTCAGTCTAACGGGACAGGGTAGTAGACGAGATACAGAAATAGTGAGCTCTGAGTTTTTGTATGTCTCTTACTTTGCACAATGTACTGCATTGGTTGCAGACAGATTGCAGTGAAGCCTTTTCAGTAGATTCTCTTTCTGACAGTTTTTTTTATGTCTGTGAAAAAAAGAAGTCAGTCAATACTGCAAATTCATAACTGTGTGTGCCTGTATGAGTATGTGTGTATATGTGTGTGTGTGTGTGTGTCTGAAAGAGAGAGAGAGAGAGAGAGAGAAAGAGAATACAATTTGCACACACTGGAGGCATAGCCCTAGAAAGACAGAGATGGAGTTTGTGCCACTAGCAAGCTGCTAGCTCTGCTTGGCAAGTTAGCAGTGCTTGCTAAGCACTGAAATTAACATAGTCTGTCAACCTGAGTATGTGTAACAGATAGTCAGTATTAGAGTGGTATGGGTGAGTGGTACAATATGAATAAAGAATATTGGTACATCAAAACTGGATTCTGTATTAGGAGTCCCTATCCAGGAAAAGGACCTTGGACTCTTTGTGGACAATATGTTGAAGTCCTCTGTTCAGTGTGCAGTAGTAGTGAAAAATGCAAATAGAATGTTAGGAATGATCTGAAAAGGAATGGAGACTAAAATGAAAAATATCATATTGCCTTTGTATCGAGTCATGGTGCTACCCCTCCTTGAGCATTGTATGCAGTTTTGGTTGCTCCATCTCAAGAAAGACAGAGTAGAACAAGAAAAGGGGCAGAGCAGGGAGACAAAAATGATAAACATGTTGGAATATCTTTCCTCTGATGAGAGGCTATGCAGGCTAGGGCTCTTCAGCTTGGAAAAGAGATGGCTAAGAGGAGACACAATAAAAGTTTATAAAATCATTAGTAGGGTGGAACAGGTAAATAAAAGACGGTTATTTACCTTTTCAAAAAATACTAAGAGGGACACTTTATGAACCAATAACTAGCAGATTCAAAACAGATTGTAGAAGGTACTTTTTCACTCAATACACTGTCAAGCTGTGGAATCTTTTGCCAGAGGAATTGGTCAAGGCAATTAGCATAGCAGGATTTATAAGGGGTTTGGATAAGTTTCTGGAGGAAAGGTCCATAACACATTATTAGCCAGGTAAACTAAAGATAGCTATTACTCTTACACACTCCCAGGGATAGCAATTAGACTACTTTATGGGATCTGCCAGATACTTGTGATCTAAGCCTTTATTGACCACTGTTGGAGACAGGATGTTGGGCTTTGTGGACCTTGGTATGACCCAGAATGGCAATTATGTTCTTATGTAGACCAATCTATAACACATTGCAATTGTTGAGAAATATATCATCAACAATGTATGCATAACAGTTAAAAAATGCTACTCCATGTTATTTGCCAAGGAAATCTGATAATTTACAAAGACCTTAACAGTTTAATGCACTTTTGCATTTTTTCTTCAAACTCCTTTTCCTTATGGTTTTTATTGACTATTGGTCTGTACAGTATTTATCATTTGATGGATTGTACCACAGCAAAAGGCAGGGACAGCAGAAGTGTAGTACCCCAAACCAGGACCAGTTTCTCAATTTTTACTGCTTCTCAGGTAATGGAAGCAGTATTTGCAAACATTGATTTAAAAGAAGAATTGTGTCCTAGATTTTCTGAATCAGAGGACATTGAACAGCTAATGGCTGAAGAGAATTTGGATCCTCTAGTCTGTAGTATCTTAGCCTCCCATGAGGGGGTTATGGAGGCAGATGATATTGACAAGAATGAGATTATATACAGCAAAGTCAAAGACCAACTCCAAGTCTGTAAAGCCAACCTCTTCCTCTAATGTTGCCATATGGAAAATAAATGAGGCCTCCTCCAGGGATTTCCTCTGGCTTCTCCCTGCCTAGGGGTTTGTACCAATTTGGTTGGTGCACTTTGCCCTTCATGTAGAGCTTTGGGGTGTTCTTGCCACTCTGGGTGACTGTTTTGCACCTCTCATGATGCTTTGGGGTTTTCATGCCACTCTTTCTGCTGCTTTGGCTTTCTGTTGCTGCCTTGGGGTTTTTTCTGAGATTTTTGGTGCTTTCTTCCCCCATCATGGTGCCTTGAGCTGTTCATATGTTGCGTTTGGGCCTGCTCTTCACCCTCGCTCCATCCTCTCTACCTCTGAGGCAACTCCTTCCGGGCCTGACGGACAGCTTACTGCCGCGGCGTCTCCATGCCGCTTCTCCCCGGTGTCCCCGGACCGGCTCGATGCTGTGGATCTGCCATGTTCCTGATGACATAGGGCGCGCGTGCTCCGAAGTATGTACCAGCAAGGGCACAAACCTCAGGGGCATCCCCCTGTATTGACGTCATCCGCTTCCAAGGACTACGAACTCTGACAGACTACGAAGAACTAAGAATCATACTCGGTCCTGGTATATGGTTTCGTCCAAGCTACTCTGCCTCCTTGGACTTACCAGGGGTACCTGCTCCTCGGCGGCCTTGCTCTCTTTTCTCTATTTCAGATTGCAGATAGGAACTGGTACTCGCTCCTCGAGGGCCCATGTTCCTGAAGACTCTGAAGATTCTCTACTACCTAGAAGCTATTACAAATACAGACAATTGTGAGTTGCCACCTCTCTCTCAGAGCTTTCCCTGGAACCAGGTACTCGCTCCTCGAGGGCCTAACTCTTTCCAGCTACTGTGCCTTCTTAAGATTCTATGTGAGATTGTCATCTACTACTGGCTATATATATACAGCATACCCTCTCTATTCACTATCTATAGTCTCTCTACAGCTCAGCAACCCTGGGTTCGTAGTTCCAGTATCTGAGGGACTTCAGCCCTGCCGGGCATACCAGCTCACTACTACCACCTCTGGTGGTTCTACTAACCTATCTAATAAAATAACTATCTGTTATTTTATTATTTCTCCATACTCAAGCCTAGCCGGTGGTCCCTCTCAGGACATCCTCTTGGGGGCATTGTCACCTGCCATCGGCCCAAGGATTCACCTATTTACTACAGTGTGCTCACTCCTCCCACTTCAGGAGCTGAGCATAACAGAGTGCTAGCCCTCATCTACATCTCCGCCCATCAGACATCAGAACCATAACAGATTGCAACTCAGCACGAAGATTATAATAGAGTGTCAACTCCTCCCCTAGGAGGAGCAAACCTCTAACAGATCGCTAACTCCTCCCTCCTGGGGAGCTCACTCATAACAGATTGCTAACTCCCTAGCAGGTTCCTAACAGATTGCTAACTCCTCCCCTCTGGAGGAGCAGATCATCACAGATTGCTAACTCCTCCCCTCTGGAGGAGCAGATCATCACAGATTGCTAACTCCTCCTCTCTGGAGGAGCAGATCATAACATCATACTGTCACTTAGAGGAGCTTTTCCCCTCTTCTGCTGCCTTGGAGGATTCATGCTACTATGGTTGGTGCCCTGTGGCCCTCTTTTGGAGTCTTAGGGTAATATGGTCACTCTTGCTGCTGCTTTGCTCCTTTCATTGTGCCTAGGAGAACTGCCACTGCTGGTAGCATTTTGCCTTATAACGGGTCCTTTAGCTATTATTATATCCTTTGCCCTTTGGTGCCACATTTTCATGGTCTTGATGTGCTGGAGTGCCCATCATCCTTCTGATGATGTCTACCCACAAGTTCATTAAAATTGATTAGAAAACCTCAATCTGGGAGTCCAAAATAGGCTGCATTGTTCCTGCCATTGAATTTAACAGGAATGAAATGAACAAATAAAATGAATACAAGAAAAATATTTTCATCAGAAACAAACCAAACAGATGATTGTGGCTTACAAAATGAATAAATGAATGAAAATGAAATGTTTGCATTGCACATCTCTATTATAATAAATATGTGTTGTGTTTTTCCTTTGCCCTATTCCAGATGTTGGTAACGTGATAAGAATGACTTTGAATTTCTGAAAAGGTATAATGAGGTTCACATACATTGTAATGAAGCTGATAACATATTGTACACATTGAAGAGTGAAGGCTGGCTTTAAATTCTGTGTAATGGGGTTTATTTGGCTTCTCTCAGTTCTGAAGCAAAAGCTGAAGATCACATAGAACAAAGCTGAAATTGTCAGATTCAGTAACAGAGGTAAAGAAAACATTTCAGTAATATGCATTTTGCAGGTTACATTTTCTCATCTGCTCCTGAGCAGAAGAGTTCCAGCATTTGAAAATCTTTTTAATCACGTCACATAAAATACACACATGAGTAATTAATGTTCTTCTTGTCTGCCCCTTTTCAACATATGAGCAAGTGCCAAGTAGGAAAAAGCAGCAGTACAGAAGCTACTCTGTTTAGCAACTAAGCTGGTGATGTTAGCACTGGGTTGAAACATGAAGTGTATAAATGTTCATTTCCAGTCCTGCGGAGCACATATCATTTTTCATACATGGTTGAATTTTTACTGAATCTACAGCAGTCAGTTATCTACATAAATAAGTTACCAGATTTTCCTAATATGTGTGTTATTATGTGGACAATTTTCTGCGCAGGCTACAACTGAAGACTCAGCATCCAAGACAAGGACTCTGTTAAAAGCTAATAAAATATGACATCTGGCTCAGTTCAGCATTTCCTTTCAGCCTAACATGGATTTCATTATACATTAACTCTCATGGCGGCCAAGAATTAGTAAAAGTAAAGGATGACAAATCAAATCTCACAGATTGCATATAAAATTAATGAGAAATGAGTGTGAGAATGTCCTCCATAATACCAGTCCAAGTCCAAAGCAACTCTTTTATATTCAAAAGATCTCTAATATCAGCTGGAATTACTCCAAAGTTTCACATTCAAAATGGCAGTATGAAGTCCCCTGACATGGACTATATTTTAACACTATAATGGACAAAAACTGGAAAAACTGTGACACGATTAATCTCAAAAATCACAATGAAGTCACATATGCACTATGGTACTTTTCAATTAGGTATACCCTCATTTATGGGCTAGTGCACACTTCTGCCTACCGGCATTTTTTGCTTTTAGGTACAATTGCCAATTTGGCTGCCCTAAAAGCAGCCAAATTGTACCTAAAAGCAAAAAACGCCGGTAGGCAGAAGTGTGCACTAGCCCATAAATGAGGGTATACCTAATTGAAAAGTACCATAGTACATATGTGACTTCATTGTGATTTTTATGGACTATATTTTGCCACAAAACTGTGTTGGGAGGGACAAATTACCCTAACAGAGGCTCAATCTTATTTTAAAAACCTTGAAATGACAGCAACAAGAGAAAAGAATGGTTTCTAAGGATTCTAAGGTTTCTAACGAAACACGGGCTGTATTGGGGGACTTCATGCTGCATTTTGATTGTGAAATTTTGGAGTAATTCCAGCTGACATTAAAGATACTATAAATATATGAGAGCAGTTTGGATCTGTACTAAACTTATGTGACCAATCCAGTCTTCCCAGTTCTCTTCCTCCTTGTTACTTATCTGGATATCTTTTAGAGATGTCTGAGTAAGCGGTGCTATTTTGAGTCTTACAAAAAAACAAGGGCCTGCAATTCCTAACTTTTTCCTTAAATTTTCCTGTCTTGCCAATGCTCCAGAAACCAGAAATGATACTGGGCTGTTTTGCTCCTTTGCCTTCTGCATTTTAAAATGTGGAATCATGACAGCCCCCGGACCTTGCTCACCCTTCTGCAGTCTCAATCAAAATTAGCCCCCCCAACATCCCATCCCATCCCAGACACCCCCTCCCCCACTCCAGTGGCAAAATCCATCCTTGCTGGGAGCAAGAGTGTCACTCACCCGCTCCTGGTGGCTCCAACACTGCATATGATAGGCAGTGCTGGAAGCGTAAACTACACTCAGTTTACGATTCTAGTGCTCCCAAGCGTAAATTACATTTATGTAGCTGGATAACTTTAAGCAAGTATATTCAGTTGGATGTTTATCCCACTAAATATATGGGACAAGTTATCTGGATAACTTTAGCTGGATAACTTCTCCACTAAATGGCCTACTGAATATTGGCCTCGTTAAGGTCATGCTTCGGCTTCCCTTTGCTATACGGAAATATACTATAGCTGGGATTAAAAATAACCTCTGCTTCTAAAGAAAGGAACAATGTCATTTGAACTAATGGAGAATCTTCATTAGTTCTCTGTGAATTTTTTCTATTACCATTTGTTTTTCAGACATTTTCATTATATATTCCTTACTTTCCAAGTGTTTCAAATGTTGAATTAACCATGTCTATTCAAAGGCACAACTGAAAATGGAATACCAAGAAACTCGGCCTGCCTGTACACTGAACAGGCAAAAACCAAGAATAATTAATTCAGTATTACGTGCTGCTACTTACAAATTAATATCAGATAGGAAGAACAAAGTAGAGCATATGTGGTCTGCAAAAATTAAAAACTATATCAGGGCTATAACATACTTGAGGCCTATAGAGGAAGCATCAGCAAAATATACATCTGGAGAAAGGTAGGAGGTCTTTTAAAGAGATCTAAAGCCCCAATTCCACCAATATTAACCTTCCATCCCACTGGTCTTGATAAGCCACACCTAGGATATATATATTGCACTACAGAAAAACGTAGGGGAGCATTTAATGAAAGAAATGAAATGTATGTAATATAAGCTGAGGCAAACTTCTCATTTTAAGCACCATTTGCTTAGAATCATTATCTGATTCATCTTCATTTTCAGCTATATGTAACCCTTAGTTGGGGTTTTGTTGGTTCCCCTAGGGCCATAAAAGTATTTATAAGTCGGGGCTGCTCTTGCCATCCTTCACCTCCTTCCCAAGCTTCCCAGGGAGTGAGCTCTTTCTGTGGGGGGAGAGGAAAACCTCTGTGACCCAGGTGATGGAGAGTCCCTCCTGATGTGTGTGTCTTTCTGGTGTAGTGATCTCTTCAAGGACAAACAGGCTGGACTCTAGGGATGTGCAGCAGGGACGGATTCATCCCATTCGGTATTCGTATTCGTCGGGACCCAAATCTGTTGCATCCATTCTCGGGGGACCCTGATCCATTCATTAGTTACATATGTATTCGTTTCCCAAAAAAAACCCCATCCCAACCCTTTAAATTTAATTAACTACAACCCCCCACCCTCCTGACCCCCCCCCCCCCCCAAGACTTGCCAAAAGTCCCTGGTGGTCCAGCGGGGGTCCGGGAGCGATCTCCTGCACTCGGGCCGTCGGCTGCCGGTAGCCCCTGTGACATAGTGAGGGCAAAGGCTATCGGCGCCATTTTGAATACTGGCAGCCAACGGCCCGAGTGCAGGAGATCACTCCAGGACCCCCGCTGGAACACCAGGGACTTTTGGCAAGTCTTGCGGGGGTCAGTAGGGTGGGGGTTTATTCGTTAGTAATACGTTGTATTTGTGGGCGTTCGCCATATGTTTCACGACCCCCACGAATACAATGAATATGGCATACATGTTGCGGATTACCAATACGTTGCAAACAAATGCACACCCCTACTGGACTCAGCTTAGGTGTTCAAATCATATGTACTGATCATTTCCAAAAGGTCAATCACTGTCCCACAAATATTCAACAAATGAAAATGTATAGCTGAACTATTTACACGGCGTTTCTGCTGGGGTGCTGGTGTCCATCTCTCCAGCTCCTGGGAGGGAGCTTGCCATTGCCTAGTTATTTGTGCAACAGCCCTGTAGAAGGAGAATCATAGTGGGGGCCCCATGCCACAAAAAGATCCTACTTGAGTCCAAAGTTCAGTTTGAAGCCCACAGCCTGTGTCCCGATCCCTTTGGGGTGGAGATCCGATTGGGAGATTCCCAAGGCTTGATGACACAACCTTGATCGACCTCTCAGAGAGAGAGGCCAGATGTTCAAGTTCAGCTCACAGCAAGCTATCTCCTTCACCAGGTTGTGCAGAGGGGTGGGACAAAAACCTCTATATGAACAAAAAGGGGGGAAAATCCAAAAGTCTCTATCCAAAATATCCCACGCTGGGTAGTGCTGTCACTGGTCTTACTTCCTTTAGGGAGTAGAGGGGTTGCTTACAAATCTCCAGCCCCTGATCTCAGGATTAGAGGGGGTTGCTCCTTTCTCAAGGCACAAGGTATTCCCCAGAATAAGATAACTTACCAAAAACTGTATCAAAATCTACATAAACCTTAACTCTATAAAAGGGAGGCAGACCCTCTCAGACAGAGAGTGTACCGAGAAGGGATCTCTTCTAAAGTCAAGAAAAACACCAAGCTGGGTTAGTAGGCCTAGCTCAGCAAGGATCAAACAAAACAGCTCCTTACTCCTCAACTTCTAACTCAAAATGATTATACTTCTCTAACTCCACCTTATGCTCCTGGGATAGCCAATCCAGTCAGCTCAGAGGAGAGACCGAAAGAGAACAGAAAATCCCGTGCTGTTACTAGTCCAGATGGTAAGTGACCTAGGGCCATCCAGTGACAAATCGAAGGGATGGTCACATTAGCAATTTTCAAAAGCTGATTTATATGATAAAGTATATTTATGTGCGTAAAATTCAGTTTTAAGTGCATAAATTGCCTCAATATATGCTACTTTTTCACACGCAACTCCTTTGAAAATTCATGGCAATGTGTTTTAAAGTCAGCATTTTATTTTGTGTCAGTACCTTGAATTTTGAGATTTCTTGTGCCTGAGTAACAGAAAATTCACCGTTTACTTTAATCATCTTAGGCTAAGCAAGCTGAAGAACGTTTTATAGCAAAGCTTAATTGGAGTGAATCTTACATAGCATTGGTTGCAGCATTCAGGCTCTGCTATGATAACCTATATAACAAATTTGTTGCATCTCTACCAATGTTTGGTGTACACATTGGGGCAGATTTTTAAAAAGTACGCTGGATTTTATAAGATACGCGCGTAGCCGCGCGTATCTTATAAAATCCGGGGTCAGCGCGTGCAAGGGGGTGCACATTTGTGCAACCTGTGCGCGCCGAGCCCAGCGCGAGCTGCATGTGCCCTCCGAGGCCGCTCTGATTTTGGAGCGGCCTCGGAGGGAACTTTTCTTCGCCCTCCCCCCACCTTCCCCTCCCTTCCCCTACCTAACCCACCCCCCCGGCCCTATCTAAACCCCCCCTTACCTTTGCGCGCGTCGCCGGCAGCCCCGCTCCGTCCTCCGGTCTCGGGGGCTGGTCCGGAGGCCTCGACCACACCCCCGGGCCGGCGCCACACCCCCGGGCCCGCCCCCGAAATGCCGGGGCACGCCCCCGAAACGCCGCATCATTTCGGGAACGCCCCCAGACACACCCCCTCCCTCCCCTTTTCGAAAGCCCTGGGACTTACGCGCGTCCTGGGGCTTTACGCGTGCCGGGGGCCTATGCACGCGTAAAGGCCCGTAAAGGCCCGCGCGCGAAAATCCTTCCGGATTTACGCGCGCGGGCCTTTTAAAATCCGCCCCATTGTGTAGGGATAAAATATATCTGGCAAAAAAAGGAATGTTAATATGAGCTATCTATGGAGCACATGTTCTTAAGTACAGTAATAGTGGTGAAATATTGTGTAAGGTGGACTGTATGCTCATCATACCTTAAAATGATTGTTATAGGATGCTCCCATATATGTGTATATGTGTGTGAACACACATATGCTGGAATTTTAAATCGTGCGTACAGTTGCACGCATATTAGTTAAAATATGCCTCGTGTATATACGTGTGCTCCTAATTTTAAGCCATTATTTGAGCAAACATACTTTGTGTATCTTCTTAGGACTTTGTTGGCTTAACGTGCGCAAGTAAGCAGATTTTAAAACAAGCTTGTACAAAGGACATTCCAGTTTTACCAAGTAGTCCACCAGTTTGCCCACTCTATCTCGAGGTCATCCAGACCCCTTTGGTTTTTCATCCTGCACCCCCCCCAGTTGACCTGGACCCATCACCCTGTCATGTTAAACCTAGAAAGCGATTTCTACGGACTTCTACCTCATCAGGAGCAACAGTAAATATATTTATTTTATTTGTTTTTATTTAATAGGTTTTATATACCGTCGTTCGAGGGTACATCACAACGGTTTAACAGCCTGCCACGTGCTGCAGCCGCTGGTTTTAAAATACAGATTTATATGTGTAACTGTTGGCCTCGCCCTGGAATGCCCATGGCCTGCCCATGCTCTGCTCCCTTCTATGTTTTTGCTCACATGTGTGCATATATGTGCATATGTGATATCTTTTTAAAATAGGCATTGCGCGTGTTCGTCCCACATACACTACCTTTTTGTGTGAGTAACCTTTTGAAAATTGAGCTGTATGTACTAAGTTAATGTATGAAAAAATAATGCAAGATACATTTGCAGAATTGATTGTGCATAGCAGAATGGTAAAAGAAATATAGGAACATGCTGGGTTAGACCAAGGGTCACCAATCCCATCATCTTGTCTCTGACAGTGGCCAATCCCGGTCACAAGTACCTGGCAGGAGCCCCAAGGAATAGATCCAAACCTTCTTGCTCATAACTAGGGATAAGCAGTGACTTTCTTAAATCTACATGGCTAATATTGGTTTATGGACTTTTCCTCCAGGAACTTGTCCAAACCCTTTTTGAACCCAGCTATGCTAACTGCTTTCACCACATCCTCTGGCAACAAATTCTGTAGTTTAACTGTGCAGTAAGTGAAAAAAATACTTTTTCTGATTTGTTTTAAAATTGCTATCTAATAGCTTCATGAAGTAATGTCTTGTCCTAGTGCAATTTGAAAGGGTAAATAACTGTTTCCCTGTTCCACCCCACTAATAATTTTATAAACCTTTATCAAATCTCCTCTAATCCATGTTGAAGAGCCCTAACCTGTTTAGCCTTACCTCATAGGGGAGCTGTTCCATCTCTTTTATCAATTTGGCCACCCTTCTCTGTACCTTTTCTATCTCTGCCATATCTTTTTTGAGATGAAGGCAACCAGAACTGTACACAATAGTCGAGATACAGTTGCACCATGGATCGATACAGAGGCATTATGATATCTTCTATATTAAAGGGACCACATTACTCCGATTTTAAAGAACCTCCATTGGCTCCCCATAAAATATAGAATCTTATACAAAACCCTCTCAATTATCCACAAATCTATCTACAAAACCTCACACCTCGATCTCAGGATCCCTTTGCAACTTCATTCTGCCTCCCGTCCATTGAGAGCTGCTCAAAAAGGATCGTTAAAAACCCCTCCAATCAAAATATCTTCAAACAAAAGAGCCTTCTCCACAGCCGGCCCTAACCAATGGAACTCTCTCCCATCAGACCTTTGGCTCGAACAATGCCCTCTTACCTTTAAAAAAAGACTTAAGACCTGGCTCTTCATCCAAGCCTACGCCTGAGCTGGACTCTACCAATCATTCTCCCTCCATGGCCAACTCAAATGTTTCGCCCAACTGCTTAATAATCATAGAAACTCTTTCGATCGACCGCTTGTTACATGATTGATCCCAATCGCTATTATGTTATATTTCATTTTATAATGATGTTTTTCTTAATGTCATAGGTTATTTAATCTAAGTTAATACTTTATCCCAGTTCCTCGCTCCTCCTTGTTCTCTGTAAGACAAACATGTTAAGTCTGTTCTATGTTATATGTAAACCGAAGTGATTAGTAACATTGTTACCAGAACCTCGGTATATAAAAACGTTAAATAAATAAATAAATAAATTATTTCCCATTCTTTATTTAATAATACTTAGCATTCTATTTGCTTTTTTGCTGCCATGCAGAGGGCCAAGGATGTCAAACTATTGTTCACAATGATTCCAGGATTCTTTTCCTGGGTGGTGATGTCTGTTATGGAATGCAGCATCACATATCTATAGTTTGGATTATCTTCCCTATATGTATCACTTTCCACTTGCCCCAAGTGACTTGGAATGCAGCAGATTATTGTTGAAAGTGACTAAGTGTTATTTTTTGGTATGTTTGGACTTGGTTTTACAGTCCGGTGAATTAACTAATAGAGTAGCACTATTTCTGGACTTTATTTTTCCCTGTCATCAGTGCCAGTAATGAACTTTATTTTTGAACAACAGTTTTGTGTTAGTGTGGTATTTTGTGACTTTGTCTTGGCTGATGAGCAGAAAAGCCCCAGAGAGGAGAAACCTTAAGGGGGTAATTTTCAAAAGGATTTACACATGTAAATGTAACTTCTATTGTAGCAATTTTCAAAAGCCTGTAAATTTTCAAAAGCCTGTAAAGTGTACTTATACAGGCAAATCCTAGGGACAATTCGATGGCATATGTTGTAGCAATTTTCAAAACTCCACTGACATGGGTAAAGTGCATTTACATATGTGAAACCCAATTTTAAGCGTGTAAATGATTTTTAAAATCAGACCCTAAGGACTTAGAGAGATTTCTTCCTCCCCGACCCCCATGCAGGAAACCCAGAACATCATGGGGGCTTGCCCTTGACCGTGATAATCCCTATGAGCCCCTGTGCCCAAAACCAGATCAGGATAGTGTCTATAAATATATGTGAAATGCAGAAACACATTCATACTAGCATTTACACCATATGAACAGAATTAGTAGACTGCAGTGCTTTATATCCCGGGTCTGATGAAAAAAGCCCCAATAAGGCCCTTGTTTTGCCGGTGAAGGCGAAACAAGGTGTGAATGCTAGTATGAGTTTGTTTCTGCATTTCACAGGTATAGCATCTTATATATTTATATGCAGATAACATGTGTCTTCAGTTATTTTACATGTGTTTAGCGCTGTTTACAAAGTGAGAATATATACAGTGGGAAAAACAACAATAGCACATTACCTCAGACTTGGGAAGTTCCTGGTGTAGAAAGAGTAAGACTAGCCATAGTGAGTTTAAAGCACAACCAAATGCCTAGGCATTAACAACATATATCGGTTCTATACATAGTGGTAATTTATGTATCTGATCATACAAGAGGAGTACAATATATAATATACAATACTGTATTAAATGAATAATATATTAGATATGATTATATCAGGAACTGCTCATTTATTTTAATATTTGTATTCAAGAATAAAGTATTTTCATTTTAAATGTTAACATTCAACATTAGTGCTTTTCTTCTTTTCAATATTGTTTTGCTATCCATCTATATATATGTATACAATTTAGTAAACATATGTAGTATTCTAGCTATATGATATACTGTATATTTGATACTAAAGTTTCTTTAAACAAGGAGCATCTGCCAAAACAGGATGAGAAGGAAACATGAGCCGACTGAAGACATTATCTACTTTCATTCGTTTTTAATTACCTTTCATAACTTGGGTATGCTTCTCTATGCCAAGTAAAGCATCCGTACTATATGTCCTAACTTGTGAATAAGTAATGTATTTTTAGTAATCAAATGTGATATCCTCTCTCTAAATATACCATTATTTGTATATGACTAGAGGTAGATAAGTCCTGTGCTAATCTATTAACATGCTACCAATAAAGCATTTCTGTAGAAAGCAACACTGGAACTATTTATTTATATACTTTTCACTCGGGACCAATGTACTAAAGGTTTTCTCCTATTTTGTGTCTATGGGGAAACATCCTTACAGGTATATTTTAAAAGCGTTGCTTGCGCAAAAACAGCCCCATACACGTGCAAATTGACTCAAGGCAGGACATGGCAACGTGTGCCATGTTGCTTAAATAATATTTGGGCCAGAGGGGATCCTGAACACTGGGGGGGGGGAGAGAGAGAGACAATCTGACATGCTATATATCTCCCATTGTAAGAGGGCACTTTCAATTCAGGGTGGGGTTTGGTGGGGGGGCAGTGTTACATTGGTCTGCCTAGGGCGCAAGGGTTGTAGACCCTTGTAACAGTGCCCCCCCCCAAAAAAAAAACCCCACCCTGAGTTGAAAGTGTCCCCTTACAGTGGGAGATATATAGAGTGTCAGAATACCTCTCTAAAAGAGGTTTTAAAGGCTCCACACATATGCACAGTAGAGATATTTTAAATGACATGCATGTACTTGCAAGCACGATATAAAATTGAACATATTTTTGCTTGCATGCCCTATATGTGCGTTTATGGGTGCATGCACATGCCTTTTAAAATTTACTTGTGAGTAAAAGGCCCTAAATGTGTGCACATAACAGATGAGCTTATAGAAATACTGTACTTTTGAAAGTGAGTATATTTCTAGCATTTTTCACTTGCACATGGATGCAATAGACATAGTGACATAATGGCACAATAAACTTTGTTGACAAACACTAAGAAAAAAGTAAAAAAGTAAATGTCTCTGCCTAATTACATTAC
This sequence comes from Rhinatrema bivittatum, assembly GCF_901001135.1. NCBI lineage: Eukaryota > Metazoa > Chordata > Amphibia > Gymnophiona > Rhinatrematidae > Rhinatrema > Rhinatrema bivittatum. Next base: position 86,743,543 of record NC_042615.1, on the reverse strand, counting down.
CTAATGAATGCTGAAAGTAATTCAGTTATTAGCCTTTGTTGTAATATTTTTTATATTTGTAAGTTGCATACAAAATTGTAACTGTGTTAAGAATGATATGAACTTCCCTTCCCCCAGCTCAGCAACAGAACTGGTTGCTGTAGGTCAGTAGACCTATATTGAGGCTGGAGAGAGATGGTCTATTCCATGGTGTAAGAATGAGGACAATTACAGCTAGGAATGTGCATTCATTTTTCACAAAGTAGACAATGTCATAGATATTGCCTAATTTGTCATGGTTCGGTAGCACCGATATATGAAGCGATTTTTGCCGAAATTTCAGCAAAATTTGTATTTCGTGTTACTGCGCACTGCATATCTCTTAGTGTGCAGTAATACCAATTAATGAACACTGTTTCTCTAGCTAACAAACTCCTCATTAATTGATAATTTTAAATTTTTAAGTAGCATTTTTTAGTGCACACTAACATTAGTTACAGCGCACTTCTACATACTTAGTGTGCCGTTAGTTCTATTAGGGCGCACTAACTAACCTGTTAGTGCGCATTAACGGTCCTTAATGCACATTAGTGCGCAGTAAGGCCCATTAGTGTGCACTAACGCACTTTGTTGAAAATTGCCGGAAAAAAAACAACGAACCGTGGGAAACCAAAATTTTTCACGGAGCACCTGATCCGAAGCCTGAACCAAAATGTTTAAACAAAGCACATCTCTAATTACAGCTGCTGTATCCAACCCTGCTGGAGTACAAAGGACTCTGAAGGTTCAGCATTAGACACTTCGTTCAGCCCTCATCCAGCAATTGTGCTTGACAGGTGTTGGTGAGGAGAAAACAGGAGAAAACTGCTTTTAAAAAACTTTAAAATATTACTACCCTTCGGAAAAGATTCACTTCCAGAAATAAATATTCAAATATAAATAATGGTACCTAAAGCGATGAGTACTGGACTGATCAAATATACATTATTTGTTTTTGAATATTGATAACTTTTCTAAAGTTCTTCCTCTTGATCAACAATATATCTTTTACTCATGAATTTATCATATTACAAGGAATACACGGTATTGCACAAAATGAACAATATCACCTAACTATATCCTATTCTCCTAGACCAATCTGCTTCTGCCCTTACTGGCTCTGATATTTAGAGATTCTCTCTTTCCCTTCCTAACACTTCTATAAAACTTGACAGGTTTTATTTTTCCTTCAGATTTAAACTTTTGCATTCAGGTTTCTTCTTTGAGATTCCCCTGCTCAAAAATGCTTTAGGGTAGTATTCAAGTTCAAAAGTCTTCTTTCTCTCTGATGATGTTAGCCAGATGTTTTTGACTGCTGAGATGGTCAATACATATAAATAATTGATAGCTTTTTGCTTTTCCATTTTCTACAGGAAAAGGTCTATTAGGATCACATAAGGCTTTTATTTCATCCTATATTTGTTTAAAGAAGTGAGTGACATGATGCAGATGAAGGGACTTATTTTCAAAAGGCCTTTACTGTAGACATGGAATAGGAGATGTGGCTTTGAAAAGAAAGATCCATATGTTTAAGTTATTACCTTTGAATCAGGATCTGAACACATATGGGAGACTCAAAATGGAAAGTTTGCATATTGAATCAGATCATGGGATATACCTGAAAATGTTTTCTTTTTCCTGTTTAGCCCATTTATAAATGGTGTATGTGATCCTTGACTGTGGTGATTGTGGTATCCGATTCACATATCCCATGGTAGTAGTCAATATGAATTAGTTGTTAGGGCTTAGAATGCTTAAAACTAGGAACTCAGAATCAAACCTTATCATTACATGTTGCCAAAAAAAAATAAAATAAGGAGGCATTCCTGAGGGCGGGTTTAGGTAGTGATGAGGAGGTGTGCGGCTGGTGGTCAGTAAATAAATTGCATTATTTTCCATGAAAAAAAGCATCTGGATGAAAAGCAGGTACAAATGTCTGCAGCTGCATTGTACCAGTGGCAAGCTTCTGTTATGCGTGCCGGCCACAGCAAACCCGTGGCTCGGCCCCCTCACCTCTCTCAAAGTGATCCAACACCTGTTCCCTCGTCTCTGGTGGCTGAGGGCCGCCGGCTTCGTCCTTGGGCCACCCCTGGGACCTCCGGCTCTGCCACAGCTCCTGATGCTCCGCAGAGAGATGCTGTCCCGACCAACGCCGCGCCCCTCCCTAGGCGCACGCGCGAGCCCCAGCTGATCCTTTAATAGGGCCCGCGGCGGGAACCTGGCCGCGGCCCCGGATGACGATGTCGGCTAAGTTCTGGTATATAAGGCCGGGCTCCGCTCTCTCAAATTGCCTTTGCAACAGGTCCCCTTGCTAGTCAAGTACTCATTGCTTCTTCTGTTCCTGGTTCCCGTTCCTGATTGCCTTCGTTCCTGTTTCCTTGTTCCGGTGTTCCTGTTCCTTCATCTCTCCTTCGGATTGCTACCTGGTTTGACCCTGCATTACCTGAAGACACCGTTGCCTCTCTCCAGCCCCGGACCTCTGCATTGCCTGACTTCTCCGTTGCCTCTCTCCAGCCCCGGACCTCTGCATCGCCTGACTACTCCGTTGCCTCTCTCCAGCCCCGGACCTCTGCATTGCCTGACTTCTCCGTTGCCTCTCTCCAGCCCCGGACCTCTGCATCGCCTGACTTCTCCGTTGCCTCTCTCCAGCCCTGGACCTCTGCATCGCCTGACTACTCCGTTGCCTCTTTCCAGCCCCAGACCTCTGCATTTCCTGACCACGCTGTTGCTTCTCTCCAGTCCTGCTTTGTCTGACCATCCTTCGACTCTCTCCTCATCTAGCCCTCAACCTTGCTTGCCACTGCTTCCAGACTGCCGCCAGCCCAGAACCCAGCTTGCTTAAAGACGCCTCTTCAGCCTTTGTCCTGGACGTGGTTCATTCAGGCTTCGGCCTGCTCTTGCTCAGGCGCCCTCTGTCAGACTGTGTTCCTATTGGCGCCCGGGTCTCCGGGACTCTGCCTTGTCCAGTACAGACTGATACCTATACCAGTTGCTGCCTCTGGGCTGACCTCGATCCACCCATCGACGACCACTGACGGAGGACACCTAAGTCCAGCCAGCCCCGGCACCCAAAGGCTCAACCCGTGGGGAATGAGGGCTGGTATTGGTGAAGTGCCAGCCGGCCTCCGTCCGTCAGCCCTCTCTGCCTGCCGATGGTGGGAACCCGTAGGATTCCTCCTACAGGTAGCATCAACCCCACCTCGGCCCAAGGGTCCATCTCCAGCGCAACAGCTTCAAAGCAAGAGTATTCACACACATTCTCCTTGAAATTGGCGCAAAGCGGACAGTTCGAAAATTGCTCCCCAAAATCTTTAAAAAGCTATTGGCTAATGAATGCTTAAAGATGCAATTTTTTGAGACTACTAATATTCCTTCTGCACTAGGAATGGATTCTAGCAGTCTCGAAACTGAAAATCTTTTACCATGCAATAGCCTTGTGAAGGAAATCATCTTTACATTACTGCTCGCTTGTTTTTTCTTTTAAAATGCTTAAATGTTGATGAGTTGACACAGGACCCTCTTCATTCAGTCACTGAGTATTGATACTGACACTGGATTTGATTATACTGATTTGAAGACTCATAAAAATTTGTGGGCAAGTTATTCACAAAATAAAGATATAAATAAGCTTATTATTGTATGTTAAAAATGTCAGTTGAGAAGTAATGTGTGTCTCAAGCCCTGTTTACACGAATTAGGGGATCAGTCCCTAATCTCCATTATCTGTTGCACTGCACCATTACACATCATGGATTGTTTTAGTAATATTCTCATTTTTCTCATAAGAGGAAAACCTGTCAAGATTGCCATCATTCACTCTAACGAGAGCAGTGTGATTGAAGTCAGGGAACTTCTGGATTTTCACCAGCCTGAAGCAAGAATAAATCTATTTGCAGGGCTGGTGCTTCCATTAGGAAAACTAGGCAGTCACCTAGAACACCAAAATTTGGGGGCAGCATAATCCCACCAAGGCAAATGGAGGAAAGCCTATACTGAAGCTGCCACTAATAGGTAAGTTAGGGATTGGGGGGTGTGGGACCAAAAGTTTTTCTAGGGCACCAAATACTCTTGCACAGGACCTGTCTATTTGGATGTTGAGCTTGGGAGTTGAATTAATGGCACATGTATTTGGGGGTGAACATGTATTTGTGGGCAGACTCATGGAAGGAGAAGAGGAAGACAATGGAATATCTATGCTGGCTTTGCCTCCTGCAGGCCCCAAATACCTTTATTCCCTGTACTGATGGATATCTCTCTCAACATGCCAAATATCTGCTATATATTCCCATTAACAACAGTTGCTATGCAGGACAATGTGATTATTTCAAGATATTCGCCCTCCAGAGGCCAAACTTTTAGTGAGTGATTCAAGCCCATTGTTCCATCTCCCTTCATCCCTTTGAAAGTTTTCATGCAGCCCTGGCACTAGAAACCCACACCGCTAAATTATATAGTATATCGGGATCCTACTTACAGGAAAGGGACTCGAGAAATGCAAATTTTATTGCTATGGTACAGATTCCCACAGTTGCCATAATTCACTTCTTTAGGGTGGCAGCTTTATGTACAACTCCCCAGGCATTGCATAACAAGAAATACGAGATTGCTTGGATCTTGTTACTTCAGTTTAGTACCAAAATAAATTCCACAAAGCTTCAGTTGGATCTTTTGTTACCCGGTTGTCATATGAAATTCAATCTTTTGTTCACTTGTGATAATTGAAGGTTTCTGAACTCAGAATTACCATGAAAAGAATGCATAGCACTGCAATTCGGAGAGCCAAGCTGTAGACCTTCAAATGTTTTCTCTTATGAAACACATTATGGAGAAATATATTTATGAAATTAACAAACAGTTTATACTTACTTTTTCATAAGTCTCAAATAAGAATACTCGAGTCTCAAAGGGCCCTATTAAGCATCATTTTCATGCAGCTAGTTTAACAAATTTCTCAGAAATTAATGGAAAATAGCCACAAAACAGACTTGTACAATGTAGGCAAAACAGCTTTTATTTCATATTATAACTTTTCTTCTATCACTTGTTCCGTCAAACCACCATACACTTGATGGCTCTCTCACAGCAGCTTCCCTCCGGCTTAACAGCATTTCTTTTTTTTAATGCATAATATCTTGTCACAGCAAAAGCAGTACTGGCAGTTATGGAGACTTTATTTTGGGAGATGAATAAAATGTAAAAAGAAATGTGTCACTCTCGCCAAAAGCACGGCGGTATTCAATATCACAACTAAATGAATATGTTTGCTCTGCCCACAAGGGAAACTGCTGACTTAGCTGTGAACTTAACGTTTTACATCTGCCTTGTTCTGCTATGGACCACAATTCCATCTGAAAACAGGATCCAGAAAGAAAAATGCACTCTGTAAGTACAGTAAATCTGCTCTGCCATTAGAAAGTTTAGAGGCTTTTTATTGCAAATGCTAGTCACAAAGACAGGCAGGTGCCCTCATGCTTTACAATTATCTGAAGAATAATGCCTTAGTGGTTTTTGTTTTTAAACTCTAACCCCATGTTTTCATTACGGTTAAATGTGAAAGGTATTTGCTAATTCATAGTAATGCCATATGCTGAAACTCTGAGAGACAATGTAAACAGTGTATTTAGTACTGCTTCTTGTTAAACTAGTAAACCACAATTTTTTGTTTTTCCAATGTCTGTGAGTCAGTAAAAGGAATTACTACTTGCATTATGACATGGTAGGATGAATTGCTGCAGGATTAAAGGAGCTTTGCCATTTGTTTATGGTACAGAGTGTATTATATTTATAAAATAATATTTTTGCCATCTAATATCACGAGTCTTCCCTTTGACATCTATTCTGTAAAATGTGTCAGTGTGCAAAACTAGCAGAGACAAAAAGAAATCTACACGACACAGAACTAAATATTACACTGAAGCATGCTCATGTACAGTATTACAGTATCTTTTTTGCAGCACGAGAAAAACCATCAATAGTCCAAATAATTCCTGATATTTGGCCAATGTAATGGCTTGGAAGTTCTGCAGATCTAAAGCCTTACTTTTATTATACAATCCTGAAAGAGATTGGGGTAGGTGGGTGAGTACATAGGACAGCACAGTGAATTGTTCAAGAGCAGGTTTATTTTTAACAGTCCATAACAGGGGAAAACAAAGCAACTTGCTTTCAGCAACAAATGTATTTATCTATTGCAAAAATGAATGTCAAACTTTACTACCAAGGTGCACAAAACAATTTACAGCAGTGAATAAACATAACAAATGGAGTTTAAAATATCATGACTAGGAGAATAGACATCATAGTAAAAGATTGTGTGCTGAAAGAATTGTGACAAGATAATTTTGCAGGGCTTAAGAGTCATCTCACAGTCAGACCGATGCCACAAAGTGTGCGAAAAAAACGTACATCCAAACTGGACACCTTTTATTTACTGCATTCACACTCACCTCTCTTGGGCGCTCGATGTAATAGCCAAATGAGCTGCTACGCTAAAAAGGATGTGCTAGGGATAAATTGTATGTCCCTAGTGCGTCCATGGCATCAGGTGCCCAGGAGACATGGATGTGCGCGGGTTAGGAAAATGGATGCTCAATTTTACGAGCGTCCATTTTCCTAACCCGTGCACTACCATTGGTTAGGAAAATGGATGCTCGTAAATTGAACATCCATTTTCCTAACCTGACTGCTGTGAAGACATTTTTTTTTATGTTGCTGTAGTATTTTCTGCTTTTCTGTTCAGGCTTTGGGGCGCCTCAAGACTTAACGCCAGTTCTGGGCTGGTGTTAATTTTTGAGTGTGCACATCAGGTGCATGGTTATTTTTTACATCAGGGGTACTAGCTATTAGCCTCATCAACATGGTATTTTCATGTGATGAGCACTGTTAGCTACATACTGGTTTGGATGAGCGTTTTGGACACGCTGATCCCCTTATTGCATATTGGGTTATAGATGTGCATCCAAAACACTTGTTCAATCGCGGGTTAACCATTGTGCTAGCCTGAGCACATAATATACTGCATTGGCCTGAGTTTGAGAAAGGGAAGAAAAAACGCTATTGGCTGCAGAGGGAGAGGAATGGTCAGCAGAAAATGTAGGTGATATTGCCCCTGTAAAGGTCCCTGGTGAGACCTCACTTGGAATTCTGTGTACAATTCTGGAGACCGCACCTTCAAAAAGAGATAGACAAGATGGAGTTGGTCCAGAAGGTGGCTATTAAAATGGTCAGTGGTCTTTGTTCTAAAGCATATGAGGATAGACTTATAAATCTAAACATGTATACCCTAGACTGAGGAAAGGTAAGATAGGGGAAACATGATAGGGACATTCAAATAGCTCAAAGGTTTCCATGCACAGGAGGTGGGCCTTTTTTTAATGGAAAGAAGGCTCTAGAATAGGGTGTAATGAGATGAGGGTGAAAGGTAGCAGATTCAATAGTAATCTTAGGATGTATTTCTTTATAGATAGATAAGGTGGATGCAAGGAATGGCCTCCCAGTGGAGACAAAAACAGTATCTGAATTCAAGAAAGCATGGGATAATTATAGGGGATCTCTAAGTAAGTGATAAGAATTATAATGCTAAATTAATTGGATGGATGGACAGGCTATATGGACTTTTTAAGCCTCATGTTTCTATGATACTGTATACTGGTCTCTGGGATCTCTGTACTTGGGGCTGAACAGGCAACAAGCAATTTCCTGGAATAGAGCTCTCACAGAGTTGGCTATCGGTTTGCAATCCATTGCTCTGCCTAGGTACAGGGTCCCTGTATTAAGCCCTAATCCTCTAACAATTTTCTAACCCCAGTGTCTACCTGACAACCCAGGAAAGAAGACATGGGGGGCTGTGCCTTTTTCCTGCAGCCTACTCTTCTTCAGTAGATGCTCTCTAGAGACTTTTGAAGGGAATATTGAAACATAACAGGCCCTTAGCCTCTCCTGGAGCATTAAAATATCCCAGAGTCTTAGGCACCTTCACAAGGGTTGTGAAATAATCTCCCCTGTGCTTCTCTAATCCTTCTGGGCATCAAGCAGACAAGCAAAGCTTTCCAAACTGATCAGGCTGCTCGTAATTAGGGAAGTGATTTTACCTATAGCCAATTACTGGGTGAAGGTAGAGGCTTGAGAGAAGTATTGTCCAGAAGAACACTTTTACTATAATTTCTGGGTGGCTTTGGCTGCTGAAAAAAAAACAAAACCACAAGGAGGCAAAGTCTTTTAAGTGGGCCCGAATACTGGAGCTGAGCAGATGCTGTATGGCCTAATGACCAATGGAGATCAAGGTGGTGGAGCTGCTAATCCGAATACGAGGCCTAAATACAGACATAGGCATTAGCCCAAGAAGATTGTGCACAGATAGAGACAGAAGCATCAGCAAGTGGTCTGTGGTGGTAGCACCTTCAGCCTTTCCCTACTGGATTACAGAGAAGGCTATTATCCAGAATTTCAGGCTTGCACCCTATTACAAATCTCTATCATTGTGTCACTGGTTTTCCATACAAACTAGTATTATAATATTTGTCATGAGATTGTTCCTTAAATTCCTACAGATATTCTCATATATTCATAACTATATTTTTTAATTCTAGTAGGCACTCATGCTTAAAATTTAAATAAAAGACAATAAAAGAGCAAATAAGCAAAGGGTTTTTTTTTGCTTACAGGTTTGTTCAAGCTGATGTGCTGCTAATCATTACTATTTTTACAGTGTGGCATAAGGAACAGACTCGGGAACTCGTTTAACTTTTGAGAAAATTGATTTACAGTGGCACAAAAGTCATGCAATGCATTTTTTTTTTTTGCCATTTATGCAGTGAAACAAAATCTAGAGCTAAGGAGAGTTCCAAGCTGAACTCATTTTTGTGATTTGGCTTTCAAGACACAATTTGAAACTACACAATTCTCAGATGGGATTGTACATACTTATTAAGTTCTTTTTAAATATTAAGTAAAGTAGATGATTACAGCAATTGAGGGATGGAGCTATTAAAGGGATATACAAGCTGTGCACATCATACTTTTCATTTTAGTTTGTGCTCTGTTTATTGCATATTTTTAAAGTAGATAAAAACTAGCAAACTGTTTAGTGATGAATTTGAATTATTAAAGTACAAAAGTGTGCCATGAGTAAAAAATGTCTAATGAACAGTGAACTCCACAAATCAACAAATTACTAGTGAGGAATAGAGGTCATCTTACAATATGAAAAAAACTTTAGACCAACTAACCTCAAATTTGATCAAAATGAATTAAAGACAATGAAAAATGTTGTTAAATGACCATCATACTAGGCTTCATTGAGAGTGAATAACCACTTTGCGGCTCAGCGGCTCAGCCTTATAAATAATCATAGGTCATTATAAAGTGTTCACATAGTCCATTGACGAAAAAGAATTTTAATATGTTTTTAATGCATATAAAATTAGCAATAGATCCTCAATCTTCTCTTTATTGAGGGGATCTCCACAATCTTGTCTATAGCAATTTACTTAAAGTAGACGATATCAAAATGTTACTTATCTTGCAATGATGAAGAAGCCCAATTAATATTGAGCAAATGAACAGTGCTGTCAATCACAGTGCCACGTCGTTGGACAATCAAACAGGGCTTCTTCTTCATAAGTAAAATTCTGATATCGTCTACTTCAACTACATTGTCATAGCAAGATTGTGGAGATCCCCCTCTTTATAGAGAAGATTGTTGATCTATTATTGATTTTATTTGCATTAAAAAATATAAAAATTCTTTTTCAAGTCAAAGGACTATGTGAACACTTTATCATGACAGAAAGCTGTCATAGAAAATGTCTAATAACAGAAACAGTCCTAATATACAGTATAATAATAATGATGCTAATAATATTAAGTAATGACATAACATATGTAACTCTATCCCTGGGTGCGGATTGCTACCTGATGAGGCCATAAAATTATTTGTATAACTCTTTGGGCCTGGTACCTTCCCAGGCTAGCTTTGCACTGGTTGTTTTTTTTTTCAAGGCTTGGATTATTTTTCGAGGGAAGGGGGGGGGGGAGGTTGCTCCTATGGCCCCGAGTTCTAAGGGTGACCCTGGGTGTCCTTTGTTCTTGTCTCTGGGAGAGGGATACTCGTATGTCCCAGGGTGTGCTGGAAGTGCCGAATATGTCGATGGAGCACCTGTGCTAGTGACCAAAGAAATCTTTGCTGCTGCAAATGAGTGATGAATTCACGGCACCACAGAATATATTATTTGACAGTCTCCTCCTCAATCTGTGCAGCAATATCGGCTGCCAGCGCCAGGGGAACTTCTACCTTCCAGGGCTTTGTACAAATAGAGTCCCCAGGCGGGTAGGGTGTCCTTTAGGTAGGCAGAACACCCCTCCAACTATGTAACGCTCTCTGCACAGAGAGAGAAACTCTGTCTCTCTCCCTAGGGGGCTGAAAGCTCCAGATGGGGGTCAGAGATGTTAGGCTTTGCCTTTACTCACAGTTAGCTGATTTCTCTTTATTTAGGATGCAGTCCTTTATCTTTTCTGTTGTTGATCCCCTGAAGCAGGAACCTCTGGGCTCAGTCAGGAAGGAAGGGCAGTTAGAACTTCCTCCTGGATCTTGAAAACCAAACTTTCCGAAAACTGAAGAAAACTCCAGAGTGCTGTAAGGGTTCCTTACAGCATCTCACTGGGGCACCCCCTTCCTCATGGAGGGTATGGAGGGCAGGTCTTCCCTTAACCTGCACATCCTCAGACCCGGGGTTCCCTATTCCCTGGGCCCAGGAGGTTCCAGTAAAGCTCCTACCACTTAAAAGGTTAAATTAAAAAAAAAAGTACCCAGGGGGAAAAATCCAGACCGGCCAGAGAGAGGATTGGAAAGGAAAACTCCCTCCTGATCCTGGACAGGACCACCAAGCAGGGTTTGCTTGGCTCCCCTGACTGGGCCTGCAACAACAACAAAAGCTAAGCTCCTATCTACCTCTGAACTCTAAACAAACCAAAAGGGACTGCCTCCCAAGCAGTAAACAGGGAGCTGCTACAAAGACTCAGCAGGAGGACGGCGGCCATTCCAGACCCCAGCGAATGAGGGGCTGCATTTGACTGGAACCTCCCCACCAAACCATCCTGCGCTATCTAGCTGAGATTAACACCCAGGGCTTACTGGGAGCGTGACTATAGGGGTCCGCTATACACATATAGCACAGTAATATAGCAGATGATGGCAGGAAAAAAGCACAGTTGCCCCAGCCAGTCTGTCCAGTTATTCCTGTCCACATTTCAAGGATACATGAGCTGCCAGCAATATAATGTGACCATTTGTTTGATATTTCTCCTTATCCAGCACAGTTTTTTGTCACTTTCCTCATCTTGGGCAAGATCCCTCACTTAGTTCACACCAGCACTCTTCCTTTCCCATGTCTAACCATAAAGAGTTGTAATAATTTAAACTGCTACCAATACTAGCATGGCTGTGGCCTGAACATCAGGCCTCCTAGGTCACCAGTCATGACTGGGCTATGTGAGTGCCTATCATTGTCTTAGAAAAAATACAAGACTGAAACTTTTAGAAGAAAGTTCTTAAATAATATTTTAACACAAAGTATATATCATGCTACAATTACTTTTTTTTACTGTTTACAGGTACAATATTTGCATACATCACTCTTACATCGACTATTTGGGGCTGCACTCCAAGATGGCATGACCAGCACCATTTTGGAGTGCAGTGCTGGTGAGCTGGGGACCACTGGGGAAGGATCACTCCTGCCAAATTTGGACCCTGGAGATGGGATGGAATTAAGGGGAGGACTGGGGAGGTGGAAGCAATGGATGGGAAAAAAAACTATTTGAGGCTGCTTTCAAATCATAACCACTTCTCTTCAATAAACACACTTTCCATAGTCCTATGTTTGTCTTGACTAGATTGTAAGCTCCATGTGTATCTGCACAATGCTATGTATGTTTAGTAACACATTAGAAATGATCATACCTGGGAACTTTTGAGTTCTGCTCTCCCTGAGATTTCTGAAGATTAGCAGGGTGGGGGAGAGTGGGGGGAGCAGGAGGAAGGGGAGAGCAGGGAGGAGGACGAGAGCAGGTATTGATTATTATTCTGTTATTTAAAATTAATTCCTGAGTAGACTGATCCCTACCTCTTCTCTCTGACTGTCACTGAGGCTATGTGGTATGCAAAGCATGAGAGTAATATAATGGGTGAGAACTAGGCTGTCTGAGTGTGCAGGGATGCAGGCACTTCTCTGTCTCTGGCCTTGAAAACCTTTACCACTGGCCTCTGCAATCCTCATGCATAGGACTGGTGCAAGGGTCTGTAGTGCCCTTGTAACCCCCACCCCCACCCAACACATCCTGAGTTGAAAGTGCCCCTTTTACAATGGTAGAAATATAGTCATGGTTTCCCTCGTACAGCGCTCTCTCTCTTTCTTTCTGTGTGTGTGTGTGTATGTGTGTATATATATATATATATATATATATATGTGCTGCATGAACCAGGAGTCAATCTATTCACAGAGTGAACTCAATGGTCTGTCTCCACCTAGATCATCCAATACAAAGGTTCTGGTTCACTTCTTTTCTAACTGAATGTACCCAAATGGTAGCCCTAGGAACAGCTCTCCCAGATCCACATTCTCTCTCTGTGGTGTATGAGAACATTCAACTATTAGTATCACTCAACATGAACCCAGGCCCAATCATTACCATCCTCAACAAATGCCTAGCATCAATTGCCAACTGGCTATGTCAAAACAAACTTATCCTATCCCAAAAAAAGGCAAATATGTTATGTATCTGGAAGAAAGACTCCAACCATACCATCCCAAACAAGACTCGATGGAACAGCTCTCACCCTCAGTTCTCGAGTGCAGATGCTAGGCTTTATCCTAGATTCTCAGCTTACTTCCAAAGCCCAAATTCAAGCATTATCCAAGACTGCTTTTTTCCACATTTGCCAACTTCACTACCTGTGACCCTTCTAGGATGACAATGCCTTTGCAACCGTTATCCAAGCCTTGACTATTGTTAATGCCTGCTATATTGAACTCTCTAGCACCCTGAATCACTGCCTACAGCTCATTAAAATACTGCAGTTTGCATGATAACAGTGAAAAAGTTTTTTTGATCACATTATCCCCTGAATCCCAATTCATTACCATACAAAATTCAAACATCTAGTCCTAGGCTACAAACACTTAAAGGCATGGAACCAATCTATCTCATGAGATCTCTTATTTCCTATACACCCACCCACCCTTTATGCTCACTAGCTCAAGCATATCTACAGATGCCATCACTCAAAATTATGAGACTCTCCGGAACATTATGGAACTCCCTGTCACTCAATATCAGACTTGCTCCAGATCTCTTATCTCACGGAAAACTGATTAAAACATGGCTATTTGAAGCAGTGTTTGCTTCATTCATTTAAAACAAATGTGTAAAATGCAACAAATGAGGCCATTTTCAGTTTGTTCAGCAGATTACTGACATCCTCTTCCTCATGGAAAGTATGGGGGGGGGGGGGCAGGTCTTCTCTAATCTGCCCAGGCCCAGACCGAGGGTTCCCCCTTCCCTGGGCCCCGGAGCTAATCAGGCTCAAGTAAGGCTCCTATCACTTCAAAGGTTAAATTCCAAAAAATGTACCCAGAGGGAAAACTCCAGCCTAGCCAGTGAGTGGACTGGAAAGGAAAACCCCTCCCGACCCTGGTCAGGACCACCAAACAGGGCTTATTTGGCTTCTCTGACTGGGCCTGTAAAACAACAAAAGCTAAGCTCCTATCTACCTCTTACACTTGTGAAACCCAAAAGGGAGTGCCTCCCAAGCTGTGGCAAGGGAGCGGTTATATATCCTACCCAGGGGGACTGCCATTCCAGACCATGCAGAAGGAGGGGCAGCATTTGAATGGGTCCTCCCCCTACAATCATCCTGCAATAATTTAACTGTCAGCTGACAGCCCAGGGCTTACTGAAACACGACCGTAGGGTCCGCTACAGATAGGATAATTTCACTAGACATGGTGAATAACTTTTGGACATACATTGTTCTAAGTTTTGAGTGGGGATTGTATTTATCCTGGTCATTTCAAGTGTCATAGTGATATAATAACAGTAAATGTTGGCAGAAAAAGACCAAATCGGCCCATTCAGTCTGCTCTTGAGATTTTTCAACTTTGAACTAACGAGCCTATAAATTCCCATATTCCATTCAAACAGTAGTTCCCCTCCCACCCATGTCTTTGACATGAACTTTCAACCTTTTTCCTACCAGACCTAAAGACCTGGGGAATGGGGAGCTGGTATTGGGTTGAGTATGCCCAAAGTTGAAGAACCTCAAGCAGGCAGACTGGATGGGCCAATTTGGTCTTTTTCAGCCATCATTTACTATATTACTCTACCTGAAATGGACAGGGTAACTGAAATGACCAGGGTAAGCACAATACCCACTTGAAACTTAGAAAAATGTATGGCCAAAAATGATTCACCTTGTCTGACAAAAATATGTTTTGAAAAGGCTTCCAAGAGGCCTATGCATTTCCAAGAAGTTATTCACTGTGTCTGGCAAATATTCCTATCTTATGTTTTAGAAAGACTGCCAAAAGGCCCTTTGCATCTCTTAGAAGCTGAATAAACCCAGTTATTTCAACTTAGTTATTTCATATTTGAATGTCTCAGTACGCTGTTGGTAAGGTAAATATACAGTCAGTAATCCCACTTAAGGCTTCATCTATTAGCTTTGGATGCTTCTCATTGGCTTTTCAGATGCAAAGCTTGTTGTCTTAGGGTAACAGGGAAAGCAAAATCAATAGCTATCAGTTCTTCCCATGCCTGTACTTGCTTTTCTGACATAAACCACTCTAAGGAATATGGTTTAGGCACAATCATCTTGGGGAGCTAATTCAGTTCTATCTGCATCTTCCTTTTCAGTCTGAAATTTTCAGTCTCCCCCAGGTGGGCACATTCTAACTCACAGGCCCATACAGTAAACTGTGCGGGAGAGCCGGTGCTCTGAGGCGAGCGCCTGCTCTCCCAATGCATGCCCAGGCACCTCTCCTGGGCGCATGATTCAGTATTTAAATTAGGGCCCGCATTAATAAGGAGGCACTAGGGACACTAGCTCGTCCCTAGCGCCTCCTTATTGGCGGAAGCAGCGGCTGTCAGCGGGTCTGACAGCCGACGCTTAATTTTACTGGCGTCGGTTGTCGAACCCGCTGACAGCCAAGGATTCAGAACACAGACACCGACAAAATTGAGCATCAGTTTTCCAACCCGTGGGCCGCGGGCAGATTTTTTCTTTTTTTTAAGAAGAATTTTATTTTTTTTATTTTTGGGACCTCCGACTTAATATCGCTATGATATTAAGTCAGAGGGTGTACAGAAAAGCAGTTTTTTCTGTTTTTCTGTACACTTGCCCGGTTAATTTCTGAGAGTAAAATGTGCGGCTTGGCCGCACATTTTACTTTCTGTATTGTGGGTGAATACCTAATAGGCTCATCAACATGCAATTGCATGTGATGAGCGCTATTAGTTTCGGGAGGGTTGGCCGCGCATTTTCCATGCGCTATTACTACCCCTTACTGTATAAGGGGTAATAATAGCACATCAAAAACACGCGTCCAAACGGAGGCTAACAGTGCACTCCGCTGAGCACACCATTCTGTATTGGCCTGTCAGAGAGGCCAATATTCAATGACAGGGCGAGCAGCAAATTTAACTGGGGAACGTTACATGTGTAACTTGTCCCGGATATTCAGCAGGTCTTATGCGAACAAGCTTCCTGCCGAATATCCAGGGATAATGAATCAAGAGTAATTTTGTCTAGATAAGTCTAGACCTGTAATTTCTCTGACCAGACCTGTGTGCATTACTTTACAATATTAAAACACGAGCACTTATCCTGAAAAGTTAAGCCCCATTGCCAGAATGTGTCAATTGATGCCACTTTTAGTGCACATAAGGGTTGCACACACAATAATTGTACATGCAAAATGTATGCGTTTGGCAGGGGAAATATTCAAAGCTCAGTTTTATGTGCATAACTCACAATGACCCTGAATATTGATTCCAGAACTACTAATTTCCCAGAATTAAAAGTTAGGACAAGCAGGTATCAAAGTGGCAGCTGTAGGGTCAGCAGGTTGGGACTCTATCAGGGAGAGTCACAATAGCTGTGGAGACCTAGGAAAATGTTGCTATTTCTACCCTTTGCGTATGAAAGCTTGAGCACACAGAGAGAACCCTCACTGGTCCAAACAGAGAATTGTTCCTTACAGTCCACCCTGTTTAAACCTTGAGCAATCTCTGCTGGCACAATTAGATGAGATTAAGCTTCAGCTTCTGTGACCTTGAATCCTTCCTGAGTTCAGACTTTGCTCACCTGGACTCTCGTGTCTCCTAATCTGGACTATAAGTACTATCTTGAACCTGAATTGTTCTACAAGTAAAACCTTGTTTTCCTCCCTAGAAAGTTATCCTGTATCTTTTGTTTTTCCAGCATAATGTAAGTAATGACCTTATTATTATTGTTATATGTTTGCTTGATTAAAGCACTGTTTGGATTGTTGTGCCTGATCCCTGTCCTCTCTATTATTGTGCTGATCCTGGGTTTGTAATTTAAGGGGACTGATGCAAAAAAAAAATGCACTGAAAGCGGATGCTGAGTGTTCAGCGCCCACTTTCCTAATGCGCCCCCCAGGCATCTCTCCTGGGGTGCCATGCAATATTAAAATTAGGGGTTGCACTGTCAATCTCACACCCCTAACGCCACCTTGACAGCGGGCACTGAATTTATCGGCGTCCATTTTCCTAATCAGTGCACAGCCATGGGTTCAGAAAACAGACTTTCGTTAACTGAGCATCTGTTTCCTGAACCTGACTGCCGGCACTTAAACATTTTTTTTTTTTAAATCTTTTGTTCCTCCAATTTAATATTGCCACAATATTAAGTCGGAGGATGTACAGAAAAGCAGTATTTTCTGTTTTTCTGTACAACCTTTTGAGGTGCTCAGAAATTAACGCCTGCTCCAGGCAGGCGTTAATTTCTGAACGCAAAAATGTGCGTATTGGACACACATTTTTTTTACTGCATGAGGAGTGAATAACTAATAGCTTCATTGACATGCATTTGCATGTGATGAGCGCTATTAGTTTCCTGGTGCATTGGATGCACGTTGTGGAGGTGTAATCTCCTTATAGCATAAGGGGCTTTTGACGTACCTACACGACTCGCAACCAATGGCGTGTTAAACAGTGTGCTTATCTGAGCACACTATTGCATCGGCCCCTTGGTATGTGGTATTGTCCTATGACTACCTATATTCTGGTCAGTTCCTGACAAATAACTTTTTTAGATGCTGAACTGGAGAAGTTGTGAGTAACATGGAAGATCGGGTGTGAGTAAACAGAGGAATAATTGGGATTTGAGCCCCATGTCCCACAATAAGAGAGAGAGCGAGGAAGAAATGTGGATTATGCAAAGATGAGTCTGTGATAAGGATGGGGATTGATGGATCTTTATTCTGATCAAGTGTGAACTGAGAGTATGGTACTTTTGGTTTTTATAGTGCATATTTACTCTGACTGTGTATCCCATGAGCTCTGAATATTTAATATCAAGTGTGTACCCTATACTAAAATGTATATAATGGCTGTTTGTAAAATCCAGAAATAAAAAGGTTTGGTTATATCTTGGAGTGGTGTGACTCTGTTTTGTGAGACTTTATCTATGCCAGCACTAGGTGTGTGCAGGGGAGTCGTATGTCGCCATGACCTTGGCCTAAAGCCCAAAGCCTTGGCCAGACCCAGGACCAAAGACAGGTCCTTGGCCTAGGCCGTTGCCTGGACCTAGGCAATGCACCACAACCCAACCCGGAGGCCAGGTCCAGATGCCAAGGCCTTGGACCCACCCAGGCCCGATGCCAGGGCCTGGCCTGGATGCCATGCCCTGATGCCTGAGCCTTGGCTTCGGCCCATGCCCAGGCCCTAAATCTAGGCCTCGCAGCTGCTCCTGCATCATGTTCTTCTTCTCTTCTTGATGCCATCTGATGGGGTTGCACCAGAGCAGCTGCGAGGCCCAGGCCGAGTTGAGTTGAGGTCACAGTGTCGGGCCTAGGTCCAGGCTGAGGCCCTGATGTCGGGACCCTGCATCCGGGCCAGGTCATGGCATCAGACATGAGTCTGTGCTCCAGCCTAGGCCAAGGCCCAGGTGTTGGGACCTGGTTTCTGAGCCGGGTTGTAGTGTTGGGCCTGGGTCTGGGCTGAGGCCCCAGAATCGGGACCCAGCTTCTGGGCCGGGTTATGGCACTGAGCCTGTGTCCGGGCACCAACCTAGGCCGAGGCCCCAGCATCAGGATGTGGCCTCTAGGTCAGGTCGCAGCATCGAACCTGGGTCAGACCAAAGCCTGACCTTCCTATCAGATACCCAAAGGATCAGATAAGATCTTTATCAGGTCTTAGCCGAGGCCCCAGTATCGGGCTGGGCCTCAGCTAAGACCCCAGTGTCACACTTGGGCCTAGGCCACGCCCTCTATTTTGGGCCTCAGCCTATGCCCAGATGAGTCCTCGGCTTCTTGCCTCAGCTCAGGCTGAGGCGCCGGTGTCACGCTAGGGCATAGACCATGGCCCTGCATTGAACCTCAGCTTATGCCTTATGCAAGGGCCTATGCTTAGGCCTGATACATTCTTTTGAAACAAATGCAATGAATAAGGTTTGTTTCATTCAGGTGGCTCCCAATTCGGTTTGAGGCCCCCAAATGAAACAAATTGACCTTATTCATCTCATTTTTTAAATTCGTTTGAAACAAATGCACATCCCTAGCCAGCACTATTAGAGAAAAGTAAGGTCCAGGTTCAAGGAGGGGAGGAAAGGCAATGCATTTCCTCACCAGGCAGGGAAAAGTATTCTATCCAACTGTTTCCAATAGGGTCCTCTTCACCATCTACATGATCCAAATTGTTTTAACCCACAAAAATAAATATGAGAGCCTGACCCTTACCATATTGGGACAGATACTGCTTCTCTTTGTGCTGCTGCTCTGCAAGCCAGGATCCAGGGCTTGGATTGAGCTTTCTCCTGTACCCTGCCCTCCATTGGACCCTCTCCTCCTCCTCCACCTCGTGGCAGTTAACCCCTCCCCCAGCTGGAAGCCGGCCCTGCAACTAACGAATGTACTTTTAAATCTCCATGCAGGTAACTCCATTTCTTCTACTGCTTCTCTTTGTGCTGCTGCTCTGCAAGCCAGGATCCAGGGCTTGGATTGAGCTTTCTCCTGTACCCTGCCCTCCATTGGACCCTCTCCTCCTCCTCCACCTCGTGGCTGTTAACCCCTCCCCCAGCTGGAAGCCGGCCCTGCAACTAACGAATGTACTTTTAAATCTCCGTGCAGGTAACTCCATTTCTTCTACTGCTTCTCTTTGTGCTGCTGCTCTGCAAGCCAGGATCCAGGGCTTGGATTGAGCTTTCTCCTATACCCTGCCCTCCATTGGACCCTCTCCTCCTCCTCCACCTCGTGGCTGTTAACCCCTCCCCCAGCTGGAAGCCGGCCCTGCAACTAACGAATGTACTTTTAAATCTCCGTGCAGGTAACTCCATTTCTTCTACTGCTTCTCTTTGTGCTGCTGCTCTGCAAGCCAGGATCCAGGGCTTGGATTGAGCTTTCTCCTGTACCCTGCCCTCCATTGGACCCCCTCCTCCTCCTCCACCTCGTGGCTGTTAACCCCTCCCCCAGCTGGAAGCCGGCCCTGCAACTAACGAATGTACTTTTAAATCTCCGTGCAGGTAACTCCATTTCTTCTACTGCTTCTCTTTGTGCTACTGCTCTGCAAGCCAGGATCCAGGGCTTGGATTGAGCTTTCTCCTGTACCCTGCCCTCCATTGGACCCTCTCCTCCTCCTCCACGTCGTGGCTGTTAACCCCTCCCCCAGCTGGAAGCCGGCCCTGCAACTAACGAATCCACCTTTAAATCTCTGTGCTGGATGTTAAGACTCATATTGATGACATCACTGATGGGCGACAAAGAAAAGAGTCAACTATAAAAGTCAAACTAGGCTAGGCGTCACACGCCGAAGGAGCACGACAAAGGGGCCTGCCCCTTTGTGTGCCCCTTCGTGTACACCCTTCGTGTACTCCCGTATACTCTACTGTCTTCACTGTCCTCCCCACCAATCCCTCCACAGCTCTCAGCAACCTTCCAACCCCTATATATGCCACCCAGCACGCAACCTATGAATCCCCTGAAAGCAATCATACAACTCTCAACAACCAAACAACCTCTGTCATCACTCACTCCCCACGCAGCAACCAAGCAGCCTCCCTCACACAAAAAACACACACAATGGCCTCAGCCCAATACATCCCCAAACTACCTCATCGCCACAACCACCACCCCACTCCTAAAGCCACACCCACCACCAGACGCCTCACCAAAATCCACACAAACCTTAACATAACCTATACCACAATCACGTTCATCACTCTACTCCTCATCAATGCACAGTCGATCACCAAAAAAATTCCAATCATTCATGACATACTCACAGACGACCAACCAGACATATTCTGTATAACAGAATCCTGGCTGAAACACACTGACACAGTCCTACTCAATCAATTGCCCAGAAACACATACAACATATTCTCCATACCAGGAAGCAAAAGAAAGGGAGGTGGCCTACTATTCCTAGCTCACAAAAAACTTAAATTTTCCTCCCACTCCCTAAACTTACCACCTCCTCTCGAGACCAACCTATTCAAATCAAAACACCTCCAAATACTTCTCCTCTACGCCCCACCTGGTTGCCTATAGCACAACCTTTCCCCCCTGATTGAATCCATCACAACCCACATCAACTTACAAGAGCCCGCCATCATACTAGGAGACTTCAATCTTCATATCGACACTCACCCTCCTTCTCCCACCAGCGAACTACTCCTATCCACCATGTCTGCCATTGGTTTCACCCAAATCATCAACACTCCCATGCAAAAATCGGGCCACACCCTGGACTTAATCTTCCTAAACAACAAAATATCCACAACTGGACCACCCTCTACAACCCCCACCCCATGGTCCGACCACAGCCTCATCCAAGCCAAGCTTCAACTCCAATCAAACCCACTAAAAACAGACAACCGAATCATCGAATTCACCAAACCATGCTCCAGTGAAGACATTGCCGAACTGTTACCTGAGGCACTAAAAACAATTAACCTAAATGATGCCAACACCGCCACAAACTCCTGGATATCCATCAATGCAGACATAGCCAATACATTATGTCCCACGATAAGAAAGGAAATCAAACAATCTACAAAGCAAAAAGCTCCATGGTACACCCCAGAACTGAAAACCTCAAAGCGAACACTGAGACAAACTGAAAAACAGTGGAGACGAACCCCTACCCCAAACCTGAAAGACAAATACAGAACGCTACTACACAACTATACAATAGACCTCAACACAGCAAAGCGCAATTTCTACACATCAAGAATTCATGATTACCAATTTAACCCAAGGACCCTCTTCGCCTATGTCAAAGACCTAACCAACCCTATCCAAAATGACTCAACACCAAACTCCAGCAACATCTCCAGTGAAAAACTAGCACAATTCTTCAAGGACAAAGTTGACAACATCATTGCCAAGATTCCCCAAACCCACAATGACCCAACCGACATCCCCTCTCCCATCCACACATGGTCACAATTCGCACCTATTGCCTCTACAGAAATCGAACCCATCATCAAAAAAACCAACCCCGCATCCCACCCCTTAGACCCCATCCCCATCAAAACCCTAAAACTCATCAGAGAGATTATTGTCAAACCAATAACCCACATCATCAACTTATCCCTCGAACAAGGAATCTTCCCAGAAAAACTCAAAAACGCCATCATCAAACCAATCATCAAAAAACCTCAACTCGACAAATCAGACCCAGCAAACTACAGACCAGTCTCTAACCTCCCATTCTTAGCAAAAATCATCGAAAAAACAGTCAACAATCAACTTACAGACCACCTTGAAACCTATAATGTTTACCAGCCAGCACAGCACGGTTTCAGAAAATTCTTCAGCACTGAAACCCTCCTCCTCTCACTCACTGATACCATCCTCAGAGGCCGCGACAAAGGCAAATCGTTCCTCCTGATACTTCTTGATATATCAGCCGCCTTTGACACCATCAACCACAGAACACTTCTCACCAGACTTAAAGAAATTGGTCTTCAAGACACCACAATCAAATGGTTCAAATCGTACCTCTCAAACAGATCCTACATCGTCAAGACAAACTCATCTGAATCCTCTCAAGTGCCCCTCACACATGGTGTCCCACAAGGTTCTTCCCTATCCTCAACCCTCTTTAACATTTACCTCCTCCCACTATGCAAATACCTTTCAGATGCAAAC
Source organism: Rhinatrema bivittatum (assembly GCF_901001135.1). Taxonomy (NCBI): domain Eukaryota; kingdom Metazoa; phylum Chordata; class Amphibia; order Gymnophiona; family Rhinatrematidae; genus Rhinatrema; species Rhinatrema bivittatum. The sequence continues at coordinate 86,721,134 of NC_042615.1, read as the reverse complement.
CTCACCTACTTCGTCTATGCAGACGACATACAAATATTACTCCCCATAAACAAATCCATTCAACTCACCATGGAAAAATGGAACAAACTCAGCTCAAATTTATCCCACTTGCTATCTCAATTATCACTCTGCCTCAACCAAGCCAAAACAGAAATCCTTCACATCCACGATGACCGTCCCTCTTCTCCCCTCAAGTGCACCCCCTCTAACTACCCAGGAAGCTCAAACAACCCGGGAGTGTCACAAATCTCACTCACGCCGTCCACAAGAAACCTAGGCGTAACAATCGACAGCCAACTCAACTTTAAGCGACACATCTCCAACACAATTAAGGATGGATTCTTCAAACTTCAAACACTGAAAAAACTCAAACCCCTTCTCCAAGCGCACGATTTCCGAACAGTCCTTCAATCAATTATCTTCTCAAAACTCGACTACTGCAACTCCCTTCTCCTCGGCCTACCAGAAGTCCACATCAAACCCCTCCAAGTTCTACAAAATGCCGCTGCCAGGATCATCACTAACAACAAAAAATCCTCCCACATCACACCCACTCTCAAAGAACTCCACTGGCTACCCATCACACAAAGAATCCAATATAAAACCCTCACCCTCATGCACAAAAAAATAAACAACAACAAAATGAACTGGCTAAACAACGCAATACAGCCATACCCCACACAAAGAATTCTCAGATCCACCAATACTGGCCTCCTAGCCGTCCCCAATCTCAAATCTGCACACCTCAACACAACCCGCAAACGAGCCACAACAATAGCGGGCCCTACCCTTTGGAACTCCCTCCCCACCTGCCTCAGAAATGAACCTTCATTGCAAGTCTTCAAAAAACACATCAAAACATGGCTGTTCTTAAAAGCCTTCCCACCCGACCCTTAACCTGCCTGAACGCAACACACCTCACCCTCTACACAGACATCTCTCCCCCTTTTCATCCCTCCCCGACACTCCCTTCCCCCACCCACCCCTCTCTTCCCTCCCTTCCTCCCTCCTCCCAACCCTCCCTCTACCCTTAATCCTAAATTATTTTTATCAACAAGTCATTATGTACATATGTTATATACTATAATCTATTGTTCCATGTAATTCTGTTATTATTCTGTTATAATTTGTTATAATTGTTACCATGTTATAATGTAAAATAGAGCCGATCTAGCCCTATTCCTTTAGTTATCTGGAAACCGATTTGATATCTCGATCGAATGTCGGTATATAAAAGAAATTAAATAAATAAATACATAAATCTTTTTATGTGCCCCATGGTAGTAGAGTTACACTAAATAAACTTCACTGTGACTCAAACACCTCACTCTGCAACCCTCTGAGAAACTGGAAGCAAAATATCCTTTTATATCAATTTTGCATGATTCATGCAGTCTACTAAATCAGAATTGAATACTGAAAGGTATTCATTAAAAGGAAAGTTTTTGTTTTGTTTACTGCATAACATGCATAATGATAGATTGTTGAATGTGTGCCATACACAAATTACCCTCTATTACTTACATTTTTTTCTCTGACATTAGAAAGGAACCTGTTTTTTATTATTTTCTTACAAATACATATTTCTTTGGAATATTTATGTCATGCATTCCTATGCTTTATGGAATAATGGAAAGGATTATATGCTGACAACCTGCTCCTAAGCCTGTAGGGGAGTGCTTGGCCCCTGGCTTGTCAATGCCACAGTTGTTTGGTGGTTCCTGTGATGTCATCGGGGGGGGGGGGATACTCTTTAGCCGACCCTGCTGCAGGGGTGGGTTGCTGCAGAAGGGGATTGCCCTTCTGGGGTCTCCTTCAGGAGCGACTCTGGGCTAGCACCATTTAGGAGTGTCAGGTAGGCTAAGGATATTGGGGAGAGGTTGGATGGTCTATTCTAGTATTAAATACATATTTTGTTAGCTGGTATATGGCTTAGCCTTTCCAGCGAGCGTAAGTTTGGTTTAAGTTGTTTCCAGTTTGATATATTTTGATATATTAACAGTTTTATTTTTATATATTTAGAGCTATATTAGTTTCTTGATGTTTTAGAGTAATAATATAATGATGTCCACCCAGACAGGGTACATAAAATGTGAGCGGATATGGCATCTGAGTGAGCTGAGTATCAGTCTCTCTGGAAGGGTTCAATAGGAAGCCGAATCAAGCAGATGATAAGTGAACCTGGGCCCAGAGGCTAGGAGGGTATACAACAAGCCTGAGCTGGATTGGGATCTCAAGCGCCAGAGAATCCCCTCTATGACCTCCTCTGACTGCTTTTTCCTTGCTCAAATCACATCACACCAGAAACATTAAGCTCATTCACATATATATTCAAATAACATACATTTTCTGGTGGTATCAGCCATCAACTGTATAACAGTAGAGTTAAAGTTTATGTATGTTTTTATACCGTAAACCACATAGATCAACAATGTTGGATATTGTGGATTAGAAATGTAATAAATAAATAAAAAGCATTGATTAGATCAGGTTACATAGCTTGCCCAGCTAAGCTGAGGTGGTTTCAGAACATTCTACTCCTAGGGTAGTAGAAGGTAGTTATACCATATTTGTCACCATTCTTTAAACTTCTTTGCTTGATCAATGCTCTTAGTAAATACCACTTCTACTCCTCCCAGAGAATCCATAATTCAAAGTATTGACACCAAAAGTTCCAATTAAAAATAATTTCTTCATTACTCACTATTGAACTTTTTATAGCTCAAGGTAGTCTAGTGGACTCTGCTCCATGTCTGAAACCATGTCTCCATAAATCAAAAAGGTAGCCAGGCACAGTCCTTGGTGTCTGCAATTCCTACCTTTCCGAGGCTCTACATCTGCAGGTCTTCCCCACTGTCCTTCATTTTTGGGAATCCCGACCCAATCCCCTCAAATCCTTGGCTGCTTCACCTTGACGAGAAACACTTCATGCCTTGGGCCTTTTCCCTTCAAGAGGAAAGCCCCTTCAGGACCCTCTCAAGTGAGATGTCACCCCAGCCAAACCAACTCCCCAGATGGGTTCTCTCAAACCTCTAATCCATCTTGAACCCTTCTCCAAAATTCTCAAACACCCCTTTCATATAGTGTGAAGTACTCCCTCTAATTGACCTTGATCCCCATTCCTCCCAAAGAAGAATACTCTTATAGAGAACATCAACCACTCCCCCATTAACACAGTGCAAATGCATCATATAGTTTTACCAGAATGAAGCCATTTAGTGATCATTCATAGTACCACATTCTCCAGATACAATTAGAAAGACAACAACTTTAGATATTCAACCACATTTCAGAAATCAATAGCAGCATCCAAATAGAAATTAGGTAGTCTCTCCCATCCAGAATTCCTCCAGAGTTCTTATGTGATGTAAAAAGGCTCTCTGGTGGGAGATCCATTACATATGTTTATTATTGTCTATTTTTAAATTTGTAAACTGCTTTGGATTGCACTTTGGTACAAGGAAGGCAATCTACAAATGTAAGCTAACATAACACATAAAATACTTCAATATTTGTTTGTTCATCTGTAGGCACAACAACACTCCAAAAAAGGAATGGAAACTTACCAAATCTGGCATGCAGAAAGAAAATGTGAATATCTTAGATGAGTTTGTAAACCAGAAACATCAGAGCAGTATTGTCAGAGAATCAAGACTCCAAAAAACTTCCATTGGTTTCTATGGGAACTTGCTAGAAGCTGTTTGAATGTTGACATATAGCTGGATAGTTATTTATCCTGCTATAATTTAACCAGATAAGTGACTGACTATGCTGGATTTGCCAGAATTTTGAGTTATCCAGCTAAGTGGCTTTTGTATATGTATTTTTGAAAGAGAACATAACTGATTCCTTATACCCTTTCTAGACCTCTTAGGATTTTAAAGACCTCTATCATATCTGCCCTCAGCTGTCTCTTCTCCAAGATGAACAGCCCTAACTTCTTTAGCCTTTCCTCATAGGGGAGCCATTCTATCCCCTTTATCATTTTAGTTGCCCTTCTCTATACCTTTTCCAAGGCAACTATATCTTTTTTTGTAATGCAGTGACCAGAACTGCAGGCAGTACTCCAAGAGCAGCCTCACTATGGAGCGATACAGAGGCATAATGTCATTCTCTGTTTTTTTGGGGTTTGTTTAATTCTTTATTTATAACTTTTCAAGATTTTACAAACCAAAACTAGTTCATAACAGAAACAGCGGTTATCTCATATAGTCTAATTTTTAAATTTACAAAAAAAAAAGATTTATCAGAAAATAATATTATGTGTGACATCCTAATATTAACATCAATGATTCCAGTCTCAGGCTAGAATATGGGAGTTTACAAAGTATAATCAATTGAAAGAGATAAACCTAAGATAAGGCGGACACAAAAAAACTACTTCTCTTTAAATTTATGTCTCTGGGGATGATGTAGGGTGTCTTTGGGATTCAGTAAACCCTGCTAATTGCTCTGGGGTAAAGAAAATGTTACATTCATCCCTTTTTTTAACTAAACATTTACAGGGAAAAATGTAACAAAAAAGTGTAACCTAACACAATTACATCCTAACGAAGAGCTAAAAATGTTTTCGTCTCTGCTGAGTCACTAAAACTAGGTCAGGAAATATTTTCACGTTCGAATATTATACTTAATGGGATATTTCCTGAAATATACTTTCATTATCTTGTTTACTTCAAAATTTGTAATTAGAGAAATCAACAATGTTCCTTTATCAATTACTACTAATTCTGAATCCTCTAGAAAATTTGTCAAGTCATCTTGGAACGGTATGTTGGAGTCTCTATTTACTCTTCTAGAGATAGGTAAAAAATAACAAGTATTCACAACCGGCATATCCACATCTGTAAATCCTAAAACCTCAGGGGTAGATTTTAAAAAGCATTTACTCGAGCAAAACTGGTTTTTGCTCGAGTAAATACACTTTACTCAAGTAAGTGGGCTTTTCAAAATTGCTACAATATATGCCATTGAATTGTCCATAGGATTTACTCAAGTGCACTTTACTCGAGTCAATAGCTTTTGAAAATTGCTACGTTAGTATGTCACATTTACATGCGTAACTCCTTTGAAAATGACCCCCTCAGTGAAAAATTTTTTAAGTGTAATATATGGAGCTTCTCCTACTATACGTAGAAAATTTAATAAACACAAATTTAGACTCTTAGTATTATTTTCAAGTCTCTATTCGTCTTGCCAGCATTTCTCGGTCCTTGGCTACTGCGGTTTTGAATTCTTGAGTCTTTTCATCTTTCTTTTCCAACAGAGAGACCCTACTGTTTGTCTCAGTTAGTTTTTCTTTCATTTCAGACAAATCTTGAAAATGTTTAAAATTAGCTTGGTCTAACTTTTGGCAGGCAATTTTCATTTCTGATTTAAACCCTACCACCAAATCCCAGAGTCCATCTAGGGTCACCACAGTGGGACGGGAAGGGTCACCACCAGATCCGCCGACTGCACCATTCTCTCCCATACCTACTACACTGCACAGTCCGGGTTCGACAGTGTTCCCTCTGTTTTGCTGTTCCAGCCTCAATAATCCTCCTGCGCTTCCTCCTCTCTCTCCGCAGGCTCCAAATTGAGGTTTTCGTCTGGTAGGGTTGGAAATTGTGACGTCTCTGGCTCAGCGATCCCCTCAGCCTTGGGGGCAACCCCGGATGTAGAAACACTTCCCAGGTCATCTTCGACATCCTCTCCATCCCCTCTCTGTGCCGGTGGCCTTCTCAGCTCAGTGATGCTTCCTCCAAGGGCATGAGAGGCTCTCCCCTGCTGCTCTGCTCAGCGGGCACCTCGGCTCCTGGTTCTCTAGTAGGTGTAGATAGAAAGCGTATGATTTCCTGTTGAATAGGTGAGGGTAGAGGCTCCATAGGGTATACCCTCACCTTACCCTTACGTTTGGGTGGCATATTTTAAGTTTGTTGAGGGAAAATTTGAAATTATACGCTGATCTTAACAGCATCTCACTCGTGCTGCCCATCATTCCCTGTTTTATTCTCTCTTCCCTTTGTAATAATTCCTAACATTCTGTTTGCTTTTTTGACTGCTGCTGCACACTGTCGGGCTAACATTAAAATTTAGCTGGACAAACTCCAAAATCTGAATATTTCTCCCTTGCTCTCTGCTAAATTCTGTGCAGGAACTTGTGCAGCCTGAACAAAATTTACCCATTTTAAAAAGAGGCAGCATGGTGTTGAGATCATGGACCCTTGAACCGGCTAGAAGATGGAGATGCAGTACCGAGGGAAGGTCCTCAGCGGAGGGCGTAGCCAGGAGGTGGATCAAACCCAGGAAAGCAACAGAATCTTCACCACTGGAAGCCCGAGATCCCCCTGGGAGGAGCCCTTGAGGATCCGAGCCGCTTGGACTCAGGAGCGGTTACCTGGGGACGAATGTCTGAAGAGAGTTCCAGAGGAAGTGAGTCAAGCAAGAAGTTGGAGCCGGGAGACCCACAGAATCTTCACCACTGGAGACCCGAGATACCCCCAGGAGGAGCCCTTGAGGATCCGAGCCGCTTGGGCTTAGGTGGGGTCTGAGGAGAGCGGAAGTCCGAAGAGAAGTCCGAGACAAGGCAGGCAGCAGAGAGGCAAAGCGTGGAAATGGACCAGGAGTCTGGGCAGGCAGAAAGCAACAGAGACTGAAGACAAGCCAGGAGTCAAGGCAGGCAGCGAAGCAGGATACCAGAGGACAAGCCGAAGTCATGCCAGGAAGACGAGCCGAGATCAGGAGCCAGGAAGATGAGCAGGCGAGGACAGAGCTGGGACAGGAACAAGGCACAAGGTGGGAAGCAACAACTAGAAACTCAGATGAGAAGACCCATTGCAAGGCAAGGAAGAAGGCTGATTGTCTAGTTTAAATACCAGCGGGCATCTGACATCATCTTTGGGGCGGAGCCGTCTTTCCCGCGCTGGTTCCTTTAAATCTTCTGCCCTTGCACGCATCTAAAGGGGTGGGCCCAAGTGCCCGGTGTCGGCGGTATCTTCCTCGCCCAGGGAGCACTGCGAGATGGCCCCGACCAGGCCCGACGCGCGCGGGAGATGCTGGAAGGCAACGCGGCAGGTAGGGGGACCAGCCACAGAGCCCTGCGGGCCGGGTTTTCAACACAGGGGACCGGGGAGGGGTGGACATTCCCAGGATGCGGTTTCACATTATATACCTGGGGAACACTGATATTCAGCACTGCCTGGATAAAGTTATCTGGTTACGTCTGGCTGGACAAATTTCTCTCCTAAATTTATCTGGATATGTTCAGCAGGACACTTATCAGGATAAGGCACACTGAATAACCAGGTAAAGTGATCAGGACAACGTTCCCATTTGCCGGATTACTCAGGATGGACCTCTTTATTTTTTGAAATACGGAGGCTATGAGAAGTTTGAGATGTATAGCCCAGGCTATGGATATATCCAGGACAAGATTCATAAAATTCATTCTTAACCAGGTCACCTCTACCTCCTTCTTTCCCACTTCATTCCTCTACCCTTTCCCTGACCCCTGCCATTCTCTCCTCTTTTTCTGAAGTAACAATGGAGGAAACTGCCTACCTTCTCTCCTCCACCTCCAAAATCACTAATTGTTCCTCTGATTTCCACCCAGTTCTTCAGCTCTATTTCCAGTGCAGTTACCCCTTCCATCTGTAACATCCTCAGTCTATCACTTTCCTCTGCTACTGTCCCTGTTGCCTTCAAACATGCTTTGATTATACCACTCCTCAAGAAACTCTGTCTTGCCTACTATCGTCCCATCGCCCTCATCCCCTTTACTTCCAAATTACTTGAACATGCTGTTTTCTGCCACTGTTTTGACTTTCTTTTATCTCAAGCCATTCTTGATCCTCTCCAGTCTGGTTTTCACCGTATACATTCCACAGAAACAGTACTTGCCAAAGTCTCCAATGACCTATTTATGGCTAAAACGAAAGGCCTTTACTCAGTCTTTATCCTGCTTGACCTATCTGCTGCAGTTGATACTGTTAATCACCACCTTCTCCTTGATACTGACCTCACTTGGATTTCAGGACTTTGTCCTATCTTGGTTCTCTTCATACCTCTCCCATCACACATTTAGTGTTTCCATGGATTTTTTTCTACTTCCATCCCACTATCAATTATTGCGCCTCAGGGTTCAATCCTAGGCCTTCATCTCTTCTCTCTCTCTGTTAGGAATTATTAGGAAGGGAATGGTTAATAAAACAGAAAATGTCATAATGCCTCTGTATCGCTCCATGGTGAGACCACACCTTGAATACTATGTACAATTCTGGTCGCCGCATCTCAAAAAAGATATAGTTGCAATGGAAAAGGTACAGAGAAGGGCAACCAAAATGATAAAGGGGATGGAAGAGCTCCCCTATGAGGAAAGGCTGAAGAGGTTAGGGCTGTTCAGCTTGGAGAAGAGACGGCTGAGGGGGGATATGATAGAGGTCTTTAAGATCATGAGAGGTCTTGAACAAGTAGAAGTGAATCAGTTATTTACACTTTTGAATAATAGAAGGACTAGGGGGCATTCCATGAAGTTAGCAAGTAACACATTTAAGACTAATCAGAGAAAATTCTTTTTCACTCAACGCACAATAAAGCTCTGGAATTTGTTGCCAGAGGATGTGGTTAGTGCAGTTAGTGTAGTTGGGTTCAAAAAAGGTTTGGATAAGTTCTTGGAGGAGAAGTCCATTAACGACTATTAATCAAGTTTACTTAGGGAATAGCCACTGCTATTGATTGCATCAGTAGCATGGGATCTTCTTAGTGTTTGGGTAATTGCCAGGTTCTTGTGGCCTGGTTTGGCCTCTGTTGGAAACAGGATGCTGGGCTTGATGGACCCTTGGTCTGACCCAGCATGGCAATTTCTTATGTTCTTATGTTCTTATGTACTTCCCTTGATGCTCTGATTTTCTCTTGGCTTTCAATATACCATCTTTATGCTTATGATTTCCAGATTTATCTCTGTACATCAGAAATGTCATCAGGAATCCAATCTCGGATTTCAGCCTGTTTGTCTGACATTGCTTCCCGAATGTCCCACTACCACTTTAAACTCAATATGGCATGTAAGTGCATAGATGCAAGTATAAATGTCAAGTATGTGCATATTTTCTGTTTCACAATACATTTTACCAGGGATATGTTCCAAAGTATTAGAGATATATATACATATGTATATATTACCAAACATTCATACACTTTTATACTTACTAATTGACTCATGCAATGAAATTACTCTTGTAGGTTTTCTCCAGTTTTTAGATGGGAGGTTTAGGTGAACTGATGGGTGAAGTGCTACAGGATCTAGGTGAAGTGCTACAGGATCTAGGTGAACTGGTAAAGGACTGGGTGAACTGGTAGAAAAAGTATTTCAAAATGGTAGACATGCCTCTGTGTGCAATTCTGGAAGTTTATTTTTGCAGTCCCATGATAATTTTGCATGTAAAATATACATGCATATGTTTCTGAAATGGTTAAAGAAAGTGTTTGATTTCATGCATTGGAAAATTATGGAAATATACATATGTACTGAAACATACATGTGTACTTTCAGAGCAGAAATAAACAGTAGTTTAAAAACTAAGCAGCTCCTGCTGCATTGTTTATAAAATATTAGTATTAATCTCTGCGCATCAATCCACATATATAAATGCTGTACCGCAGATAGGCTTCAAAGTTAGGCCACCTGTATGTAAGGGAAAGTGGATTGTAATCTGTTCCTTCATGGAGAGGACATCTGTAAACGAAGGATTTTGAATAAAGATTGTGAAGGTGGAAAAAGTGTTTTTATAGCATTTAAAATATGATAGCTTTACAGGCTACTCATTCATCTTGCTTTGCAGCATGATAAGCTATTTGTGGTCTTTTTTCTGACTAATAAGTAATTTTTGCATCTGTATGAATGCTAATAGTTTCCCCCATTGATTCCAGTGGAACTGAGGGCAATTTAAGAAAGTATGCAAATGGGGCAGTGTGGATATTGAAGTGTGGACAAGACGTTTTAGCTACATACTATTAAAATTATGTTGATAACATGGTCTGCGCATGTACTCTGTTGGGCGGATTTTAAAACCCCCGCGTGCGTAAATCCTTCCGGATTTACGTGCGCAGGGCCCTCGCACGCCGGCGCGCCTATTTTGCATAGGCCGCCGGCGCGCGTACGTCCCGGGGCTTTCGAAAAGGGGTGGGAGGGGGCGTGTCCGGGGGGCGTGATGCGGCATTTCGGGGGCGTGCCCAGGGGCATGGTGCCGGCCCGGGGGCGTGGTCGAGGCCTCCGGACCAGCCCCCGGGACCGGAAGACGGAGCGGGGCTGCCGGCAACGCGCGCAAAGTTATGTGCGTAACTTTGCCGACAAAGGTAAGGGGGGGGGTTTAGATAGGGCCGGGGGGGGGGGGGGGGTTAGGTAGGGGAAGGGAGGGGAAGGTGGGGGGAGGGCAAAGGAAAGTTCCCTCTGAGGCCGCTCCGAAATCGGAGCGGCCTCGGAGGGATAAGGCAGCGTGCGCTGGGCTCGGGGCGCAGGTTGCACAAATGTGCACCCCCTTGCGCGCACCGACCCCAGATTTTATAAGATACGCGCGGCTATGCGTACTTTTGTTCGCGCCTGGTGCGCGAACAAAAGTGCGCGATCGCGCAAGTATTTAAAATCTGCCCCTGTGGTTTTACCACCTTTGTATACCTGAAAAGGGATAATAAGTATGCTATTCATCCCAGGTTCCTTTCTGGCATGAAGATTGGTAAGTTGAATTTGAATCAGAATCTGTCTCTAGGTGAGATGATATTAGAAAGGGATTCTATAGCATACTTCTAATACTATAATGTGGTTGCTTTAAATTGTTGATTTTAAACATTGGGATCTGCTCAGCTAAGGTTGTTAAATGACTACTCAATATCTTTAGCATTTTCGAAGTGAAGCCCCTACCATATATCCCTGAGGAAATGTGGTAGACTTCATTTCATTACTATGGCCCTACAAAGGTTTTATTTTCTTTGTTGTTAGAATCATAAATTTGGACTCTTAACCTTTTTTCAACCCTTTCTGGTGTGCTGATTCCTGTCATTTGATCCACTGAGGAGCTCACTAGGCAGGAACTGTACCCCTTAACCTTTCTGGTAATGTTACTCCTTTTGGCTTTTTTTTTTGCTTTTTTTACCATTTAATGAATTTTTCTCTTCCCTATGCAAAGCTAAAGGTCATGGGGCAGCATGACGAAGTTCTGCAGCAGGAATAAAAAATGCTGCTAATTCTGTAACTTTGGAAATTCATCCCTGTTCTTGCACTTAAAAATCAAGAATCAATGAATTGGGCTTGCCTGACAACTCAGTGGCAGAGCTGCGCATTACTATGCAGAAAGTCCCTGGTTCAGTCGCGGTATTGGGTCTTCCACTCCCTGAGTTAGCTGAGACTAGACCTGGGGACACTGTGAAGGCAGCACTCACAGACTATGGGGAGAGGGGGTTCTGGTCATTGCATAAGGGTGATTCCTACTGTCCAGATTCAGTGCCCAATGATTGTAGGGTTCTGCTAGAAGCTCTAATGTGTGGCCCTTGGTCTAGGGCTGTTGCTGCAATAATCAGACTAGGTATGTGAGTGGGGTTGGGTAGGCTATATGAAAAAGGGGAAGGAAATAACATTCCCAGGAAAATGTGAATTGATCTCAGTCCTAATTCTGATGGACCTGGAGGTACAAACGAGTAGGAGCAAACTGCAAGATTAAAAAATTGAATCAATGGGATGGGAAGGTGTTTTCAGTTCTCCCGGCTCTGGCAGATTGTTTCTATTAATCAAACTGAGGGCAATACTTATGATGTTAGAGCTCTAGATTTTAGAAGTGTACAGGCTTTGATGTCCATAGAACCTGGGATTCAGGAGGAAAACAGGATCATTCCAATAAAGAAAAACCCTGTTATTATGACTGACTTTTATCTGTCAGCTCTCTACACACATTCAAGTGACGATTCTCATCTTTCTAGTGATCTAAAACACATAAGCCCTGAGAGATTGTTATATCAGGATTGACCAATATGGTAGACATTAGAATTCTTTTGCCTTTCACAAAAAATTATATGAAAAATGTTCACTTCAGTAAATGTATTTGCTAGCAAATTTATGACCTGATTCTTCAAGGCATTTTCCCATAAACACAGAATGAGAGAAAAACCTTAGTGAATCAGGCCCTTGACGTGCAATTCTTTGACTGAAAGATGAATACAGCTAAAGTCACGATTTTCACTACATAGTGAATTTGCAACACTCTTCTGTTAGACCTTGGGATGGCAGTTTTCAAAGACATTTATCTGGGTAAGGGCAATTTGTTCCATTCAAGGGGCCTTGAAACAAATTGGGGCCCCTGAATGATACAAACCTTATTCCTTGCATTTGTTGCATTTGTTTGAAAGGAATGATTTGTGCCTAGATCTAGGCCTGTGGCCGAGGCTTCACATAGGGCATAGGCCTAGGCTTTGGCTTGAAGCCGGGGCCATGCCTAGGGCATAGGCCGAGGCCCAAAGCAGGGGCCACGGCCTAGGCCAGAGCACGATGCCAGAGTCTTGGCCGAGGCCCAAGCTGAATTGGAGGCCTCAGCTGAGACCTGAGGCCCATCTCACAGGAACAATCACTTACCTGATCTGTCGGGTATCTGATGGATAGATAGTCCCAAAGCCTAGAACTACGTCTGAGGCCAGAGCCTAGACTCAGGCCCAATGCTGCAACCTGGCTCAGATACTGGGTCCTAATGCTGGAACCTCTCCCCGGATCCAGGCCTAATTTCAGGACCCAGTCCTCAGGCCAGATCTTAACATCTGGGCCTCAGCCTAGGCTGAAGTCTAGACCTAGGCCCAATGCCGCAGCCCGACCTTAAGGCTATGTCCCAACATTGTGGCCTTGGTCTAAACCCAGGCCCGATGCCATGGCCTGGCCTGGATGCCTGGTCCTGACGGGCCTGGACCTAGGGTCAGGTCCAGACCTGGAGCCCAGGCCTTGCAGCTCCATGGGCAATGTCCTCTTCCTCTTCTTTCTTCTAATTCTGTGCACTAGGGACAGGGAAGAGTTAATTAACTTTGGCACATTCACCCCAGCAGATAGTTTCATTTTGATGTACGGCAATTGTACGACAATGCCACAAATCAAAATGGCAACATCTGCTGGGGTGAAGAAGAAAGAAGAGGGCTGGATCAGGCAATGGTCCTGGGTCCATTCTCCATCCTAGGCTGAGGTGTCAGCTCTGAGTAGGCTGAGGCTAAGATCATGACAATCTACCAAGGCTTCAGCCTTTGCAAGGCCAAGGCTTCGGCCTGGGCCTAGATCTTGCCAGCGAATCCCCACCAGTCCGGGTAAGTAGGGGCCAGGAGGATCTTGGTCCCGGCATCTTTCCGAGTGGGAGGCCCTGTTTTTATTTTTTTTTTTTAATGTTTGATTTTTTTTTTTTCACATGAATGACATGAATCAAAAATTCCATGAACCAAAATTCATGTTAAACACCCCCCCCCCACCCCGAAAAGGAAAACACATTTTTTTCCCCTGCACATTCCTAAAATTCATTAGTGTGAAGTAAATATCAACAATCAAAAATACCAATATCAAATTAAATTTGACCATCAGGTAGCTGGGTTAGTACAAACAGGCTACAACTCCCCAAACACAAACTGGATCAGTGCCAGATGGACAGGTACAGGTCAGCTAGGAAAGGAGAAAACAATATAGTGGCACTGTAGGCCATGGATATCTGAATTGATAGCAGCAGGCTACAACTCTCTAGAAAGAAACTGGGCTGGTGCCAGCAGGTTGGTGGTGGCTGAACACTAGCCAATCAGGCCACGAGGACCAAGGAAAGCAGATGTTGGGGTAACAGCCTCACTGTTTTAGTAGCTGTTTAGATTATTACATAACTTTGGGGTAAGTCATAATGGGAAAGAGATTAAGTATGAGATCTTTTATGCTAATTTCTCCAATAGGAAACAAAAACACTGACTTGGATAAGGAGAGATATTCTACTAGAATCAAGCTTCTATGGCTGGCAACTGGAATACAATATATCCTTGCAGTGTAAATGGGAATAAATGAGCTGAATGGATGGGCCAATTATCTTTATTTGTCATCATCCACTATGCCGCAGAAGGAAAATGATATACATATTTGGGAAGGAAAGAAAAAGAACTTTATTTATATCAGTCTAGGTTAACAATTAAAATAACTGGTAAAAGAAGGAGATCTGCCTTTCTGCATAGCAGATGCAGTACTAAATTGATATTACAGTGAGGGTGCATAGCAAATGAGAATAATTTTAAAGTGAAACACAGGAATGTCCATGCCCACACCCTGCCCCTTTTTGGAAAAATGCTTTGTGTGTACAGGGGGAGGAATGCAAGAACACGGACACCTTTTAAAATCTGCTTGGTGTGCGCCAGTCCAGTATATATGAGTATCTCTTGGGCTTGGCATGTGCCGGGCTTTTAAAATTCACCTTTACGATGGTAACTTTCAAACTGGTGCACAGGCGTACATTGGTGCATGTGCACTGGCATGTGCCCAGCAATGCAGCGATTTTGTAACTTGTGAGCACATATGCGTGCATGTTATAAAATAATACAGTAGGTGCCCGCCCAATTTTAAATGGGTGCACGCCTAAGCATGTAAATGCCACATCTACCGTGTAAGTCAGGGGATTTTAAAAGGGGCGCATGTCCACGCCATTGCCAGTTTCACCAGTTCATCCACCAGCTCACCCAGTTAATAGCTAAGTCCTCCAAACCCCCCTGGTTTAGTAGCCTGCACTCCTCTCAGTCACCACAGCTAGTTTTTTTTTTTTTTTCTGACTTACACCGTCTTCCATAGCAGAAATAAATGTAATTAGCAGGGGAGCTGGCAGGCACATAGGTACATGTGCGCAAATCTTTGGCTCCACCCTAGAAAGCCCATGCTCCGCCCCTTTTTTGAAACTCAGTGGGGTAGATTTTTTTAAAAAAGCGCGATCGCGTACTTTTGTTGGCGCACCAGGCGCAAACAAAAGTACGCTGGATTTTATAAGATACGCGTGTAGCCGCATGTATCTTATAAAATCCTGGATCGGCGCGCGCAAGGCTGCCGATTTTGGGCAGCCGGCGCGCAGCCTGCCTCTGTTCCCTCCGAGGCCGCTCTGAAATCGGAGCGGCCTCGGAGGGAACTTTCTTTCGCCCTCCCCTCCCCTCACCTTCCCCTCCCTTCCCCTACCTAACCCAACCCCCCAGCCCTATCTAACCCCCCCCCCCACCTTTATCCATGGATTTACGCCTCCTGGAGGGAGACGTAAATCCACGCCGAGACCCGACCCGGGGGCGGTTCCGGAGGGCGCGGCCACGCCCCCAGAATGCCCCGGGCCAAAACCACGCCCCTGGGCCCGCCCCCGAAATGCCGTGTCCCGCCCCCAAAACGCCGCATCGTTTGGCCCCACCCCCGACACACCCCCTAAAAAAACCCTGGGACTTACGCGCGTCCCGGGGCTCTGTGCGCGCCGGCGGCCTTTGCAAAATAGGCGCGCCGGCACGCGAGGGCCCTGCTCACGTAAATCCGGGCGGATTTACGCGAGCAGGGCTTTTAAAATCCGCCCGAGTGAGGTGCGCCGATCTCCGAGTTTTGAAAATAGAATGGACCATGTGTAAGCCTGATTTGGGCACACGTCCCCTAAATGATGCACGTGCCGGCCTTTTAAAATTCACCATAAAGTTTGTACCTGAGGTAAATAAGGGTAAAGTGTTTTGCTCAAGATCACAAGTAGAGATAATGGGATTGGTAGGCAGGTTTCCCTGGATCATAGTCTGCTGCTCTAACCAGAAGGCTCTCACTCCCTCGTTTTCGCTCTTCGGCTCCTCTCTAGCTTTTCCCTACATCTTTGCACTTGGCCCTCAGTTTCACAGGCTTTCCATTTATCCTTCTTCCTCAGCTTCATTCTTAGTTTCGCTCCTTCGCTCCTTTTTTTCCCTCTTCTCTCTCTTTTGAGTTTTCTTTCATCTCCTATTCCAGTTCCCACTCAATTCTTTCTGTTCTCAGGCTTTTCTCAGTTATCTGGCTACATGCTTCTGAATAAGAATTTCACAGTGCCTAAATGTGGCTGATTACCAGCACTTAAACTGGATCCTAAACTTAAGCTCTGAGCATCCTCTGAATATAGGCCTTTTGGTATTTAGAATTTTTTTTCATGCTTTTAAACTGTTAGCACTGGAAATGTTTCAGAAGACCTCGTAACCAGACAACTAATTCATGTTGTTTGTAATCATTTTAAAAATACTCATCAAATTCTAACTCCGATAGTGAGGCTTTCAAACTTAATTTTTGCAATGGTTCATTTTATAAAATGTTTTGAATGGAAATTCATTTCAGCCAGGGCTATAAGCTGCTGGATCTCATGGAGATTCCGCAAACAAGCAAAGAGCAGTCTTCCCACTGGCCAAGTTCAAATAGCTTTTCTTAACTGAAATTTTGTTTCCCACTACTAAACATGTTTTCATTACCGTGAAACAAGCAGAATTTCAGACTGTGCAGAAGTCAATAATGTTTTTAAAATATACATGCAAGGGCACTAACACTGTGGAATGTGGAGCTCTGAGATCCTGTGACCACGTTTCAAGTCTAAGTTTTCAAATCCAAATAAAACTCTCTTTTGTAATTTGCAGTGGCGACAGGCTGTTGACGCTATGAATGTCTTCCTATTTTTGAAGGTGTATTGGGTTCCTCTGCACTACTTATAAATAAATGTTATTAAACATGGACTTTGTCATCTCCCTGAGTGGCTCCATGCCTACGACTCAAAATAAATGATAAGCAAGCCTATGTCTCCCATGGGTTTAGAAAGAAAGGAGGAATCCCAATTACACTGGTTTCTTCTGTCATATCAAAGGGAGAACCAACCCTGCATATCTATTAGTTTGGAGTCTTCAAACTGACTCTGTTTGAGGGCATTTTGCCAGATGACCTTTACTCCTAAACTGATCGCTACAATTTATAGTCAGTTGTCATGTCTCAGGATATACAGACAATTGAACAGAAGGATTAAATCATCCCCAAAGTACTTTTCTGTCACATGTAGAAAAGCACCAAGAAAAATATGACTACAAAAAGTGTGTACTAATGGGGGCAGGTTTTCTGTAGATGGTGAGATTCTTGTGTAACAATGCAGGGACACTTAAGAACAAATGAAATTGTCTTTAGTGCAGATCTGGCAAATCTATTTCGTTCCCTCTAATGAATGAATCCTAAAAAAAAAAAAAAGTTCCTGCAACCTTCAGATATATTATAAAAGTGCTCTAGACCTTTAACTGTTTGGTCACTTAAAGTAGCAGCTAAACATATTGTAGCTGAATAAATATTGGTTAGAATGAACTACTGGAGTGTGTGTGTGTGTGTGTGTGTGAGAGTGTGTGTATGTGTGTATGTGTGTGTGTGTGTGTGTGTGTATGTGTGTGAGTGAGAGTGTGTGTGTGTGTGTGTGTGTGTGAGTGTGTGTGTGTGTATGTGTGTGTGTGTGTGTGAGTGAGAGTGTGTGTGTGTGTGTGTGTGTGTGTGCATGTGTGATTTTCTGCCGCATGCCAGATGTACAGTTCTCCCTCACTGACTTTAGAGCCCCTCCTTTTTAACACTACCTCTGTACCAATCCCAGACACTACCTTCTGAGAGTTGACATCTGATGGGATCCAGCACTGGTCAGAAAGCAGAGACTGTGAAGCCCACTGAAAAAGCTGACAGCCCAAGGGCATTTTATCAGTTTCAAAAGCTATTTTAGTTCATAATTACTTGGTGCTACTTCACACCTTTGTCAACACAGATCAATACAGCTAAAACATTTTTAGGTTCTCCCAACTGCTGCTGTGAATGAGCATCTTCCATGGCTGCTTCAGCTGCTGTGCAAAATTATTTCTGAATGCTTCAATATGGCCCTTATACTCGGTCCAGTTCATCATCAATTTCTCCCTCTGAGAGTTTAAAATTACAAGTTCATTTTTCATCTGCACATAAAAGGCAAAAGAGCTTGGGTACTAAATTAAAGGCATTTTTCTCTTTCACTCACGTAATTGTATGCAGTGATTAGAACAATGTTTCTCTACTCTGCTCCACATGGTCTCTAAACAGGTCTGGGTCTCAAGATATCGACAATAAAAATGGATGAGATATCGTTGCATTTAATTTTTGGGTTGAACTAATATTCTGGAGATCTTAGAGATCAAGTAAAAGCCTAGGGCCTGATTTACTAAGGCTTTTCTCCCATTCTGTGTCTTTGGGAAAACTTCTTTAGTAAATAAGGCCCTTGGATTATAAGTCCTCTGGGCCAGGCAAATACCTACAGTACCTGAACGTAACTCACCTTGAGATATCAATGAAAAAGCATGAACTAAATCCAAATAGATAAATTAATGAATCAATAAACCCAGTAAGTTAGAAGAAGGGTTCCTCACCTGCTGTCAAACTTGCAGAAATGTCTGATTTCAAAATTTGATTTACAGCAGGGGCATGAACCTGCCATGTTTTGTTTCTTCGTGCTGTGCTTGGGAGGGCACAACTACAATTTAAATGTAAATATAGCATGTCCTACAGACTAGAAAACATATCAGGAACCTTTATAATAATCACTACTTTTTGCTCTTAAGTAAAACTTAATTCAAAACTAAAATATAATACGCTTGTGTCAGATCTGCCTTATATGTCCCTCTGGTTTTATTTTTTTAGCTAGTGTATTTTGACATCGATTTTGCTGCAAGCTAGAAAGCACATTGGGAAGCCTTCCCTATTCACAGCATATAACTACAGTATGTCACATGTTATGTGCATAGTGCCATTGGGCAAGGTCGTTTTATAGGCAAGCCATGGACCCAGATATATTTGGGCAACCAAGCAAAAGTGGTAATCAGATCCTCAAGTTCTATCTTGAATTTTTTTTTTATCTTAACAGGGATAGGATTCCGAGGTCTTCTTCCCTTTTTTTCCTGGCTTCTCTATCTCTGTTCTCTCTGCCTCGTGGGTATCTCTGTTCCTCTTTCTTTCATTTGCATTCTCTTTGCCTCTTTCCTGCCCTCCTTTGCTTTCCGTTTTCCTTTCACCTCTCACGCCCTCATTTTTCACGTCTCCTCTCACTCCCTCGTTTTCGCTCTTCGGCTCCTCTCTAGCTTTTCCCTACATCTTTGCACTTGGCCCTCAGTTTCACAGGCTTTCCCTTTATCCTTCTTCCTCAGCTTCATTCTTAGTTTCGCTCCTTCGCTCCTCTTTTTCCCTTCTCCGTTTTGCTCTCTTCTCTCCCTTCTTTCATCTCCTATCCCAGTTCCCACTCGATTCTTTCTATTCTCAGGCTTTTCTTTTCTTCTTCCTTTCCCCCCAAAACACGAGCAGCTCTGTCCACCCACCCACTGCAGCGGGTGGGATGAGATTTGTTGCCTGTCCTTCTCCCACGCCATTAACCTGCAGTCAGCAGGGCTAACATCACACAGTGCCATGATCCAACCTTTCTTCTTCCTGCCTTCTCTTCATCAGTGCCGGCAGGGAATATACACAAACAGGAAGCAAAAAGAGATTGAAATTCTGCAGGCATTGTTGAGGAATTTCCATCATATGTCTATCTCTATATCTATCTTTATATCTATATCTATCTATCTCTCTATGTAAAACTACATATATATATGTGTGTGTGTGTTTTACAAAGTTTTACCAATTTAGCCTGCATATTTGTTTACTAAATGAAAGTTCAGATTGTGAACTGGAAAATATATCATTCAAAAGTTGAGGGGATGTCCTTTTACTCAAGTTACCTGCAATTGTTATCAAATTTACCACTGAGCACAGAGGGATGCCTGTTATTTCATCCAGCTGTAACAGGATATTATGTAAATGTTTTGTTGACCCTGCTCCTGGTGAGTATCAATAACATATATGCCTATGGGGAAAAGTCTTCAGACTGCAATATAATTCCTCAAACTGAAGGCTGAGGGCAATATGCCACTATAGAAGTAACTATTTATACCAAGGGCAAGCACTGAACAGATGAAGTTTCATGTGGACAAGTGCAATGTGATGCACATGGGGAAAATTAACAATGTTAAGTTCCCCAGTAGGCGTTACTGCCCAGGAAAGATAGAGATGTGCAGCGATTTTTTTCGTGTCATTTTCGTTTCGGGTCATTATCTGTTAAATTTCATTTTTATAATGGTTCGGGAGGTATTTATTTCAGGTTTGCCTAATTTCGGAGTTAGGACACACTAACTCTGAAATTAGAAAACTAGGTAGTGCTCACTAATGGACGTAATGTGCACTAATATCTAGTTAGTGCACACCAAAGTCCCGTTAGTGCGCTCTAAAGGTAGATTTAAATGCCCAGCATGCTACGCGCGTATCTACTAAAATCCAGCGTACTTTTGTTTGCGACTGGTGCGCCAACAAAAGTACGCGAACGCGCATTTTTTAAAAATCTACCCCCTAGTGAACAGTACTTTGAATTCCTCAGTTCAGTGTGTGGCAGCGATCAAACAGATTGTTAGGAATTATTAGGAAAGGAATGGAGAATAAAATGTTGAATGTTATAATGTCTCTGTATTGCTCCATGGAGAGGCTTCTCCTATTGTACTGTGTTCGGTTCTGGTCGCCGCATCTCAAAATGTATATAATTGCATTGGAAAAGGTAAAGATAAAGGTGATCAAAATGATAAAAGGGATGGAATGGTTCCCCTATGAGGAAAGGCTAAAGAGATTGGAGCTGTTCAGCTTGGAGAAGAGGTGAATGAGCTGAGATATGATAGAGGTCAATAAAATCATGATTGGAATAGAACATGTAAATATGAATTGGTTATTTATTCTTTCAAAAAACATGAAGTCAAGTGAGCACTCCATGAAGTCAGTAAGTAGCACATTCAAAACAAATTAGAGAAAATTCTTTTTTACTCAAACACAATTAATTACCACTGTGGTTAAGGCAGTTAGTACAGCTGGGTTTAAAAAAGGTTTTGACCTGGAGGAGAAGTCAATAAACTGTTATTAACCATATTTTAAAAATAGCCACTATTTATCACTGCATGATAGCAGCATGGGATCTATTTACTATATGGGAATTTGCTAGGTTCTTGTGACCTAGATTGGCCACTATTGGAAACAGGATACTGGGCTTTATGCAATCTTCTGTCTGAGCTAGTATGGCAAGATTTTCCTTGGCTCCAATCAAGAGTTTGTAAAGATCTTTATCTTATTATTTACCAAAGCCATTATAAATATACTTATACCTTGACAATTTTTAGAAACTTGTAACCTCATCAGCTTGAACACTCAATATAAATACAGCATAAGCAATTTAAATGGCTTTAGAATTAACTTAGGATCTTAAAACCTGCCAACTAGGCCTTTGCAAAGGCTCTATAACAGTCTGAAATCCCTGGCGAATGCGCCACCAACCAGCACATCAGAGTGTTTTTTGCCAGCATACTGGCTGATCCCTCCCTCTTCAGTGCTGCTTTGCAGCAGCAGTTTTTCCAAGAATGGCAGCCCATGTTTTCAGAATCAGCGAGCAAGGTTTAGCTCCTCATCACTTCCTGTTTGTCATACTTCTGCTGTCACTGCTATGTCAATATAAGAGGGCTGGAAAGTGTGACATCCTCTGGAACAGGTCTGATCTTTCAGAGGAGCCCTCAGCTGGAGGAGGTCTTATCTTGACAAGCAGAAGTTGGCATATCAACATCTTGTTTGGAAATATTGCATTTGTAAGGGTATTTTGCAAAAAAAAAAAAAAATTGCTAACTCCTTGTCTACAGTTTTGAATTATTAAAGCTTTTGAATCAGGGTAATGACTTATGTATGTGGCAAGAGTATTGCAGAAGTAATACGGAAGTATTATTTATTTATTTATTTAACAGTTTTTCTATACCGACATTAAAATACACACACATGATAACAAAAAGGTGGAAATTACAAATAACATGGAACACAAAGATTTTTTTTTTCCTCTAGCAGATTTTGTATTGCGTTCTTACCTATGTTTTTTTTTAGATTTTAGATTCATGTTTTAATATTGTTCTCTATTACAAGTTTTTAATTTTATTTTTTAATTTATGAATGTCTTCCTTTCTGTGAACCACTGTGATTGCATTTTTTAGAATGACGGCTTACAAATATATAAATAAATAAAATAAAATGAAATATGTCTAGGAAAAGGAGCCTTGACAATAATATCAAAACAAGACAAGTAATCAAGATAAATGCAATAAAAAATAGACAAGTTTGTCTAAGAATCATAGACTTCTTTTATATAAATCAATTTGTAAAAAGTAACTGAAAAATGGAGACCATTTTTTTAAATTTCATGTACTTAAATTTCCAGGGCATTTATGCTTAGATAACAGCAAATACTGATTTTACTGATTTATAATTATAATATAATGTGAATTATTAACCTGTGAAGATGTGGCAGTTTTCTTTTGCTCTACTCTCTCCGCACCTCCAGTCAGGGGTCCTACTTAGACAAATGAACACCCCAAGGACTAGATTCACTAATTCATGCTTTTTTATCATGGGAGGGGACCAATATTGTGGGGGGGGGGGGGTGCTCTTGCAATATTTTGCCCTTCCCAGACAAAATATATTGCCACATTCTTTTTGTCTTGCGTAAAAAGTCTGCAAAATAAAAGAACGTGGCTGAGGCCTTGGAAACAATCATGCCATGTTGGCCCACAGTGCATGGGGCTGCCATTGCTTTAAAGGGCCATGTAGCCCAAAATGAACCCATGCAAAATTTAGAAAAAGCAACCGGCGGCTTTACAGAGACCTGCCACCCACCCCAGGGCCACCATTCGAGGCAGCCCTCCCTCCAAAAAGTGTAAAATAGATAGAAAGTTCTGCGTGGTGATGCCCCACCCCCATTCTTAAACCACTCCATATTAAGTTGACACCAGTCCAATACCAGACCCCCCCTTAAATTAAACCCTCCTACCCCTGAGCTTACCCCCCCCCCCCCATCCCAACCCTCCATTTCTGTTAAATAGAAAGCCCGGTAGTGTCCCCATTCCTCAACCCACAATAAATACCCTCCTGGGCTAATGCCCACACACTGGACACTTCTCATCCCCTCTACCTTTAAAAAAAGTAATTGGTGGACAGTGGAGGGTCCAGGGCACACCTTAGCCATGGACTCAGTTGATGCCATTTTCCAAATTGGCAAGGACCAGCCTTTGCGCCTTTCACTAAATTGGGGCAAAGGCCAGTCTACAATATTTTGGAAATTGGTACTGACTAGACCTGGGGCCCTAGAATGTCCACCAAAGACTTTTTTTTAAAGATGGGGAGTCGGGGGGGGGGGGGGGTTCCAGGTTGGGGCACTAGCCTACCAGGGTATATTTTGGGGGTTGGTTGGTGGGAGGGTCACTACCTAGCTTTCTATTTAATGGAAATGAAGGATAGCTCTTTGAGGTGGGATTTTGATTTAAGGGGGTCTGGCATTGGACTAGGAGATTTGGATTTAATGTGTGTGTGTGGGTGTTGGACGGGGAATGGGGCATCACCATGAGGTGCTTTCTATTTATTTTTTACACTTTTTTTTGGGAGGAGCCACCTCAAATTGCAGACCCGGGGGGGGGGGGGGGGGCAGGCGGGAGTTTAGTATGACCTGGTGGTTTTTTATTTTACTTTTGGAGGGGAAGATTCATGTTGGATTGTATGGCCCTTTAATTCTAGCATGGGAGCATCAGGTCCTGTGTTAGTATCCTGGTGCTTCTATGCTAGAATAAAGTTTTCACAAAAGCTGTAGATAAAATAATGTGGCTAAAAATTTATGTCAGCCGTGTGTTTCTATATACATAAAATTTACTATGCATTAAATGCTTTACATATATTATGTGATTATATGCATGGAAAGCAGCTAAATGTAATAAGAGCAGATTTCATGCTAATAGAATGCACAATATTATGAATATTTATTTTATTTATTTATTTAGGACTTTTTTATACCGACATTAGTATACAACATCATACCGGTTTACATTGTAACTTAAATGTAGGAAATACAAAAAACAAATAGGGGGAGGGGGAAAACGGGAGGAGCAGAACAGGCAAGGAGAAAAAAGTTGAACAACCAACGTAATAACAGGTGAAGGCAAATAAATTGGGTTGAGAATAGTGGGGATAAAATTAATTACAAAAGGATACATTAATTACATAAGGAGCAGTGTAGTTGAACGGGCTCAGAGGGGCGTTAACAGGGACGCAGGGGTCTCAGGGTAGGCCTGTCCAAAGAGCCAAGTCTTTAGTTTCTTCCTGAATTTGTTGGAGCAGGGTTCAAGCCGGAGGGTTGAGGGGAGGGAGTTCCACTGCATGGGGCCGGCAATGGAAATGGCGCGCTCCCGCGTGCAAGATAGATGGGCCTTTTTGAGAGAAGGTACTTGAAGGGTTCCTGCTTTATCAGTCCTAGTGGGCCGGTTTGAGAGTGTGAAGCTGGACGGTTCATCTAGCCAGCAGGAGTTATGACTGTAGATGGCTTTATGAATAATAGTGAGGGTTTTAAACAGAATGCGTGAGGGAATGGGGAGCCAGTGGAGGTCTTTGAGTATGGGTGTGATATGGGCACTTTTTCTAGTGTTGGTGATGACCCTGGCTACTGCATTTTGGAACATCTGTAGAGGTTTTATGGTGGAGAAGGGGAGCCCAAGCAGGAGGGAGTTGCAGTAGTCGAATTTGGAAGAGAGGGTGGCCTGGATGACAGTCTGGAAATCATGATGGTGGAGTAAAGGGCGGAGTTTTTTTTAATACGTTGTAACATCGTAAGGGAAATCATGTAACAAAAGATAAAAATCTATTCCTAGCAGACTTCAGACAAGAAGGGTGATATTATAAAGACAACATAGTATCGTTCCTTTTTCAAGCCGTCCATCATAGATAAAATACGCAAATGAATTGCATAAATTAACACAGTAATGTTCTTGCCATCAGTGTAGACCATTGAGTGTTTACCTTCTTACTACTATTGCTATTTATAATTTCTAAAGCGCAGCTAGATATACGCAGAGTTTCGTATGTCTCTCTACCTCAGATTCAGATATTCTCATTGATTGTATGACAAATTTGCCAAAGTAACTGATAAAAGGAAATAATTCCTAAATACAGAAAAGACATAACAAGGGCTC
Source organism: Rhinatrema bivittatum (assembly GCF_901001135.1). Classification (NCBI taxonomy): domain Eukaryota; kingdom Metazoa; phylum Chordata; class Amphibia; order Gymnophiona; family Rhinatrematidae; genus Rhinatrema; species Rhinatrema bivittatum. The sequence continues at coordinate 86,696,045 of NC_042615.1, read as the reverse complement.
TGATAATGTTCAGCATTGTGTCTGGATGTATCGCACTGGGTTTCTCCGCCCATTCTTTCATGGCAAGTCTTTTAATTTCTCAGTCATCTTTGGGAAATTTGCAACTCTCATATCTTTGCACTTTACACACTACAGGAAATACATGCTTTTCTGTTTCTGTTCCTCCATTGTTACCCTGCAGGCAGAATCTGACTTTCATTTTAATTTTGTCTGCCCATTTCTATTTCTAATTTGTGATTAGTATCGGATAAGAGGCTGCCTATGTTTTGCATGTGTGCCTGAGTTTAGAGTTTCCCTGTGGGGATCTCTAGCAGTCCATCTTGTTTTGTTTTCCAGTCTGTACCTCCTAAAAGGATTTTGCTCCTTCCCCTCCCACATTCCTCTCATGAACTCTATTAGAAACTTACCACTGGCTGAGCTCTACAATGTAATAAGTTTTGATGGGTAATATGCATCAGAAACCTGTTCTTATAATAGTTAGATTCTTGAAACGTTTCACATTCTGTTCTTGTTAAAGTGAAAATTATTCAGTAAACAACATGCAGAGTATTATTTGCACAGAAAGATTAGGTGCATAGCTTAGCATCCCAAGGCTTACAATGAAACTAAAATGAGAGATTAATCTTATCCAAGCATCACCACCAATAAATCTTCCAAAACCCTTTTTGATGGAAGGCCCTTGAACCCTATCTCCACTGAACCGCACACAATGTTTACACTCCAAACTACCTCCATTCCAATAACTTTATGTTAGTGCAACATAAGAATTGGTTTAAACAATTTTGTATCCAATATCAAAACAGTGGACATGATTTAACTAAATTCAGGAGTTGGAACTATTTCTACTATAAAGGTATTGGAGAATAATAATAATCAGATGATGCTATGTTTAAAAAAATACACATCCAAGGCAATGGATATAACTAGGAAAACCATATAAATGCCATTTACGTGGACTTTAAGATTGACCCCCCCCCCCTGTCATGCATCACATAGTATAATATCAGCATCACATTCACATGACCCTCATTATCCCTTTCCACATATGCAGAGGCTCGCTCCTGACATCGTCAGCATTTGGAATTTGGCAGATAAGTTGTTCAGAATATATTCCAGTCATGGTGTCAACTCAAAACTTGGGGCAAAAATTGAAAAATGCATGCCCCTACTTCAATTGCTGAACTGCCTTATTTAAATGGTCTAAAAAGCTCTTACAATAAGGCTTCCAACACTTGTTCTGGTATCCCCACAGCCAGTCGAGTTTTTAGGTTATCTACAATGAATATGCATGAATAATATTTGCATATACTGAGCCTCCATTGTATGAAAGTATATCTCATGCATATTCATAGTAGATATTCTGAAAACTTGACTGGCTGTGGGGGTTATCAGTACAGGTTTGCAAGATTCACTTTCTCCAGCAAACAAAGATAAATAAGATAAAATTAGAAATTTATTGTACAAAAAGCACATCTATATTTAAATGGCAATTGATGTTACACAAGAAATAGAAAGTGTCTCATGTTTATTGAAATCTGAAAAAATATAGAAAAAGGGCATTGAGCAATTTATATACTGTGACTGGAGTCATCAGCAGGAAGCCTGCAGTGTAGTTCACACAGCAAAGGATGATTTTCAAAAGGCTAAATATGTATTCAATAACTGCCCTGATGGATGAATAAATATTATTGTAGCAGTCTGCAGAGCCAGCAGATGGTTAGATGAATGAGGTTAACAGCCAGATCCATAGGGGATATCCATTATCACCTACAAACATTAACCATAGAGAACACAGCATCACTCATAACATTTTGCTTCACACTTCCCATCACAACATTACACACAAGGACTCATTCTCTTTCACACCCACTCAGCAGAACATCCTAAGAATCTTAACCACATATGTACTCATGCAGGAGTCTCCATAGTCATCTGTGCAGAACCCAAGAAACATGGCCACTACATCCATTACCAGATTTTGAGAGTGTGGTATGAATGAGTGAAGAGGAATATAAGTTACATATGTATACATTAGTTTGTATGCTGGAGAAATTATTATATGCAGTAGCTGTAGTTAGCTTTATGAGTAGTTAACATGAATGAGACCTGCTTGCCAATGTAGTAGGGCATAATGCTAGTACTGTATGTGTCCTTTAATATCCCATGGCTTGCATGAATGTAGTAAGCATGTGGCATGAGTGTGTGAAGTATGGCTGAGGGAGTGACATACCAAAAAGAAGGAGTAAAGCAAATGATGGGAACACAAGTAAAATTAGGCTCAGAATAGATTAAGAGAAATGGTTTCCATGTTAGATTGGCTAACATACACATTGGGTCGAGGTGTTTTTTAAAACAGCACTTCCCAAACCACTCCAGTTGGTTTTCAGGATATCCATAATGAATATACATAATTTGCATACATTGGAGATCCAGTGTTCATGTTCAGATTTTATTGTATTTTTCTTGGGAATTTCAATATTATCATAGAAAATAATCAACAAAAATAATGACTTTCTTATAACAAATAGTGAAAAAGTAATTTTACCACCTTTTTTTTTTGTCATATCATTGAAATTCATAGAAAAAAATAAAATAAAAACTGAAAATGAAGTCCCTTGCTTATTGCATATCCATTGTAGCAATCCAGAAAATCCAAATGGCTAGGCATGCCTCCACTAGAGGTTTGAGAAATGCTGTTTTAAAAGTCAAATGCCACGATCCTTGGTTGTTAAAAGCAGCATTCTCTTAGGGAAGGTAATTTTCAGTAGCCCGCGTAGAGTTAAAGTTTGCATGTACCTGCAGACTCTGGTCTGAGTTTTCAGAGTGGATTGGTGCGCATAAATCCGCTTTGTATCTTAGTGGGCTTGTGGAAGCTAGCCTGGCTTATGTTGTGCACACATTTACTACTGTCATTAGCAGATGTAAATGCGCGCAAATAGATTTATGTGCATATATTTGAAAATCAATGGTAGGCTCAGAAAGGGTTTCCCTGCCCCCAACTCAGCCCCCCCCAAATCTCTTTCTAGTGCACATAAAAGAAGTGAAATTACTTCCGAGAGCACTTTTACATGTGCCTCCCCCCACCCCTCCGCCCTAAGGGCAATTATTCAAAAACCCATTTATGAACAGAAAATTGTGTATTATGCACATAAATCCTTTTGACAAGCAGAGGTGAATAAAGGATACATATGCACTTGGGTGACAAGCTGTTTGTAGACAAGTCTGAGGGTGGCATTAATGGACCTCCTTCCTGTGCAGAATATCTGGTGCACATTTATGACCGTTGCTAATTGGCATATCCTGATTAGTTACTCTCACTGGGTGAATTGTTTAAAAAATGCCATTTAGTATCTCGAAATATTAAAGAAAAAGGAATGGTATATGCATGTTAGACTTTTATTTGGCATTAACCTTCATTCTATTCTGTGTTTATTGGAAACATCTGTACTGCATAGAGCCCGTAAATGGTCACAAACAGCTATCAAAACTCCAACTTGAAAATCTGAAGTCCCACGTATCCAGGAAGTGTTCCATTATTTTCAAAAAAACTACTGAATAACATCTACAAAGCTGTTAAAAAAAAACCTCTTCCTCAAGATAAATCAGGCGTTTATGGTACCTCACCAATTAATAATGATCATTGTTACCTTCATTTTTCAGTTTTGTTTTTCCTATGAATGTCAATAATACAACACTGTTTGTTATAATACAGTCATTTTTCCACAAATTTGTTTTTGTTATAACATTGAAATTCCTAGGGAAAATAAAATAAAAACTGAAAACGAAGGTCCTTAAGTATTATTTTGTTTATTTTTTTTTTTATTCTATCAATATTTCAAGCATGGCTCAAACATGAAACATTTATATACTGCTAAAAGTAATTTAACAAAAACGGTACTTCTTACCCCAAATCTTCTTGAAGCAAGTGCTAGCATTTTGTAATACTTTCCCTTCGTAAAAGCCCCAAGTGTTTACAGTCTGCAGATGAGATCATACTCTCTTGACACAGTTAAAAGCAAGAGAGAGAGACAGAGAGAGAGAGAGAGAGCGCAGGGAGAGTGAAGGGTTGTTCACATTAACAGTACACTACTTGCATTTAAAGAGATCTAACTTACTGTATCTAAATTCTTATTGGCCCCTCCATAAACCTAGGACAATATTTGCCTAGTTGCTATGTGGACAGGGGAGGGCTACCAGCTCAGTTCATTAAGAAGACTCAACCTGGCTCTTGTCGATAAGAAAGGTTATTGTTTGATGAAAGTGCTCTGATAAAATATTTTCTGTTGCGGGTGAAAACACACACTTCCTTTGAACACTACATGGGCTGAAGTGCCGTAGTTCTGCTCCTGCTCCACTCATCTAGTCAAGGGTTATTAGAACTGACTAACGCAGGCATATGTTGTCTGATATTTGATTAGATTGCACACCTGCTGCTGACAGAGTTTAATATTTTATGACTAACCAGAGTATTGAAGACTGATAGTTAAAGTATATGCGGCATTGTTTTTTTGGCTGTCTTAAAGTGCTGCACATTTGTTAATGCATAAAGAAACAAATGTAATTAAAACAGTCCTGCGCAAGTGTTGAGACACTTATACATTATGAAACTGAACATGAAACTGGAACAGCATATCCTACAAAATGCACTAATTATATATGCTCAACATATAACAATGTATACTAGACATTACCCAGGATAGTGGAAAGGGAATGAGATGGGTGACTGCTCAGGGTGCTGATGCGCTGTGCCAGAGGGCAAGGTACTAGTGCTTCATGCTGCCACTGCCACTACAGCAGCAACAGGAGGTCCAGTAGGGCAGTGTTTTCCAACCCTCTCCTGGAGGCAACCCTAACCAGTAGGATTTTTAGGATTACCACAATGAATATGCATGAGATAGATTTGCATAACCCGGGTCTCCAATGTAATCACATTCGCATCTGTCTCATGCATATTCATTATGACTATCCTGAAAATCCAATAGGTTAGGTGTGCCTCCAGGAGAGGGTTGGGAAACACTGTACTGGTGGACGTTTATTGAAGGGGAACTCCTGCCAGCTGGCCGCCTCATCTGTTATCAACTTAAATTAGGAAAACATGTTGGAAGGAAACAACCTAATGCAAATCCAGCCACCTTATTCAACTATGCTTTTCCCAGAGAGTTTGCTGGACCCTGGTCAGGCCTTCAGAGATCTTTATCAGGGCTTCCTGCTTATATAAATTATACCTTGCATACTCTTTCACTGAATCTGAATAGACATATTAGAAATAATTACATTCTATGGCAGTCTATGAATTTTTCATTTTAAATTAGGGAACTGTAGCAGCTTAAGGTTATGAAGTATAGTAAATACAGTACTGCAGTAATTGAAAGTGGTCATAGTAATGTTAATCTAAAAAGATTAAGTTAATATAAGAACTAAGCCTAGAGGGTAATACTGCCATATTTCTATTAAGCTGGTTGAGTTAATATATGATATTACACTTTCTTACACTATATCATACTGCATAGGGATGTGCAGAGGCAAGCATTTTGCTTCGGTTCATTTCTACATTTGGTAGGTCACCTCCATTCATTTAGTCTTTTCAAATAAAAAAAACCTTTTCTTTTATTTGCTCCATTTTTTTTTGTTGTTGTTTCCTATTAAAGTCAATGGAGAGAGCAATATAGCCTTTGGGCTTCAAAACTGGAATTTTCTAAACAATTGTAAAGAAAGTTGTGCATAGACATCATCAGAAAGGGAAAGAGAACTCCAAGACACCGAGACTGTGGCAAAGTGCAAATAAAAGTGGCATGAATAGCCTAAGGCTCCATAAAGGAGCAAGAGGGTACCAGAAGTGGCAGAAGTTCTCCAAAGCACAGAAATGTTTTAAAGAAAGAAAGAAAGAAAGAAAGAAAGAAAGAAAGAAAGAAAAAAGGCACTATAAGAGGAGCAAAGCAGTAGGAAAAGGGGCAGGAAGCACCAATGACAACAGCATGAACCCACGAGAGGGGCAAAGTGGCACCAAGAGTTGCATCAATATCCTAAGCTACCATGAAGAGGGAATGAAGTAATGAAGTAGCAAAGGTAGCATAACCCCCCACCCCTCCACCCCCAGGCATTTACAGAGGGACAAAGTAGCACAAAGAGAGGCATAAAGACCCCAAGATACCATGAAAGGTGCAAAGCAGCCACCCACTGTGGCATGAACACTCCAGCAAGACAGAGTGTAGTGGTTCAACTCGACCAAAATCTCACAATGGAACCCAAAATGTCAAAAGTAGTAAGGTCCTCCTTCATGTATTTGTGTCAGATCTAACAACTACATAATTTCCTTGATAGATGTACTCTTGCTACCGTAATCCATATGTTAATCACTAGCTGAATTGATTACTGCAATGTGTTGTGGATGGGGGCAGGGGATAGGAAGGGGCACTGGTGCTTGCTGGCCACTTCATCTGTCCTTGGGTAGTGCAGGTAGAAAGAAATCCTCCTTGATAACTGCCCTTTTATTTCAGCTTAGTTTACACTAATCTGGAAAAAAAATTAACACCTGGCTCAATGCAGCTGTTACATTTTGTCTTTAATTTAATTAAATTACAGAATTTATATTACACCTTCCATGGAAAATTTAATTGCAATCATTAAAAATAATACCAAAAATTTTACAATACAATTTACATCATGTTAAACCGAAGAATATTCAAAAGCAAAAACTCACAAAGCCAATTCTGCTATACACCAACTTTATAACACTGAACATTTAAAATTACAACTAGAATATAAAAAAAAAAATCACCAACTTCATCTCTCAACAAGGATTCCACATAATCCCCAACCCAACCCAACCCAACCAAAAGATATAAAACAAAACACAACAAAGGATTACCATAATAAAAATTAGGTATGTGCATTCATTTAAAATGAATGCCCAATCTGTGACAAATGATTCTGTTTCATTTATGGGCCCATGAATCAGAATGAGCATGTCCCATGAATGAAACATATATCATTTGTTTCATTCACTTACGTTACTCATAGAAAAGCATTGGCTGAATTCAAGTGTACTGTAAAGAATAGACCCTATCTAAGGCTGGTCATGTGGGAGTTTCTATAGCAACCAGCCTTTGTGCCTATGACTCATGTGAGAGATCAGAGAGTAAGTGGGATCTGTTGGGAAGGAAACCAGACTGACAATGTAAGGGAACATATCAGAGTGAAGCATTTTTCTAAATCAGCGAATCACTGCTCTATCTATTCTTCTTATAATATGTGCAGACTGTTTGAAAGTGCATTTGAATCTTTCTCTTGAGGAAGAAACTTTGCTAGCTGTCGTATGAGCTGTGTTCTTCCATACTCGTGTTTATTCAACAGTGCACTCTTATTCAACATCAGAAACATTCCATTCTATCTGCACAGCTTTTTCATTTTTATCTACCTTAACATCTCATTGTCACTGCCACTGAAGAGGAAGGTTTGTGTGTCAAGTCTTTTCTCCCTTGTGAGGAAGTGGCTGAAGGCTGCGGCTTCTGAGTGCAGTGCAGTGATTAATTTAAGTTGTTGCAGTGAACTGGCAGGCAGCTAGTGCTAAACAGTACTACACTAGATGTTCCACAGTGCCCAAGACAGAGAGGCTTTTTCTAAGCTGTCTGTCTGGGTCTATGCACCAGAGTTAATTCATCTACAAAGAAAGCAGGTAGTCACTGTCACAGGTACAACCAGCCACTTTATAGATTAATTTTGTTACTGCAGTACTAGTGCATGCACAGCTTCACTCACGCACATTTTATAGCATTATTCATCATTCTTTGCTTTGTGCACTAGCCTGAAGAGGAAACTATAGTATATTAAAATAGTACTGTAGTGCATTCTCTCTATATCTTGTTCAACTTTACTGACAGAGTGATCACTCATTTTAGTCAGTGTCACACGCATTCATCTGATTGAAAATAATAAAGATTAAAACATCTATTATCCAATCCATCATTTAAATCCCAGTAAGTACAGTACATGATAAATCATATCATGTCAGACAAAGCTAGAGGCTGTAGCAAGCCTGCATTTGGAAAAACATTCTTTTATAAGACAACAGTAAGCCCCCCAACCAAAATAAAGAGGGATTTTTTAAAAACTAAAACATCAGCAGGAGAGGCAGGCATGAAAAGCTGCAAAAAATTGAAATTTGGAGAGGAGGATTTGCCATTACCAGCTGTACCTCAGCCAGACCCAGTTGTGTCAGAGGAGAGGCAGCAGCTGTAGGATACAACCACCACCAGTGCTTGATGGAAGTTGAAGTGCAAGTGCAACAACCGTTGGTGCAGGACAAGCAGCAAAAGCAGAATTTGAAGAATCTCCCTTTAAAGGATTTCCTGAATCAGAGATGGGAGAGCTGTTAGCTACAGACCCTGAATTAGGAAGATTAATGAGTACTGTTTTAGCCTCTACTTCAGTGACGGAGGAGCGAGGCAGGAACTGATGTTGGTAAGGGAGAGCAGACCACACTGACAGTGCAGGAACAGAGGACTAGTGAATCCTCTGCCCCAGTTTTGCAGGCTTCATCTGTCTACACGTCTGTGCCGGCATCATCCACCACCAAGGATGCAGAGAGGCAAGGGATCACAAAAAAAAATCTGTGATCTGGAGCCATTTTCAAATCAGGGAGGACTCACGCTTTGCACGTTGTAACTAATGTGCAAAGGAGATCAGCTGAGGGAGGCAGGTGGGCCACTTAAGTAATTCTGGGATGCAGCATCAGCTAAAGAAGCAGCATCCCCTTTAATATGCACCTGGGGATACTGGTAGGAGCAGTAGTCGTGGGGCCCCTTCTGCAAGGTAGAGGACACTATTTAAAAAGAGGACGCGTGTTCCTCAAGCTGCTTCCAAACCTTCAGCTCCTTCTACCAGTCAGGAAGCGACAGCCCACAATGGAGCAAATGGGGTTGTGTTCATTGGTACTGTCATGGGGTAGGAGGCAGGTAGCATCTAAAGTGGTGACTAGGACCATTGGTGAGATGATCGCTTTAGCCCATGCAGATAGTGGAGAATGTGGGTCTCAGCCGGTTGCTGCAACTGTTAACACCAAACTATAAAGTGTCCTCTAGGACCCTTTCAGCAGAATGATCATCACCAGTTTGTACAAGGATTGCTGGCAAAATCCCAGGGGAGCAGAGTGTATTTCATTAGTGACATGTGGCCATGCACAAAAGCCTCACATTCCTTCTTCTCTCTGACAGCACACTGGGGGGGACCTGGCTGAAGTATAGGCAGGCAGCAGCTCCACAGGGGACAGAGAAAGAGGGCACAGGTGGATTTGCTGCACACTCATCTGGCAGATGGGGCCCATACCTCAGCCAATGAGGAACCTGAAGGGCTGGTAACTGGATCAGAGACAGAAATATAAATGCAGGATTCTTTGTCACCAACAATGGCTCCAACATGGTAAAGGCAGTATCCGATGGGGGATATCATGGTGTATGATGCTTTGCTCATACCCTGCACAGCAGTGATAGAAGCCCTGGGGCAGGGGGTCCAAGAAACAACAAAATGTCTACCTGCATGGTTTAATACAGAAGTGTAGGAAAATAGTTAGTCACTTCTATCAAAGTGTGAATGTAGGGGACCTTCTCCATGAAAGGCAGGAAGAATTAGAGATGCCTCACAAGCGTCTCCATTCAAGATGTGGGCACCACAGGAATTCTACCTACATGATGCTGCAGAGGCTGGTGGAGCAGCAGACACCCCTGCATGGAAATGGAGATAGGTATGCAAGCTCCCCTAGGGCATCATGACTGATCAGTCACGAGACAGTTTGTGAAAACCCTGAAGCCCTTTAAAGATGCCACAGAGGAGCTGAGTGCCACAAGCACCACCTTGGGAGCTGTCATCCCCATAGTAAATTTCTTGTTAGAAAAGAAGGAGGGCTTTCAACAGGAAGAGGGAATGAAAGCTGAGGTGGTGCACTGTCTGGCATCTTTGGAAAAGCAGGTGACAGAAATAGTAGGACCTCTGACCAGAAACCCCACATACATGCTCACTACATTATGTGATCCATGTGTAAAAAGGAGATTCATACTGGAGGCCAACAGTCTGACACATATGAAGAGAATGCTGACAGAGGATGTCTGTAAGCTAGAGCGCCACGAGGCAGAGGAGGGATGTAGCACAGGAGAAACACCTTCATTGGCCAGGTCACAGCAACATCCCATCACCGCCACCTAGCACTCCCTCCTCCATAGTAAAATGGAAACAATTCTCAATTTTTTCCCAGGCGATCGCAACAGCAGCTTGGAAGAAAGTCACACATCCTATACCAGCAAAGGAGACGGCAGCTCAAATCTCAGTGACACGCTATCTCGCAGAGCCCATCGAAGATATGGACATAGATATGCCGGCATATTCGTCCAAGTCCAGCATCTGCCTACAATACATCCAGCATCCAGCAACATCCACATTCAGTGAAGGACTGCATCTACCTGCTGTGTCTCCAACACCGTCAGTTGGGCCACACATCCTTAATCATACTGCTGCTGCTGCTGAACCCGAGATGCCAGATCAAGGCCTGCACCACCCTCAAAGCTGAGTCTTGCTGTGTCCTCAACACTGTCCGTTGGGTCACATATCTGCAATTACACTGCTCATGACTTCCAGGCCTGAGGTGCCCATCCGAGAGCTGAAACACATGCAGTGCTGAGTCCTGCTATGTCTCTAACACTGTCAGTTGGGCCATAAATCCGCAATCACACTACTGCTGCCGCCCAGGCCAGAGGTGCCAGATCGAGGGCTGAATCACCCTGAAAGCTCAGTCCTGGTGTGTCCCCAACACCATCAGTTGGGTTGCACATATCCTGCTTCCTCCAGCCATGTCTCCAAAAACATCTTTGGGGTTAACATGCACTGACACTTTCTGCCTGTCTAGTCCTTAGCAACATCACTGGGATCAACATGCATTGATACAATCTGCCTGCCTAGCCCTTAGCAACATCACTGAGGCCAATATGCACTGACACTCTGGCACCATGCACTGACACAATCTGCCTGCCTAGCCCTTAGCAGCATCAATGTGGCCAGCATACACTGATACTGGATTGAATGCATCCTAGGGTCCTGAAGGAACTAAAAAATGAAATTTCAGATCTATTAGTTAAAATTTGTAAACTGTCATGAAAATCATCCATTGTATCTAAAGACTGGAGGGTGGCCAATGTAACCCCAATATTTAAAAAGGGCTCCAGGGCGATCCTGGAAACTATAGACCAGTGAGCCTGACTTCAGTGCCGGGAAAAATAGTTGAAACTATTTTAAAGATCAAAATCACAGAGCACATAGAAAGACATGGTTTAATGGAACACAGTCAACATGGATTTACCCAAGGGAAGTTTTGTCTTACAAATCTGCTTCAATTTTTTGAAGGGGATAATAAACATGTGGGTAAAGGTGAACCAGTAGATGTAGTATATTTGGGTTTTCAGAAGGTGTTTGACAAAGTCCCTCATGAGGGGCTTCTAAGAAAACAAAAAAGTCATGGGATAGGAGGCGATGTCCTTTCGTGGATTACAAACTGGTTAAAAGAGGAAAATCAGAGAGTAGGATTAAATGGTCAATTTTCTCAGTGGTAAAGGGTAAACAGTAGAGTGCCTCGGGGATCTGTACTTGGACCGGTGCTTTTCAATATATTTATAAATGATCTGGAAAGGAATACGATGCATAAGATTATCAAATTTGCAGATGATACAAACTTATTCAGAGTAGTTAAATCACAAGCGGATTGTGATACATTGCAGGAGGACCTTGTGAGACTAGAAGATTGGGCATCCAAATGGCAGATGAAATTTAATGTGGACAAGTGCAAGGTGTTGCATATAGGAAAAAATAACCCTTGCTATAGTTACACGATGTTAGGTTCCATATTAGGAGCTACCACCCAGGAAAGAGATCTAGATATCATAGTGGATAATACTTTGAAATCATCAGCTCAGTGTGCTGCAGCAGTCAAAAAAGCAAACAGAATGCTAGGAATTATTAAAAAGGTAATGGTTAACAAAACAGAAAATGTCATAATGCCTCTATATCGTTCCATGGTGAGACCGCATCTTGAATACTGTGTACAATTCTGGTCGCCACATCTCATAAAAGATATAGTTGCGATGGAGACGGTACAGAGAAGGGTGACCAAAATGATAAAGGGGATGGATCAGCTCCTCTATGAGGAAAGGCTGAAGAGATTAGGGCTGTTCAGCTTGGAGAAGAGACGGCTGAGGGGGGATATGATAGAGGTCTTTAAGTTCATGAGAGGTCTCGAATGAGAAGATGTGAATCGAATATTTACACTTTCGGATAATAAAAGGACTAGGGGCACTCCATGAAGTTAGCAAGTAGCACATTTAAGCCTAATTGGAGAAAATTCTTTTTCACTCATCGCACAATTAAGCTCTGGAATTTGTTGCCAGAGGATGTGGTTAGTGAAGTTAGTAAAGCTGGGTTTAAAAAAGATTTGGATAAGTTCTTAAAGGAGAAGTCCATTAACTGCTATTAATCAAGTTGACTTAGGGAATGGCTTCTGCTATTACTGGCATCAGTGGCATGGGATCTTCTTAGTGTTTGGATACTTGCCAGGTTCTTGTGGATTGGTTTGGCCTCTGTTGGAAACAGGATGCTGGGCTTGATGGACCCTTGGTCTGACCCAGCATGGCAATTTCTTATGTTCTTATGTTTTTATACCTTCTGCCTGCCTAGCCCTTAGAAACATCACTAGAGGCCAACATGCACTGACATCATCTGCCTGCCTAGCTCTTAGCAACATCACTGGGGCCAACATGCACAGACACCTTCTGGCTTTACATCTCTTGCTTCCTCCTTACATGCCACCAACAACATCAGTGGGACCTGACTCAGCCTACTTCCTCCTTACACATTCTCAACAACACTAGGTCTTCACTCCTCCTGCTTCTGTTGCATCCGTCGGTCTCAGACGGCTTCGACCTCTGTGACTCACGTCATGGCGGGAACCTCGGGGGCGGCCCCCTCGAGTGATGTCATGCCATCCGGGTATTTAGTCTGCCCTTCGTTTGCTAACAAATTGAGTTAGCAAGGATTGGACTTGTTTGGTCTAAGCTACTCTGACGCTTCTTTGCTGCCTCTGGAAGCTTTCTCTGCCCTTCGGGGTAATTCTCTAACCTGGGTACCTGCTCCTCGGGAGCCCTTTGCTTTCTTTCAGGTGCCTATCAGGGATCAGGTACTCGCTCCTCGAGGGTCTGCTCTCCCTGCCTCGGTGCCTGTATGCAACTACTTGTGCCTGCTGGGATCTCCATCTATACAGCTACCAACTTAGTAAGTAATCTAACATTGTCAGTCTGTCTCATCTACAGATCAGCATTGGGAACATGCATTCTGCACTCCCTATACTATCATTGCAAGACAGGTCTCCTCTGCAAAGGGCCCCTGGACTGCTACCTCTGGATCATCTCACTACTGCCACTTCTGGTGGTATCATTCTGCTGTGTAATAAAATACAAATCTCTGTGTTTGCGTGTCTAGAGTCTAGCCTAGTACTGTGGTTCCTCATGGGGCTCCTCCCCATGGGAGTAGCCATCTCCACAGTACCCAAGAATCCACTCCAACACCTCAAAACCATAACAGCTTCCTCCTTACATATCCCCAACAACAGTAGGACCTGACTCAGCCTGCTTTCTCCTTACATGTCGCCAACAACAGTGGGACCTGACTCAGCCTGCTTTCTCCTTACATGTCCCCAATGACAACACTTGGTCCTGACATTACAGGGCTCTGGCAGCACATCCAGCATCAGCCTTCCTCTGCCATATCCTTACACCAGTGCAGGGGGGTTTTCACATGCTGATTTTGCCTACCATCTTCCAAACACCACCACTGGGGCATAACACCACTGATTTTCTCTATCTGCTTATGCCCATGCACCACAATTGGGATCCACTGAGTTCCTCTGCTTGCATACTCCAAGCATTATAGTTAGTCCATGACTCCACTGAGTTCCTCTGCCTGCTAAGCCCCAAACACCACAGCTGGGTCATGACTCCACTGAGTTCTTCTGCCTGCTGAGTCCCATGCACCAAAGCCAGGTCATGACTCCACAGAGTTCACCTGCCTCCTTTTCCCCAAATGCCACCACTGAGACATGATCCACAGAGTTCCTCTGCCTCTTTTTCCCCAAATGCCACATCTGACGCATGACTTCACTGAGTTTCTCTGTCTCGTTTTCCACCAAAAAGCACCACTGAGGCATGACACCCCCAACTTCCTCTGCCTGCTTCTTCCCAAACAGTTGTTGAGGCAAAGAAGGCAAGGGGAGTTTGTGGAGTCATGCCTCAGTGATGGTGTTTCCTAAACACCATCACTGGAGCATATCCCCACTGAATTCCTCTGCCTTCTTTGCCATAATCACCATCACTGGGATCCTCTAGATCCTTTGTTTCAAACACCACTATTGAGGCTTAACATATCCTGCATAAATCTGTCTTCCTGCATCTATGACCACTGTGGCCTGACACTTCCAGCTGCAGCATCCCATGCTCCATCATATTCACAATGCCTGATGTATCTGAATAAGCCTGCCTTATTCAAACCATAACCATGGTGGCCTGACACTTCCACCTGCAGCATGCCATGCTTCAACCATGACCACTGTAGCCTGATACTTCCAGCTGCAGCACACCATGCTTCACTGTATCCACTCAAGTATATTGTATCCTGCATAAGCCTGTCTTGCTCCAACTATGACATGACACTTCCAGTTGCAGCATGCCTTGCTCCAATCATAATCACTGAGGCCTGATGTATCCTGCATAATTCTGTCTTACTCCAACGATGAGCACTGTGGCCTGACACTTCAAGCTGCAGCATCCCATGCTCCACTATATGCACTCAGGCTTCATGAATCCTGAATAAGCCTGCCCTGCCTCAACCATAACCACCGTGGCCTGACACTTCCAGACTGCTCCAGTTGCTGCATCCCATGCTCTAAGCATGAGCACTATGTATCCTGTATAAACCTGCCTTGCTCCAACCAACCACTGTGGTCTGACACTTCCAGCTGCAGCATCCCATGCTGCTTCATATCCACTTATGCCTGAAGTAAGCCCGCCTTCCCTCAACCATAACCAAGTGGCCTAATACTTCCAGATGCAGCACACCATGCTCCACCATATTCACTCAGATCCTGAATAAGCCTGTCTTGCTCCAGCGATAATCACCATGGCATGACACTTCCAGCTGCAGAATCCCATTCTCCACATATCCACTCAGGCCTGATGTATCCTGCATAAGCCTGTTTTGCTCCAATCACAGCCCAAGGGACCTGACATTTCCAGCTTTAGCATGACATACGTCAACCATATCAAAACAGTCTTATTAAGGCTCAGGATCCTTTATAATTTCCAATGAACTTTGCCATCCCAAAGAATCTATATTTGCTGCCTGCAAAGTCATTATTCAAATGCTACATGGACCTGACACTGACAACACCACAGCTTTGGGGATATTAAAGCTACATTTCTCACTACATTGCTTTGGTTCTACCATTCCCATTTTTAAAAATTATTAACCAACACCACTTCTGCTGCTGCTGCTCCAAGCCATTCTTGCCACATTATTTTGCCTGCTTTCTCCGCTGCTCTGTGCATGTGCAAGAATTGGTAAACACCTTTGGTGATGTTTGGGATCCCCTTCTTTCTGCTTTGCACTGCTCCTTAAGATATACCAGCACCACTGCTGCCACCGCTGCCATTCTAAGCCAGTCTTGGAATCTTCCTCCTACTCCAGCTGTGTTCTTGCCAAATCCCCTTCTCCTACAGTACCTGCCCACTTTTCATTTGCTTGGCAAACTTACTGAAACACTCCTCAAGACTTTAATACCATTCTTCATCTATGGTACTCACCTTCTTGCCTCCTCTTGCTCTTCCCATGGCTATCCATTCTTTTGCACATTTGCTGCACTGCTGTATGAACCATAACTGATTTCATGGCTAGGGATGTGAATCGTGTCCTCGATCGTCTTAACGATCGATTTCGGCTGGGAGGGGGAGGGAATCGTATTGTTGCCGTTTGGGGGGGTAAAATATCGTGAAAAATCGTGAAAAATCGTGAAAAATCTAAAAATCTAAAAATCGCAAAACCGGCACATTAAAACCCCCTAAAACCCACCCCCGACCCTTTAAATTAAATCCCCCACCCTCCCGAACCCCCCCCAAATGACTTAAATAACCTGCGGGTCCAGCGGCGGTCCGGAACGGCAGCGGTCCGGAACGGGCTCCTGCTCCTGAATCTTGTTGTCTTCAGCCGGCGCCATTTTCCAAAATGGCGCCGAAAAATGGCGGCGGCCATAGACGAACACGATTGGATGGCAGGAGGTCCTTCCGGACCCCCGCTGGACTTTTGGCAAGTCTCGTGGGGGTCAGGAGGCCCCCCACAAGCTGGCCAAAAGTTCCTGGAGGTCCAGCGGGGGTCAGGGAGCGATTTCCCGCCGCGAATCATTTTCGTACGGAAAATGGCGCCGGCAGGAGATCGACTGCAGGAGGTCGTTCAGCGAGGGTTCCGGCGCCTCGCTGAACAACCTCCTGCAGTCGATCTCCTGCCGGCGCCATTTTCCGTACGAAAACGATTCGCGGCGGGAAATCGCTCCCTGACCCCCGCTGGACCTCCAGGAACTTTTGGCCAGCTTGTGGGGGGCCTCCTGACCCCCACGAGACTTGCCAAAAGTCCAGCGGGGGGCCGGAAGGACCTCCTGCCGTCCAATCGTGTTCGTCTATGGCCGCCGCCATTTTTCGGCGCCATTTTGGAAAATGGCGCCGGCTGAAGACAACAAGATTCAGGAGCAGGAGCCCGTTCCGGACCGCTGCCGTTCAGGACCGCCGCTGGACCCGCAGGTTATTTAAGTCATTTGGGGGGGGTTCGGGAGGGTGGGGGATTTAATTTAAAGGGTCGGGGGTGGGTTTTAGGGGGTTTTAGTGTGCCGGCTCACGATTCTAATGATTTATAACGATAAATCGTTAGAATCTCTATTGTATTGTGTTCCATAACGGTTTAAGACGATATTAAAATTATCGGACGATAATTTTAATCGTCCTAAAACGATTCACATCCCTATTCATGGCCCACTTGCATTTCCACTGTACTGTGTACTTGGATACCTACCTACCTATGGCGTGCATGGCTTGCTCTGTGACACAAACATATCCTACTGAGCTGGTGGATCAGCCACATACAGCCATACTTTGACAGGGAGAGGCATCCCTCACTACGGTTGTTTGTATGCTCCAACGGAATGACTGGTATCTCCATGCCACTCTGCCTTAGTGCTATGCCCCTCATCCTACACCTTTGGATCCTTGTGTCACTCAGCTTTGCTGCCATGCACAGATTTTACACCTTGGAGTTCTTAACTTCTTTTTGCCAGTGTACCTTCCTGGCATACACTTCCTGGCATCACTGTACCTTCCTCTTACACTTTGAGGTCTTCTTGCTAATCTGGGTGATGCTGTGTACCTCTCCTATGTTTTTGAAATCTCGATACCACACTTTATGATTTTTGGTCCCTATATCTGTATCTTGGGATATTTTCTGCCATGTTTTCTGCTTCATTCCTCCTTCATGGTGCCTTAGGGTGCTGATGCCACTTTTGGTGCCACTTTGCTTCTCATTATGCCATCAAGTGTTCATGACACTATTGCTGGACTGGCATTCATCCTCCTTTTTCACCTTGGGATGTTTTTCATCCTCTACCTCCTTCTTTGCTCCACTCATGTTGCTTTAGAAAACTCCTGACAATCCTCTAATGGGCGGATTTTAAATGCCCTGCTCTCGTAAATCCGCTCGGATTTACGCGAGCAGGGCCCTCGCATGCCAGCGCGCCTATTTTGCATAGGCTGCCGGCACGCGCAGAGCCCTGGGATGCGCGAAAGTGCTGGGGTTTTTTTAAGGGGGCATGTCGGGGGCATGTCGGGGGCGGGGCCGAATGACGTGGCGTTTTGTGGGCGGGACGCGGCATTTCAAGGGCGGGACCAGGGGGCGTGGTGCCAACCCGGGGGCGTGGTCGAGGCCTCCGGACCAGCCCCCGGGTTGGATGACGGCGCGCCAGCAATCCGCTGGCGCGCGTAGATTTACGTCTGCTTCTAGCGGGCGTAAATCGAGGGACAAAGGTAAAGGTGGGGGGTTTAGATAGGGCCGGGGGGGTGGGTTAGGTAGGGGAAGGGAGGGGAACGTGAGGGGAAGGCGAAAGAAAGTTCCCTCCGAGGCCGCTCCGATTTCAGAGCGGCCTCGGAGGAAACGGAGGCAGGCTGTGCGGCTCGGCGCGCGCAGGCTTCCCAAAATCGGCAGCCTTGCGCACGCCGATCCAGGATTTTATAAGATACGCACGGCTATGCGCGAATCTTATAAAATCCAGCGTACTTTTGTTTGCGCCTGCTGCGCGAACAAAAGTACATGATCACACTCTTTTTTAAAATCTACCCCTAAGCCTGCTACCCCTTTGTCCCTTTGGAGAGCCTTGGGCTACTATTTATGCCACTTTGATGCCACTTTACCACACTCTAAATACCTTGCAGTTTTTTCCCCCTTCTGATGATTTATTCTCACAAGTTTCATTAAAATTGATTTAAAAAATTACTATTCTAGAACCCAGAATAGACTTTAATGCTTTCCCATAGATTTTAATGGAAAACAAATATAATTAATGAAATGAAAAAACATTATTTTTCGTATTGAAATTAATAAAACAAATATGGCTCCCAATCAATGAACAGAAACAATTTTTTTTCTTCACATCCCTAGTCAAAACATAAGAAGTGTATGCTAGGTCAGACCAAAGTCCATTGAGCCCAGCATCTTGTGTCTGACAGTGGCCAGTCCAAGTCACAAGTACTTGGCAGATTCCCAACAGTTGATATATTTCTTGTATCTCACGCCAAAATATAAGTGCTGGCTTTCCCAAGTTTAGATGGCTAATAACTGTTATTAACAATTTTTTCAGGAAATTGTCCAACCATCTTTTGAACCCTACTATGTTAGCTGCCTTGACCACATTCCCTGGCATCAGATTCCATAGATTTATTGTTTAGTGAGTAAAATAATACATCCTACGATTGGTTTTAAATCTGCCAGTTGTTACTTTCATTAAGTGTTCCCTAGTCCTAGTATTATTTGAAAAGGTAAATAAAAAGTTCCTATTTCCCTATTCCACTTTTTACCGCCGGCCCTAATTAAAATAAATTAAAATACTGAATCGCGCGCACAGGAGAGTGGCCTCTTGCTCCTCACTATTAAACTAAGCTGGCAGTCATTTGGTTTTGCTTTAACCTTTAACCTTTAACCTTTTTTTATTGTATGGAATATATTTTGTCTGGGATTCAAGTAATGTTAAACAATGTCCATGCATCATGAAACACTTTATCAAATGGGGTCCAATCCTGCATCCACCCTTCCAAACAGCCATGTTTTCAAATGAGCTTAAAAGGACATATAAATTCAATATTGCTAATAGAAGGATTAAAAAGATCCACAACATGGGTACCAGCTCTACAAAGGCACACCCCCTGGTCCTAACTTTGCAGATTGCATTAATAAAAGGCATCTCTAAATGTATTTGTGACAAGACCACAGTGCTCTTCTAGGCACATATGTTACCTTTTTTGTGTGAATATTTTTATTGGAATACAGTAAGTAAAAGAGCATCTGAGAACACACAAAGTTCTAAGAGTGCGACAACAACATCAAGAAGAGCCATAGTGCAATGAAACACAAACAAAGATTCTGATCTGGAAGTCAGCTATGAAACACAGGACCCCAGTTAGGTAATCGCACAAAGAAACCAAACTGTAAACCGGTTTTTTTTTTTTTTTTTTTAACAATAATAAACTACAAAGATACCCTCCCCGCCTCCCCCCCCCCTTTTTCCCCCGGGCAGAGCACTGGTGTATAAGCTAAGAAACAGAACATTGTCAGCAGAGGCTACGAAGAGCCATATACTTAACTAATATAGTTAGTGTGACGTGTAGAAGGCAAAAACAGGGGACAGAATACAAAGGTAATAATACACATCATGATATTACTCCAGATTCCTCCACCGGCAGAAGTTTCACATAGTCCTTCCATAATAATTGGATTTTTTGGTATTTCTCACTAGAACTGTGTTTGGCAGTTAAGAGTTCCATATGCATGAGGTTGTGAAATTTAGTTTTCCAGACTGGAATGTAAACAGGCGTGTGCTGAGTCCATTGCGCCAAAACCGCAGCCCGCGCAATAAGAATAATCTTTTGGAATAAGCCCTGTTGGAGGCCAGTAAGTTCGGAGTCCGCCATCTCCGTCATGCCAAGGAGCCAAAGTCGAGGATCTAGAGGAAGAGCAAGTTGCCACATCGAATGAACTAAAGACTGCAAATACCCCCAGAAAACCTGTAAAGTTGGGCATGACCAAAAACAATGATAGAAATCAGGGTGTGAGGCGGCACATCGAGTACAGTGTATATCTGACGTAAGTCCCATATAATAAGCATGACATTGAGAGTAGAAAGCTTGGTGTAGAAACTTGTACGTCTGGTCCCGTAGCGTGACATTCACCACAGTTCGAGAAATATGTGTAAAGCATGCCTGAAGGTCCCGCGATGAGACGGCCTGTGGCAAAACCTTATTCCATTTTGCAGTAACGCTCTCCAAGGTTGGTGCTAAAGTCAGTATCGCCAGTGCCGAGTAATATTGTGAGGCAGACATTCTTTTCCCGTCATCACCAATCAAAAAATCACGGACCTTGTGTCCCTGAAAAAAGGTCGGATTTGCCTTTTGCTCCTCCAACATAAAATGCCGAAGTTGTAAGTATCCATACAGATCAGAATGAGGGACAGAAAAACGGTCCATAAGGTCTTGAAAACTGCACAGCCGATAACGATCTGCTTCCGACTCCAGGAGTTGGTACATACACTGTAAACCTTTAATTGACCACAACTTGAAGATCATTTGCGACATTCCGGGCTGGAATGTTTGACAGCCACGAATGGGTAAGCAAGTGGTCACTCCCGGAGTAAGTTTAAATTGCCGACACAGCCGCTTCCATACTTGACGCAGGGGCCGTACCACCACACTGGTAGTTATTAATTTTGGAAGGGAGGAGTCCGATAGATGTAGAGTAGCCCCAGGAGCATGTGGAGAGAGCCAAGCTGTGTAGTGGTCCATTGGAGAATAAAAAGCCGTGCCACAGACCCAGTCCCTTACATGACGTAATAAACATGCTTGATTATATCGCTCCAAATCCGGGCAATTGAGACCTCCCTGTCCTTTGGGTTGCATTAGAGTCGTTAAGGAAATGCGGGCCTTTTTACCATTCCATAGATATTGCTGTAGTCCTTTGTTAACATCTCGTACATCCTGTTTCCTAAGCCATAGCGGCAACATATGAAAAAGATACAGCCATTTTGAGATTTCCATCATCTTCAATAGCAAAATTTTTCCAGATAGTGACAAGGGTAGGTCCCTCCACGCCGTGAGATGGGTAAGCAATTTCTGCTTCAGAGGGGTGACATTTAACCCATAAAGCTTACTAGGTAAGGCAGGGATGTGGATACCCAGATACTTTAGAGAGGTGCCCACCCACTTCAAGGGGAAGGTACCTGGCCATGCCGAGTGCAAAGTACCCAGTATATCCAAAGCCTCTGATTTTTCCACGTTGATTTTTAACCCGGAAAAAGTCCCAAACACAGCCTGTAAATGTAGGACATGTGGTAAGGAGGCAGCAGGGTTACAAAGAAAAACCAACATATCGTCAGCAAAGGCCGCTACTTTGAAATTCCCATTCTTGTAATGGAGACCCTGAATAATAGAGGATTCAGCCAATTTCCTTAACAGGGGGTCAAGGGTAAGAATATATAGAATCGGGGATAGCGGGCATCCCTGCCGTACCCCACGTGCAATACCGAAGGCTTCCGATATAGTGTCATTAGCTACAATATGAGACATTGGTTGATGATATAGAATAGAAATGGCCTGTATAATCTTATTGGGAAACCCAAAACGCCGCAGGACAGAAAACATATAATCCCAGGAAACTCTATCAAAGGCTTTTTCTGAGTCAAACCCTACCGCCAGGGATTCAAGACCAAGGGAATGCGATGTTTCTATGGCAGAGAGTAGGCGAATAACATGGGCCCCTGCATTTCGGCCCCCCACAAAACCTGCCTGGTACTGTGAAATAATAGAGGGCAAGACAGAATTCATTCTTTGTGCCAAAATCCTTGCATATAATTTTAAGTCGCAATTTAACAAAGATATGGGGCGGTAAGAGGAGGCTAAAGTGGAATCCTTCCCTGGTTTGGGCAAAACAGTAATAAATGCTTTGTTAAACGAAGGGGGAAATTGGTTAATATCACAAGCATGGTTGAAAAAGGCTGCTAAAGGCCCCGCCAACGAAGCACTCAGAATTTTATAATATTCTAAGGTAAACCCATCCGGGCCCGGGGACTTATGGTTTTTACCTGTTTTAATAACACCCCGTATCTCCCCTTCAGTAATGGGTCTGCAAAGAAAATCCCTCTTGTCCTCTGGGACCTGAGGCAATCTTATATCTTGAAAGAATGCCTCTTCTTCTGCCGAACCCCCTGTTCTGTCCTCACTGTAAAGTCTTTCATAAAAATCACGCAAAACTGTACAGATCTCTTTAGTAGAGGTAACATGATGGCCAAGGTGGGTTTTTAGGCCCCCAATAAAGGTTTTACGGCGTTTTATGGCTACCATCCGTGCTAGTAATTTACTAGATTTATTCCCATACTGAAAGAAAAAATTATCAGAGGCTTTAAGTGACTTTTGCGCCCGAAGATGAAGGTGGGAATTTAAGGCAGTGAGGCAAGCGTTATAGGCATCTTTATGCACCTGGGACGGAGAGTTAGCTAACACTCTCTGGGCTGTGTGGAGCTGGGAATCAAGCTGCAAAATGAGTGTGTTTAATTTTTTCCTCTGTGCAATGGAATAGGCTATCACCTCCCCTCTTAACACTACCTTGCTCGTTTCCCAGTATAGAGTGGGGTCTACTACATGCTGCTCATTATTCTGAGCATACTCATCCCACTTTTTCCGGAGATACAATTGAAAATCCTTATCTGCATGTAAAGATCCAGGGAAGCGCCACGTCCTCTGTCCTGTCCTGGGAGCAGCTAGCCAGAGGTCCACCCACACTGGGGCATGGTCAGCTATCACAATAGATTCAATATCTGCTGTGTCCACCTTGTCCAACAAGGGTTTGGACAGTAAAATGTAGCCTATTCTTGACAAGGTATAGTGCGCCCTAGAGATATGTGTATAAACTTTATTATCTGGATTTAAGAGGCGCCAAACATCTAACAGCCCCAGACGTTTACAGAATTGGCGAACCCCAGAGTCCGCGGAGTCCTTGAAGCTTTTTGGGATGTAAGATTTATCCACGCTAGCCTGGAAAACACTATTAAAGTCTCCCACCAAAAGGAGTTCGCCCTGAGAGCTAGTTAGTAAGATATTAGTTACCTTAGTAACAAAGGCTGGGTCCGGAGTATTGGGAGCATATATAGTGCCAATAGTTACCGTTTTCCCTGCTAGAGTTCCTATAACTATTAAAAACCGTCCCTCCGGGTCCTTAATTTCCTGGATAAGTGTAAAGGGGATATTCTTATTGATAAGTACTGCGACGCCTCCCTTCTTCCCCTTAGCTTCCGAGAAATAGCAAGCAGCAACCCAGTCCCTGCAAAGTTTCTTACTTTCAAGGGCAGTTAAGTGTGTTTCTTGTAAGCAGGCGATGCCAACCTTTAAACGCTTTAAATGTTGGAAAACTTTCTTTCTTTTAATAGGGGTACCCAACCCATTAACATTCCATGAAATTATCCTGCATTTACTACCCATAACGGCCAAGGTATGGTGTGAGCCATAACACAGGATGAAAAAAAAAAAACGGAAGAGCAAGCTCCCAGCCTAACTCACCCTCCCTAGTAAAGAGCTGTGTCCAGCCAACAAAGGTGTTCATCACACAGAGAAATACCAGTAAGAAAGGAAAATGAAAATTCAAAAGCATACATAATCCCAATAACACCAGTGCCCTCCCCCCCACCCCCATCCCCGGTCCCATAACCCCAACAACTAGTAACCCGTCCAGACACATAAGCCTGGTAGTGGAGTCAATCATGAGTGCTCGGACCTT
Organism: Rhinatrema bivittatum; assembly: GCF_901001135.1. Taxonomy (NCBI): domain Eukaryota; kingdom Metazoa; phylum Chordata; class Amphibia; order Gymnophiona; family Rhinatrematidae; genus Rhinatrema; species Rhinatrema bivittatum. The sequence continues at coordinate 86,671,892 of NC_042615.1, read as the reverse complement.
CCAGAGCTCCCCTTCCCCCTCCATTTTAACTATATAGCCTTCCATGCGGTATTAATACTTAAGGGCTGGAATTCAGGGAGTCCAAGAACTTCGTAGCCTCTGCCACTGTTTCATACGATTGCCATTTGCCTTCATAATTAACGCGAAGCTTAGCTGGAAACTGCATGATAAACCGTAAATTCTTGTCAATTAACTTTCCGCAAACAGGGGCAAAGGCTCTCCTCATTGCAGCCACTCTCGCCGAGTAGTCCGGTGCAAGCCGAACGTTTGCTCCCTGGAATTGCACAGTACCACATTTCCTAGCTGCTTGCATCAGTAGTTGCTTGTGATGGAAATTGAGTATTTTCATAATGACCACTCGCGGCCGTGACTGGTCTTGACCCTTGGCTCCCATCCGATGGGCCCTCTCGATTTCTAGACAGCCCTCCAATTCCGGCAGGCCCAAAGCCTCTGGCAGCCATTTTATAAGAGAAGGCCTAAGCAGGTGTTCCTCTACGCTTTCCGGTATTCCTAGGCATCGAATATTGGACCTGCGGGCCCTATTCTCAAGGTCATCAGTCTTAGCAATCTGCTCTTGTAGCATTTTATCAAGAGTAGCCACCTGCCCACGCAGGCCCGTGACTTCGTCTTCCAAGGAGGACGTGCGGTCCTCGATTTGATTGAGCCGTGGCGCATAATCCGTGATCACCTCCCTCAGGGCCCCAATCTGGTCTGAAATGCCCGTCAATTTGCAGTCCAAAGCCGCTAAGACTGCTTCTTTAATTTCAGTCACCGTAAGCGAAAGCGGCACGGTTACCTGTGCTTCGCTCTCCTGCATCGGCACAGCCGTTCCGGGCGCCATCTTGGGATCCGGCCCCTTGCCTTTTTCTTTATCGCGTTTTGCCAGCTTAGGAGGCATGGGGGACGGCGTTTTGGACATAAACGAGGTAATCGACATAGGCTAAGTCCGTTTTGAGCAGAAAAGGGGTACCGCAGAAGATTGTTGCCGGTGGATGGAGGCGGAGGGGAGCCTGGCGTCCGGAGCGAGATCAGATGCGTCCGATCCCGTTCACCACATCACGTGACTCCATATGTTACCTTTTTTACCAAGTAGGGCAAGTCATTTTACCCTCCATTGCCTCAGGTACAAACTTAGATTGTAAGCCCTCTGGGGATAGGGAAATACCTACAGTACCTGAATGTAAACTGATGTGATATCTCAGATCAAATGTCGGTATATAAAAATAAATAAATAATACATAAATAAATAACTTAGGTCAAGCCCAGCAAGAGCATGAAACACCAACGAAAGAATTTTAAACTATATATGTCATGCCAGTAGATGCTCATTAACAATGGGAAAGCTAACTTCCAGTGGCTACTGACTCTTATTATCCTTTTAGCAGCATTTTGCTATATCCACAACCTACCGCCTATCATCTTGGGGATTCCTGCATAGATAGAATTGCAATGATCCATGTGAGACAATAAAACTACATCACTGTTCTCAAATCCTGGGGCTGAAAAAGCCAAAGTTGATTAATCAATCTTAAATGACTGTAACTGCCTTTACTTGATCCTCCATAGAAAGTCTAGAGTCTAGAATTATCCCTACATTTTTAACTTTGGCTTATAGACAAATCTTTATTTCATCAATTTGAAAGGTGGCAATCTCTTTGGGCCAGGGAACAGATCCAACTCATAAAACCCCTGTTTCATCTGGATTCAGCCTTAAATAATTCTGCTGCATCTAGACAGCAGCCATGTTGAACAAACTCTAACCCTAATTTTCATTTTTAAAATGAATAGAAAGAAAAACCAACCAAAGTTTAGTTTGTATTTATTCATTTTGATTATTAACAATAAGGCCACCACTGTCAAAAAACTTTTTAATACTCACTCCTGTTTCTTCCCTTATCCCCTCAAACTCTCTTACCAACTTTGTGAATTGAAATTTTCTTCATGTGGCAGGAGCAATGCTCGGTCTGGCACAATTGTTCATTTTTTAATTACATGAAAATGATGCCAACTTGGGCCAGGGTCGGTGCCATTTTGTAGATCAGAAATGGACAATATCACTAGTCTTCCTCTTCCGCCACCATTTGCAATTAACTCAGCAGCAACGCAAGCGTGACCAGGAATCACACCTGCCCTGTGAAGAAAATTTCAAACAACAAAGAAGGTAAGAAGAATTTAGGTGGGCTAGGAGTGATTTTTTTTTTTTTTAATTTTCAAGCAGTGGTGGGACCCAACATTTTTGTAAATTTTATTTTGTTTTTGTGTTTCTTTTTTAATATGTTTGCTTTTTGCATTGTAAATAAAAAAAAAAAGGAAAGAGCATATAACACAAACAAAGAAAAATCAAAACACAAAATGAAAAAAATATTTGTGCACACTCCTAGCCCACACATGTCCATTCAAAAACTTAAAACGCACATATACAAATGCACACACATATTCAAATATTCAAGATACATACACACAGAAACATACACATGCAAAACAATTCAAATGCAAACAAAATACAACACACAGAAATATACGTATGGATACTTACACTAAGAACCATGCTGAAAAAATAATACACGCAGACACACGTACCGCAAACAAGCCCTACAATTCCCAGGAAAACTTTCATTTTCTGAGACTATCAATAAAGCACAGAGACAATCTTTAAACATTGCAGGCATACATTTATGATTTCACTGTTTTTCGTAGCAACAACTTTAAGTGGCCTCTTCCAGAGTTGGAAGTCCACATTTTTTAAACATATTCTCAACAAGTGGAAAAACAGCTAATAGTGTATAAGGGGAAGCTTTATTGTATCATTTTAAACAATTCCTTTTCTAAAGAAAAACTTTCACTGGTATGGAAGACAGGTAATGCTGCTAGTAATATAAATTACTTTTCCATGTTACTTGATACTGCAGCTCTCCCAGGGAAAATTTCCTATACTGGATGGCAGCCAAAACAGATTAATTAAACACTAAGAGGCCATATCCTTTCCCATGCATTATCTATGATATGTTTTCCACCATTCTAATGTAACCAGAATACTTGTTAAAGTGATATGGGCTGGATGGCTCAGTGAATTGCATAGATTACTGATCATTTTACCTCCATCATTTCAAATCAAGTTCAAGTAGCGATCAAAAGTCAATATCATTTGAAAGTTGTTTGGTGGCATATATGAAAATGAGTTAGTAATCTTAGTTCACTTCTCAATAGAAGAAACCCCCAAAAATATATTAGTTAAATATCACAAGTATGTTACTTACTACGGAGAAGCTAACTAGCATGATCATGCTAAACTGAGCATGCTCAGTTCTATTTTCCAGTTGGCTTCTCCTTCTTACTTTTAAAGGGTATGCAGGTAAACTTGGTACATGTGGGTTGTTTGTGAGTGTAGATGGAAAAAGTGGGAGAACTACCACACTCCTGGAAAGAAGATGAAAGGAGAGCAAAGTTGCTGGAGAAAAGAAAACTGATAAGAGCATATGTTTAGAATCACCTGTCCCATGTGTCAATAAGGATCTTCAAAGAGTAGTGTGAAAGGATGTGGCTAGGGTCAGAATGGAGGCAGTGATCCAGAGAGGAATCTAGCCACTCTGACTCAAATGGGTACCTGTATTTGACCATTCCCCCCATGACTACCCGGCAGAGTAGCCACCACTTTGACTGTACCACTCAGTCTGCTTCTGCCTCTGCTCAAAGAAATGAGCATTGCACTGAAATCAAAACAAATGGTAAACTCATAGGCTCTGATTGCAGTTCAACCTTAAGCTTCTGAATGTCCACAGTGATTTTGGGCCATACCAACAAAGACAGTAACAGCGAAGAACTTTGTCTTCTAGTAAACTATTGTTTGGAAATGTCATTTGTCTTACATAAAGGCATATACATTTTTAAAGTGCTTAAGTGAGTGAGTGTGTGTATATGTGTGTGTGTGTGTGTGTGTGTGTGTTTCTTATGTCTCTGCCTTATCTTTCTTTCTCATTCTACCCCTCCATAATGTCACCCTTGTCCTGCTGATGCACTGTGAAATATTTATTTGTATATTTCTGGGGGGGGGGCCCATTGGCTAGCCACTTGCCCCAGAGAAAGGCTGTTCCTGAAAGGAGGCCCCCTGATTTTGTCACTAGCTAAGGGGTGATGTTAAGTCCCCCACAAAAACTGATGTTCATAGTTGAGCCTCAAAAAACCCACAGTGCTCCTTGGACTGACCAACCACAACAAATAGAAGGGCCAGTGTACCTAAACGCGCCTGGCGCGCCGCCAGGACGGCAGACTCACTGCAGCGTGGCGTCAGTCTTCCTGGGCACATCGGGGCGGGCCACTCGGGAGCATGCGCCCCCCCCCCCCCCGACGTGCCCATGACGCCATCGGGCTGCGACGCGCTCCAGCGGCGCGACGCAGCACCGATATAAGCCTGCCTCGCTGCCACCATCGCCCTTTTTCCTGCAGCGGCGAGGCCAGGCGAAACCCCACCCACCCACCCCATCTCAATTGTTTATATGCATATAATACGAATAACAAATGACAGTTAAAGAGTTTCTAGAGTGATTATTTATATTGTAATATTGATAATAGCTGTTAATTTTACTGTTTCAATGTTATTTAGTTCTCTGTTAATTATTACAGTGTACAAATGTACGAATATATGTCACAGCTTTAGGCGGGTGCACAAGTCATGGCCTAATTTAGAGGGCTGGAGAGAGGGTCCCCTTGCTAGGAGGAGCACGGCGGGGGGCCGGTGGAAGGGGCCGCCTTGCTCGGAGACATGGCGGGTGGCACCCTGGATTTCTGGTTTGCTACTGACATGACGCCATCTAAAACTTTTCCTATCCACCAATGACTTCAGAACAGTCCTCCAACTACTCATCTTCTCCAGCCTGGACTACTGCAACTCCCTGCTAATTCAAATTACCTCTCACCACCATCCGACCACTACAAATACTCCAAAATACAGCCACCAGAATACTCACTGGAACTAAAAAACGATCACATTACTCCCACACTTATGTCACTACAATTGCTCCCAATAAAATTCAGGATAGAATACAAAATACTATCCATTTTACACAAAATAATATATGAAAAACAAACAAAATGATTAAATACATATATAAAACTACACGCCCCAAACAGAAACCTCCGATCAGTTAATAAAGGTCTATTAAAAATTCCATCTACTCGTTCCAAACAACTTACCTCAACACAGAAGAGAACCATATATACCCTAGGAAATCCCAAACTATGGAATTATGGAAGACCCAACTGAACTTAGAACTCAGCATAATTTAAAAACCTTCAAAAAAGATCTAAAAACCTGGATGTTTACCAAAGCCTATCAAAGCACCCAATGACTCTCAGATATGACTTCACTCCGACTGGACCTATGCAAACATGTGGAACCAAAGCAAGCAGGTAATACAAACATAACTGAAATCACATATTGAAATATGATTTACGTTTAGAATGCCTACAATATGTTATGTTGACAATCACATGAATCTTTGGAAACTCTGTTAAACATCAAAACTTTGTAAACCATTGTGATGGTGAAACCGAACAATGGTATATAAAACTCAATAAATAAATAAATATATAAAATAAATATGATGGGAGACTCGTGCATCTCAAGGTTATTAACTATATAATAAAGCTGCGGCCTTTATTACCACACAAGAAGTGTTTGTCTCGTATTGTTCTGTATTGTATCTCTGATTACTGATTGCGATAGTGAACGGAGCACCGCCCCGAGCATCGGCGGTCACAACGTTAAGACAGCAACGATCCTGACAATCATTCCAGTACTTATTATTGCTACTAAATACTTACATAGTTCTACAAGGTGTATGATGAGCTGTGCAGATATACATAAAAGACAGAGCCTACTCTGTGTAGCTTCTAATCTAGTCAACAAATGGACATGGTGAACAGGTAATTGAAGTACTAATAATAAAACTACTTTAGTGGAACAGGAATATTTGCCCTCTAAGATCTGACAGGGAGAACAGTCTACAGGTGCAGATCCAGGGAGTAGGGGATCATTTGTTTCTGCTAGTTGAGATAAGTTATATGCAAACATGGCTCCTGTAGAGCGTAGTCAAGATGTCTGGGCAGCATATTTTATTTTTCTTCTTCTTCCCATCATCCTTTGACAGATGGCTAGGCTATAGTGGAATCTGTAACAGAATCTGTAGTAAAATATATAACAGTAAAATCTGTAACAAGAAATTTTATTAGATTATATCAGAGCAAAAATAACTGTGAGAGAGAGTCAAAGAACTGACAAGATCAAGAGACATAGGTGTAAGAGGGTGCTGGTGCAAGAAGCAAGGACAAACCTCAGGGAAACATAGTCAATCAGGGCTGCCAGCCTTTTAAAAAACATGCTTTCTGGTTATTAACTTACATCTTTTAGCCTTAGGATATATGCCTTACAGACTGCTATCCAGAATAAGTATTGAGCATTTAACCTTAATGGAAGCCCTTGGCTCCTAAACACAGGGAGGCCGATGCAATACAGTGCGCTCAGCCAAGCGCACTGTATAACCTGCACTCAGACGCAGGTTAATTTGGCACTAATCCACCCCCTAATGCAATAGGGGGATTAGCGCCTATTTAACGCGTGTCCAACGCAGAATGAATGCAATTGCACTAATCACATGCAAATGCATGTGAATGAGGCTATTACTCATTCACTCCATATTAAAAAAAAAAGTGTGCATCTCAGGCACACATTTAGCTCTCAGATATTAATGCCTGCCTGTACTTTTTTTTTTTTACTTAAAAAAAAAAACAAAAACTCGGCAGACCGCCGAGTTATGAAGACCGATGCTGGTAAACTCGGCATCGGTTTTCATAAATGGCCGTCTGCCAGTAATGAAAATGGACGCCGAGACTGCCGGTTATGAAAACCAATGCTGAGTTTACAAGCAGCGGTTTTCGTAACCGGCAGCCACGGCGGGGTCACGTTAGCAAGGAGGCGCTAAGGTCACTTGCACGACCTTAGCGCCTCTTTGCTAGTGCAACCTGCTAATTTGGGAATAGCATGGCGCCCCCTTGCGGGCGCCATGCAAACATTAAGAAAGTGGGCACTGACTTTTCAGTACCCGCTTTCCACGCTTTTTATTGCATCGGTCCCAGGGAGAGCAATTGGCTTTAAACAAAAGGAAAACACTAAGCCTTAAATATAGGAGAACCACTGGACTTTCAAACATTGTGAAAGCATTGAGCTTTCAACGTATGGATAGCAATAGACTTTTAAATGTAGAAAAACATTTCAACAAAGTATATGACTCTTGAAGAGTTTCCTGCTACCAAAATACCAGGGTCATTTTTTAAATCGCATTAAGGCGCATGTTACGGCGTTATCACAAGCAATAAAGCTGTAAAGCATGCGATAAATAGCACATCGCACATTGTGTAGGCAAAATAGAAATTAATATTCAAGTGGGAGAAGTTTGGGTGGGGTTTACGGAAATGGGGGTTTCTTATCGTGGAATGTGATACAATACCGCAAATTATCGCGGGATCTTTCGTGGGTTGCAGGGCCGGAGGAACCACTAGGCGAGCTAGGCCTGTGCCTAGGGCGCCGCGATTTAGGGGGCGCCATGGCAGGCGGCAGAATTTTGAAAGGGCAAAAGTGACCTTTCAAAATTCTGCCAGCCCCCGCCTCACAGTGCCACCTTCCCGACGTCCCCTTTGTGGTCCAGCGGAGGGCCCGGGAGCGATCTGCCGCTCCTGGGGCCTAGGCTTCCACTAAGCAAAATGTCGCCGTGGAAGCCCCTGTCACATGTGACAGGGGCCAACCAATGGCATCGGTAGCCCCTGTCACATGATAGGGGCTAAAGGCCTCCAGCGCCATTTTGATTAGTGGCAGCCGAGGCCCCGGGAGCGGCAGATTGCTCCTGGGCCCCCACCTGGACCACCAGATATTTTGTAAGTTTTCGTTGGGGGGGGGGGGGGAGTCAGGGCTGCGGCTGCGGGCGGCACAAGGCTGAAGGTGCCTAGGGCGCCCAATCCCCTTGCACCGGCCCTGGTGGGTTGCATTACAGTTGGCAAAAGAATGATCAGTGCGATATCACGCATCGCGCTATTATCATGGTGATTATTGCACACAAAAAAAGAAAACAATGGTCATTGACACATCTACCAGGTCCTCCAGGTCCAATAAAAACACCTATTATCTGTTCCAACTTCCTAACCCCATATTGTTGTTTGCAAGTGTTATTGTCATGGCATACTGGATGCCTCGACACTTTCGCCGCAGATGACAACACGTGGAACTCCAACAACCTCTACAACAGGCAAGGCCTCTTAGAGTAATACCACCGGCACCCGCAGAGCCACGGGCATGCCAGAGGACTTTTTGGTTAGCAGATATTGGCTCAGCTCTCGGGCAATCCTGGAATTATATGAAGAGATCTGATCACCGAAAGGTCCCATGCTGAGCCTGGTCTCATCAAACTGTTGGTCGCCCTGCATTTCGTGGCAAGTGGCTCCTTTCAAACAACAGTAAGGGTGGTGGGGAGAATGTCCCAAAGCACTTTCTCACACTGTCTTGACCAGGTCATTGAAGCAGTTACTGACCGCATTCCTTACTACATTAAATTTCCTTGTGACAGGCAGGACTTGATGGACTTGAAGAGAGGTTTTTCTGCCCATGCACACTTTCCCAATTTTGTTGGAGCTATCGACTGTACTCACGTGGCCATCATTCCACCCCATCTGAGGGAGGAGATGTGCTGCCTGATTTTTGTTTGTGATGTATTTGTACAATTTATGTTTAAAATTTTATGTATGTTTATTTTCTACCTGTATATCACTGTGGGGTAGATTTTCAGACGAGCGCGAACAGCCTACTTTTGTTTGCGCTCCAGGCGCAAACAAAAGTACGCTGGATTTTAGTAGATACGCGCGTAGTCGCGCGTATCGGCTAAAATCCTGGATCGGCGCGCGCAAGGCTATCGATTTCGTATAGCCTGCGCGCGCCGAGCCGCGCAGCCTACCCCCGTTCCCTCCTAGGCCGCTCCGAAATCGGAGCGGCCTAGAAGGGAACTTTCCTTTGCCCTCCCCTCACCTTCCCCTCCCTTCCCCTACCTAACCCACCCGCCCGGCCCTGTCTAAACCCCCATCCTACCTTTGTCGGGGGATTTACGCCTCCCAGAGGGAGGCGTAAATCCCCGCGCGCCAGCGGGCCTCCTGCGCGCCGGGCCGCGACCTGGGGGCGGGTACGGAGGGCGCGGCCACGCCCCCGGGCAGTAGCCACGCCCCCGTACCCGCCCCCAAAACGCTGCCGACACGCCCCCGCAACGCCGCGTGCTCCGGCCCCGCCCCCCGACATGCCTCCCGACACTCCCACTCCGAAAACTCCGGGACTTACGCGAGTCCCGGGGTTCTGCACGCGCCGGTGAGCCTATGTAAAATAGGCTCACCGGCGCGCAGGGCCCTGCTCGCGTAAATCCGCCCGGTTTTGGGCGGATTTACGCGAGCAGGGCTCTGAAAATCCGCCCCCTAGTGTTTAGGAGATTAACAAATTTGAATAAAGATGAAGTTAAGAGTTTGATTTTGTGGTTCGCAGAAACCATTCATCAGTCAGTCAAATGGGAGGGAGCGTTTGCTCTGTCACAGTGGGGTAGATTTTCAGATGAGCGCGAACAGCCTACTTTTGTTTGCGCTCCAGGCGCAAACAAAAGTACGCTGGATTTTAGTAGATACGCGCGTAGTCGCGCGTATCGGCTAAAATCCTGGATCGGCGCACGCAAGGCTATCGATTTCGTATAGCCTGCGCGCGCCGAGCCGCGCAGCCTACCCCCGTTCCCTCCTAGGCCGCTCCGAAATCGGAGCGGCCTAGAAGGGAACTTTCCTTTGCCCTCCCCTCACCTTCCCCTCCCTTCCCCTACCTAACCCACCCGCCCGGCCCTGTCTAAACCCCCATCCTACCTTTGTCGGGGGATTTACGCCTCCCGGAGGGAGGCGTAAATCCCCGCACGCCAGCGGGCCTCCAGCGCGCCGGGCCGCGACCTGGGGGCGGGTACGGAGAGCGCGGCCATGCCCCCGGGCCGTAGCCACGCCCCCGTACCCGCCCCCAAAACGCTGCCGACACGCCCCCGCAACGCCGCGCGCTCCGGCCCCGCCCCCGACACGCCTCCCGACACGCCCACTCCGAAAACCCCGGGACTTACGCGAGTCCCGGGGTTCTGTGCGCGCCGGTGAGCCTATGTAAATAGGCTCACCGGCGCGCAGGGCCCTGCTCGCGTAAATCCGCCCGGTTTTGGGTGGATTTACGCGAGCAGGGCTCTGAAAATCCGCCCCAGTGTGTTTTAGTATCCTGCATATAATTTGTTTGAGATGTTTCTTAATATTTGTTTTAACGATTTATTTTGAGTTTATGTATTTGCTTGTTAATTGGATTATATGTTTTTAATTTCATTTTATTTATATGTTTATTTATGCTGCATGCTGCTACTGTACATTGTTTATATTGCTGCAATTCACCTGGAGCACATATTTGATTAGGAAAAACAAATTTAACTAAATAAAATATGCAAATAAATAAATTGCAGTTATGGATGACTGCTACCACTATTATCAGTACTATAGACATGGATCACCATAGCACATGTGCACACTTTAACCAAACAGAATTCGCCAGCCACCAAAAGCTGTTATAAAACCTGGTCTGGTGTGTGGTTGGTGTGTGGGTGGTAGGGATGTGCAGACCAAAAGTTTATGTTCATAAGTCCATAAGTCGAAAGGGGGGGTCATTTGCGGTCAATATGGACATATGGAGAATTCCATAAGTTGAGTCTATGTCCATATGTGCAAATAAAATTTAAACCCCTCACCCTCCTTAATCCCCCCCCCCAAGACTTACCAAAACTCCTTGGTGGTCCAGCGGGGTCAGGACGCCATTTCTGAACTCCTTTGCAAGGAGCACGTGACGTCGGCGTCACGTCGGAGTGACGCGGCGTCACGTGATTCCCCGCGCGTTCGCTCCGGGACCCTCGTTCGACCCAAAAGGAACTTTTGGCCAGCTTGGGGGGGCCTCCTGACACCCCCAAGCTGGCCAAAAGTTCCTTTTGGGTCGAACGAGGATCCCGGAGCGAACCCGCGGATCCCCGCGGGTCCCGGAGCAAACCCGTGGGGAATCACGTGACGCCGTGTCACGTGCTCCTCGCAAAGGAGTTCAGAAATGGCGTCCTGACTCCTCGCTGGATCACCAGGGAGTTGTGGTAAGTCTTTGGGGGGGGGGATTAAGGAAGGTGAGGGGTTTAAATTTTTATTTTGGATCAACAATCGCGATTTCCAACGTATTCAACATAGCTATGTTGAATACGTTGGAAATCCGATCTTTTTCGCCTCATCACTTTTTTAAGTTAAAAAAAAAAAATAAGTAGCGTTTTACATTTAAGTTCAAAACGAATGCACACCCCTAGTGGGTGGGACCCAGACATTAAGCACTGGGCACAGCAGTATAACAGGTTACATCCTTATCTGAAGCCAAAATAAAAAAAAAAAGAGCTACTAAACAGCAATGACAAAAAGTTAAAAAATTCAAGATTCTTAACTGCAGATGTCCCGTTGAAGTGCCTGTCTGGAGGGAGAGTCCATGAGATATTTACCTTGGAGGCTGTCCATTTACACACCATTATGAAGCCTCTGTGAATTGCACTTTGTGAGGTGTAGTGTAGTGCTTGGTGAGCCTCTGTGATGTGGATCTGTTTTGTTTGAGAAGACATATTTATGGTGTGACTATGTGTATGGGCATAAGAATTCCTTCAAAAAGGAAAAGTGGTGTGGTCAAATGTTTTCATCCCCAATGGCCTAGGAGTGCAGTTATTCAGTGTCTTCATCTGTTATTGGCCTTCACTTTTCAGGCCTTCAGTTTACAGTTAGTTGAACAGTCTGAATAGTGTACATGTTAGCAAACTGTCACCTGGTCCAAGGTAGGTACAAAATAATGTGTCATTAGCGATCACTTACTAAATAGCATGTGTTATTTATCTTGCTCGTGCTAAGCCCTCATTTGCATATGATGTTCCATTATTTAGATGCACATGCCTGCTAATTTTAACATGTTCATGCTAACTTCTTTCTGAATCATCTTAACATGCACATTAAAAGGTGACATTTAAAAGCCCAGCATGTGCATCGATTAGGGGATATGCGAATATATGTCAGGCTGGCGCATGCCGAGTGGATTTTAAAAGCTGCCCGGATATGCACGTAAATGACGTCATGCAACCATATAGAAATTTCTCAAAAAGGGGCGTGGTCTGAGCATGGTGTGTGCGGGGCATGGGTGGTACATGGGCATTTCGGGAGTTTAACCAGAACTTTGCATGTAAATACTTATGCGATCCAGGACGCGCTACGGATTCCTGCTGAGTAACTTTACTTCTGCTATTTATGGTGTGTAAGTCCAAAAAATAAATAAATAATGAGACTTTTTGGAGGGGTTTAAAGATCTGGGGTAATTGGGAGATGTACAGGCTATCAAACCAGGGGGCTGATGCAATAAAAAGCACGGAAAGCTGGCATCGGTCTGAATAGTCTGAATAGTGTGCATGTTAGCGAACTGTCACCTGGTCCAAGGTAGGTACAAAATAATGTGTCATTAGCGATCACTTACTAAATAGCATGTGTTATTTATCTTGCTCGTGCTAAGCCCTCATTTGCATATGATGTTCCATTATTTAGATGCACATGCCTGCTAATTTTAACATGTTCATGCTAACTTCTTTCTGAATCATCTTAACATGCACATTAAAAGGTGACATTTAAAAGCCCAGCATGTGCATCGATTAGGGGATATGCGAATATATGTCAGGCTGGCGCATGCCGAGTGGATTTTAAAAGCTGCCCGGATATGCACGTAAATGACGTCATGCAACCATATAGAAATTTCTCAAAAAGGGGCGTGGTCTGAGCATGGTGTGTGCGGGGCATGGGTGGTACATGGGCATTTCGGGAGTTTAAACCAGAACTTTGCATGTAAATACTTATGCGATCCAGGACGCGCTACGGATTCCTGCTGAGTAACTTTACTTCTGCTATTTATGGTGTGTAAGTCCAAAAAATAAATAAATAATGAGACTTTTTGGAGGGGTTTAAAGATCTGGGGTAATTGGGAGATGTACAGGCTATCAAACCAGGGGGCTGATGCAATAAAAAGCACGGAAAGCTGGCATCGGTCTGAATAGTCTGAATAGTGTGCATGTTAGCGAACTGTCACCTGGTCCAAGGTAGGTACAAAATAATGTGTCATTAGCGATCACTTACTAAATAGCATGTGTTATTTATCTTGCTCGTGCTAAGCCCTCATTTGCATATGATGTTCCATTATTTAGATGCACATGCCTGCTAATTTTAACATGTTCATGCTAACTTCTTTCTGAATCATCTTAACATGCACATTAAAAGGTGACATTAAAAGCCCAGCATGTGCATCGATTAGGGGATATGCGAATATATGTCAGGCTGGCGCATGCCGAGTGGATTTTAAAAGCTGCCCGGATATGCACGTAAATGACGTCATGCAACCATATAGAAATTTCTCAAAAAGGGGCGTGGTCTGAGCATGGTGTGTGCGGGGCATGGGTGGTACATGGGCATTTCGGGAGTTTAACCAGAACTTTGCATGTAAATACTTATGCGATCCAGGACGCGCTAAGGATTCCTGCTGAGTAACTTTACTTCTGCTATTTATGGTGTGTAAGTCCAAAAAATAAATAAATAATGAGACTTTTTGGAGGGGTTTAAAGATCTGGGGTAATTGGGAGATGTACAGGCTATCAAACCAGGGGGCTGATGCAATAAAAAGCACGGAAAGCTGGCGTCGGTCTTCATAACTCGGCGGTCTTGCCAAGGTCTGCCAAGGTATTTTTTTTTTAAGTAAAAAAAAAAAAGTGCAGAAAAGCAGTTTTTTCTGCATTCCATACTTCTTTTATATGTGCTCAACTATTAACGCCTGCTCTAGGCAGGCGTTAATATCTGAGAGCTAAATGTGTGTCTGAGACCCACACATTTTTTTTTAATGTGGAGTGAATGAGTAATAGCCTCATTCACATGCATTTTCATGTGATGAGCACTATTGCATTCACTCCGCGTAGGACGCGCTAATCCCCTATTGCATTAAGGGGTGGATTAGCACCTATTTAACCCGTGTCCGAGTGCGGGTTATACAGTGCGCTTGGCTGAGCGCACTGTATTGCATTGGCCCCCAGGGAGGGTTGGAGAACCTGTCTAACTGGGGGAACCGGGAATGAACTAGTAAAGCAGGCAATGTCGTCAGCGCGCATCCTTTTTAAAATTTTCCCACTTATGCGGTCAAAGTGGCTTTTGTGCCCAGGTGTGTATCCACTTAAAATGAGGTGCACTTATGCACACGGCCAAACTATTTTATAACATGCGTGCATATACTCGCGGATGTTATAAAACAGCTGCATCTTTGGGCGTGAGCCGACGAATGCGTACACATGTGTATCTGTGTGCCGGCTTGAAAGTTATCTTGATATTATATAGCTTGCTATTTTTAGCCTGTGCTCAAGGGCCTTAAAGCACATGCTAAAGTTTAATGTGTAGGCCCCCTTAATTGCCTGTTATAAGGATAAAAATACAGTTAGCTCGCATAAGTCAGCTGTATGCAGGTAAATAGATTTTCAGCATCTAGAAAGTGCATGCATATATTCATAATGTGCACAAACTTTGATCTTATAAAAAACAAAAGAGGTGTTCCAGGATCTGCATGTATTTATATATGTGTATACCTTGCCTTTTCAAAAAGGCACATGCGTAGATTCCATGCCACTAATGTGTCTAACCTTATTCTCCTCTTTTGCTTACCTAACTGTACATGTGTACACTTTGCCACATTCCTGATATGTAATTTCAGTGTATACAGGTACTTTGTGTTAGATATCACTTCCATCTGTGTGGACTTACATGCAAACCTTTGTATATAGACGCTTTACTGAAAAATGCCCCCTGCATGCTCTGTGGGTAAATGGCGGACTTTGACTGTTCATGCTGGCAATTTAGCAACTTCCACTAGAACTAAGTTCATTCCTATGAGTTTGTTGATTGTGTGGAAAAAAAAATAGACTTCCTTCTATCTAAGATATAGAAAAACTTCACAAAACCCCGGTTCTTACATGTAGCAACTACAGTCCCCACTGTTGATTGGATGCAGGGCAAACCAGTTCACTGCCTCAGTCCCCTCAGGAAGGGATGTTACTCTTTGAGCTGGGAGCTGGTCAGAAAAACACCCAAGTCTCTTAAAAGATAAGTTTCTCTCAGTTTTTCTCTTACCACAAAGGCAGCTCTCTCTCCAGGACTGTGAAGGCTCTAGCCTCATCTTCCCAATTATGCAGGCTATATGATCTACTGGGATCCACCAGCAAGAGTCCTGCTACTCCTAAAAAGAAATCTACATCCAACCACAACTCTTCTTGCTCAGCCAAGGGTTTCCTAGCCTGAGCTGGACCAATCTCAGCACCCTAGGTGGGAGAAAACCTTAGAGATGATCTCCAAGGACATTATAGATTCCCCTAGTGTTAACCAGAGGAAACAAAGTACCCTTATAAAGTTCTGTTGTTCAGTTTCTGATATTGATTTTAGACCCATCCAGTTTCTTGTTGAGTCTAGACAGGAGTCTGTAGCTATTACATCAAGAGGTAGTCCTACCATTTCTACATAGAGTGTTCTAATGCTCACAACTTCTTTTAGTTTCCTGCAGATTTCTTCATTTTATCCTAGTTTCCATTTTTAAAGTTAAATCTTACTGCTATAATTTTATTTCTTATCCTCCCTGCAGTGACAATGTTAAATGTGATTCCTTCATGATCACTATTTCCAAGCGGTTCCCCTGCCATGCATTCGGTCCTGCATTCCATTGAACTAGATCTAAAGTGGCTGTTCTCTCTTTGGTTCCAGGCCAATTGCTCCATGAAGAAGTCATTCAGGGCACTTAGAAACTTAACTCCATAGCATGTCCTTCGGGAGCCATTCACCCAGTGGATTTTGGAGTAATTGAAATCTCCCATTATTTTTGTGTTCCCATGTGTACTAACCTGTCTAATATCCAATAACATTTCACTGTCTGTTTCTCCATTTTGGTAAGCTACCCACACTCCTAAACTCTTCTGTGTCATGCATGGAATTTCCATGCATAGAGATTCCAGAGTACAGTATATCTTCTGCAAAACCTTTCTCCTATTTAACTCTATGCCATCCTTAACATATAGTGCCAAACTTCCAACTGTTTAAACTCTTCTAGCATTTCAATATATTTTGTATCCTGGTATCACACTTCCCACTGGTTTTCTTCTTTCTACCAAATCTCTGAAATTCCTATTATGTTTATATCTTATTTCAATGCCAAACACTCTAACTTTCTGATCTCACAGTACTGGCATTTGCATATAGACACCTAATTGCATTCCTTTTTTTCCTGTTCATAACCTGTTTATTAGTAGTTGTTGTTTTAGGTAATGTGAAATTATTTATTTTTGTCAGTTCTTTATTGCAATTTGGTGGCGCTACCATGTCTTTCTCCTCTTGCCTTTTGTCACAACACTCTAATTTCCCTGACTTCTAATTTCCATGCTCTTCTGGTGACTATCAGCTTTCCTATATGATCTGGTTTAAAGATTGCTCTATCTACTTTTTAATTGTTAAAGCCAACAGCCACATTCCAAGGTGGAGCCTGCATTGTCAGAATCGGATCCTCTATGTGTTAAATAAAGAAATATTTTATTTATTCATTCATTTATTTATTCTTATAGATCTGACCGCCAGGAGGCGGAGTTAACAATCTGTTGTGGATCTGCGTTCCCAGAGTGGAGGAGCTAACAATTTGTAATACTCCGTAGATGGAGTTAATGATCTGTTGTGGGTTGGCTCCCACAGAGTGGCAGTCTGTAATGATACTGCTCTAGTAGTGTAAGTAATAAACACTTAATGGAAATTGGTGAATCCTTGGGCCGATGGAAGATGACAGTGCCCCCAGGAGGATATCCTGAGAGGGACCACTGGCTAGGCTGGAGTATGGAGACAAACACAGATAGTTCTTTATTAGACAGGAAGTAGAACCACCAGAGGTGGCAGTAGTGAGCTGATGTGCCTGGCAGGGCTGAAGTCCCTCAGATACTGGAATTGCGATCTCTGAATTGCTGAGCTGTAGAGAGAAACTATAGATAGTGAGTAGACAGGGTATGCTGGATACATAACCAGTAGTAGATGATACACTCACAATTGTAGATATCTGTAATGGCTTCTATGCAACAGAGAGCCTTCAGTATATTCAGGAACAGGAGCCGTGGGCGGGTACTGGTTCCTGTATGCAGTCTGGAATAAGAACTCACAGTATCTGTGTATGAGATGGCTTCTGGAATAGAAGAGAGTCTTTGGAGGGCTTTAGGAACATAGGCCCTCGTGGAGCGAGTACCGGTTCCTATCTGCAATCTGCAATAATAACTCACGATCTCTGTACCTGCGATAACGTCTTATACAGAAGAGAGTCTTCAGAGATTAGGAAGATAGGCCCTCGGGGAGCGAGTACCGGTTCCTATCTGTAATAGAACTCACAGTGTTCACGTCTGTGATCGCTTCCAGGCAGTAAGGAGTCTTCTGAGCATTCAGGCACGTAGGCCTTCGAGGAGCAAGTACCGGATCCCGTCTTAGCAATCTGAAATCAAGAAGAGAGAGTGGGGCCCCCGAGGAGCGGGTACCCCTTGATAAGTTTGTGGAGGTAGAGCAGCAGAGAAAGAATTCCCCTTGCTAATTCGATTCGTAGTTGCAAAGACGTTTTAAGTTGGAAGCGGATGACGTCACTACGGGGGGGATGCCCCCGAGGTTCGCGTCCTTGCCGGTACAAACTCTGGAGCGCGCGCACCCTTACGTCATCAGGAACATGGCGGATCCGCAGTGTCACGCCAGCACAGGGATTCCAGGGAGAAGCGGCGAGGAGAAGCCACGGCAGCATCTGTCTGTCAGACCAGAAGGGAGTCGCCACAAAGGTAGAGAGGGTGGAGCGAGGGCGAGAACAGGCATGAACGCAACATTTATTTAGCAATCACTTTCATACCGCACTATCACAAAAAGGTCAATGCAGTTTCAAACCTAAAAACACATACATAAAAACTTAAAACAGTACTGACAAAACAACATCAGGAGTTACTATGCTGAACATCATCTGCAAATTACTCATTAGATGACCTATGAGCTATGTTTGTATTCCTAAAAGGACATCTACAACATTGTGCTCCCAAAATGCCCATGGAGCTGCCTAGTTTATAATAATTTTTTAAACATGGAGGTACCTGCTTCAGTTTTCAACTTTTCTGGCATGCTGTTCCACAATTTTAGACTGCCCACAGACAGGGTACAGTCTCTAATCTCCCCCAGATGTATCAGCTTGACAGATGGAATTTCAAGCAACCCTTTTATTCTGTGACCGAAGTGAGCATGATGGAATATACTCTCTTAAAGCTGCGCCAAGCCTTGGAGTACTAATATGCTTGATCAGTCTCCAAATAAGCATAAGTACTTTATATTCAATTCTTGAATGAATGGGGATCCAATGTAACCTTGCTAAAATTGGACTGATGTGATCATACCTCCTACAATCTGTAAATAGGCGGGCCGCCGAGCTTTGAAACAACTGCAGTTGATACAGAACTGAGTCTGGAAGACTCAGCAAAAGAGAATTACAACAGACAAGGCTCAGCAAAAGCATTGCTTGTAAACCAAATCTAAAATGCAAAGGCTCCAAGAAAAGCGAGCCATTTCAACTGTCGTATTTTATAAAACCCAAAGGAACAAGATGGTTCAAATGGGTGTGGACTGATAAGCGAGAATCCAAAGGAACTCCTAAATCTCTAACAAATGCTGAAATGTTTAATGTGTGACTGGTTAAACAGACTTCAACATAAAAGGTTCCTTAGGTTCTTAATGCATCTAAAGTCCTCCTCCCTGCACCAAGGTCTTATCCATGTATTTGGACACTGGAGCTCAACCTGCATCTGGGGTTCTGCATTGACCTGAGAGCAATTCTGAGAATGCTACCTTGAGGTCTCTGAATTTCAGTTTCCTACCTAGAAGTCTAAATTTGGCCTCCCGAACCTCTCTCCTGCACCTTCCTATGTCATTGATACCCACAAGTACCTCAACTGTCAGCTCCTGCCTAGCACTTTCTAAAATCCTTCCTAAATGATGTGTGAGCTCTGCTACCTTTGCATGGGCAGGAAGAACAGAAGTGAAGTTGAGCCCAATATAGTTAATATCGGCAGGGTACACCTCCAGCATGCTGCAAATATATTTTCAAGCCCTTCCAGAAGTTTCAAAACTGCCTGAATAGTGTCTCAATGCTCCCCTTCATGAAAGTTTATATTTGGCAAAAACTGCCATTCAGTCACTATTTGCAAAATGGAAGCCTGAACCTCCAGGGGTAACTTGATCTCTATATATCAATCATGAGAGGTCTAGAACGGGTAGATGTGAATCGGTTTTTTTACTCTTTCGGATAATAGAAAGACTAGGGGGCACTCCATGAAGTTAGCATATGGCACATTTAAAACTAATCGGAGAAAGTTCTTTTTCACCCAATGCACAATTAAACTCTGGAATTTGTTGCCAGAGGATGTGGTTAGTGCAGTTAGTATAGCTGTGTATAAAAAAGGATTGGAAAAGTTCTTGATGAGAAGTCCATTATCTGCTATTAATTAAGTTGACATATAATAACCACCGCTATTATTAGCAACGGTAACATGGAATAGACTTAGTTTTTGGGTACTTGCCAGGTTCTTATGGCCTGGATTGGCCACTGTTGGAAACAGGATGCTGGGCTTGATGGACCCTTGGTCTGACCCAGTATGGCATATTCTTATGTTCTTATGTTCTTATGTACCTCATTTAGGATTTTAATCTTGGGTGATATGCAGCATCTCCTTTCTCATTTCCTTTCTCAAGTACTTCACATTTATTTATACATTTGCATTTTTGAAACCACATTCTAGCTGGACACTGGCACCTTTATGGGGCTTGGTAGGCTGTAGTGCTTTTATTTATTACTGATTATCTGAAATCTGTGTTTGAAATACTCTGAAATATTCAATATCTGAATACAAAATAAATAATTTATTTAATGGGATGAAACCTTTTAGAAATGAGGCACGGTTATAAGGAAAGCCCCATTGTCTTTCAAAACCCCAAACATAAAACAGAAATATAAAACATAAAATGAAGTTAATGCCTCATTTTACTGGTAATGCTGTTGTCAGCATTCTACTATACAGGAGACCAAAATATGATTTTTTATTCAAGTACCTGTGTTGTTTTGGGCCACTTAGGAGGGGAAAACTAACAGGCACAACTGATTATAGTAACTGGTTAGCGATTGAGTGATGTCGTTTGAGCTCTGAAGCTTGCCCTCTGGAACTAAGAAAATAATTACAGTACAAGTATAAGAAGGACTGGTGAAAGGGAAATGGAGTAAATGAGAGAATTCACCATAGGTCATGCCCAACTTTCAGAGAAGATTGCCATCATACCAAAAAATTCCAGATTAAAAATATTAACACATCTGTCATGTTTACAAATGAAGGACTAGTAAAAATTGCCATTGTGCACCAAATAAATAATGCTCCCTCTAATTTGTAGGAGAGACCACTGCTACGCATCTGAGCATGCTCCAGCTGTCTTGAAGACAGAACTTTTATTTTAGCATGATTTATGGAGATGCAGATTAGGTAATACAGTGATGGAGTCCTTGTGTTTGAGAGATTAGGCTCCAGTGTTATGTGCCCTTAGCCTTGCTGGTCTGCGTGGAATGAGGTTGTGTTATTGTAAGACTATGCAACAATTCAGGGTTAAGGATTGCGTAATGTATTTAAGGGAAAGTTGTGTGGTTAATATGCTGTGATTGCAATCCCTTCATGGAGAAGAATTCTATGAGTGAAGGCTGCAGGATTCATATTTTGTAGATGAGGAAAAGGTTTTTGTTTTTTTTTTAATGTAGACACACACTAGTCTTGTACATGCATTTCAGCTCACTAAGGCTTTGTTGATTTTATTTCTGATTGAATAAGCAATTTTTCCATCTCTGTGAGTGCTACGGATTTCCCCATTGCATCCTAAGGAGCTGGGGTGAATTAGAGGATCAAATGAGGTGGTGCAGAGATAGATATGCAGGCAGACATTCTTTATTTCTTGGCCCTAGTTAACGCTGAAATGATGGCTCAAGCATGCTCTGAGGAAGCATAATGAGGCTTATGTATAGGGAAATGAGTCAGCTAATGCATTACATAACCCAGAGCAGGATTGGTCCACAGAACTTTATTATTCACTCAATATCAATCAATTCACAGGTATTCTGCCTTCCTGAAAAGTTTCTGCTGCAGTTAGTTCTTTTTTCTTATTCACCAGCCTTCCTGAATAGCTATTTACCACAGCCTCCTTTCTGGCCTCAGATTTGTTGAATCATCCCTTAGCTGCTACAGTCACTTTTCATAATTTATTGAGTGTAGAAACTTTGAAATATCACTATATATTGTGAAAGCTGTTCTACTTCCACTGATTAGTAATAAAAAAAAGTTATGTGCATGAATTTTTTATGGCATTGTGACACTGTGAGCTGTCTGTGGCTGGCCAGAGAATAGATTCAGGTTAGACTCTGGCTCTTTGCTCATAAACATTTTATTACAACTTGTAGAAAAACAAACCGAAACAATGTTGCTTACCTTATCAGTTTTCAAAAGCAAAACCACAGCAATATAATTTACAGCTAGTCCTTACTGACCTGTCCTCAGCTTCTATCGGTTCCTCTGAGGCCCTCTTGTTCTTTCTGGGCCTAGCTTCTTATCCCCTTCTAAGGAAAACATCCACAGAACAGAACTCCCTTCCTGTCTGTGGCTTAAGGTGGACCAGACTAAATGCCTGGGGACCTGGGCTTTTAAGCAGGGTCTACTATACATTCCTTTACATACCCTTCCCCTCAGCTCAACCCTGTCAGGTCGAGCATCTAATTTTATCCAGGCTAACCCCCAGAGAAGTCTACCACCCTGCACTGTTCAGACCGCAAAGTCCCTGACAGGCCTCTTTTCCATCGAGTATGCTTCCTCTTCTCTTATTCCTGGGAACTTCTGCCTGGAGCAGCCTCAAACCACTTGGATCTCGTGAATTTTGCACTCTGGTGCTACCTCTGTGGCTTGTGTACTTTACCCTGTGGACAAGCACCCACAGAGGATATTTTGAAGCTATCTGGGCTGGCCAACTATCCGTCTGCTAGCCCCACAGGTTTTCAAACTGGGGACAATTACACCCCAGAACCAAAGGATATGGGAGCTTGAGAAGAATTCCCACTTCCATAATGACTTGCCCCGTCAGAGTTGTCAGCAAACTCTGACTAGTTGGGTACTGCTACTGGTCACGTTATATACAGGCATGTGTCGACTTCTTCTTGAAATTGATCTGCCCTCTCTAGACTAGGTCTTTACATACCCTGAATGTACCAGAGCTTGGGTGAGAACTTCATTTAGCTCAACTGAGATCATGAAATCTGAAAGTCCTCGACGTGGGCCAACCACCAAATTATAGCTTTGCATCTTTGTAAAAGTATACTCCCACTCATGTTCCCATTCTTCATTTTCACGTTGGGGGTGGTCCTTCACAATGGGAGCATGCCTGTGGGACTTGATCCGCTTTAATTCCAACAGTTCCCACAAAGGGTTCGTTGTTCCCTTTCTTCATTCAAATTTGCTTCCCCCTTGTAGAGCTTTACTAGCTTGCTCTCCCATAATAGATCATCAAGCCATGGCAATCCTAGGCAGCGTGGTCTTTTGCTGCACAGTAGGAGCATGCCTGCGGGGTTTGCTGTACTTTAATTTTACTGCTTCCTACAAAGGATTATTTGGTCTTCTCCTTATCATAGGTGCAATACTCATCCTCATGCCCATTGCCAACACAATTTGTGTAAAAGAAAAAAATATCTGGACCCTTTCTAGCCAGGTATGCAGGTACCTCAGAGACTTATTTCCTCAGACTCAGTGGTCATCCCTTCTTTGATGGTTCTCCCTTGTCAGGGTACACTTAGCCTCTAGGGCTGGCTGTGTTACTAAATTGACATCCGTGGCTTCACTTCCTTGGTAATGACAATATCTGGCCAAATGACCTCTCTCTCCTTCCACAATTGAAACAAGTTAGGGAGCTTGGAGACTGTGATCTGAATATGGAACCAGTGCTGTTTTGGTTTGAGGACCATTGCTGGGGTCCTGCACTCTCATTGCCACACCAGGGGGCTTGTGTGGGTTGTCTTTCTAGCTTCCACAGCAATTCTTGCATCAACTGAGCCTGATGGAAAGCATCTGCCACTTCTGATGCTTTCTCCAGGGTGAGCCCTGGGTGCCGACACATCAGTTCTGCATGGGCAGGTCCAGTCCATTCAGAGACTGCTCTAGGAAACCTGATTGGGTACCTCAAGGTCTATATTTGCCTGTGGCTGTAGCCACTTCTATATGGCATCTTTTAGCTGATAAAAAATATTTTGTGAAGTTTATAGGATGCTTCTCCAGAACTGCTGCTGGAATTTTTCTGTCGTGTAGCTCATTCTTTCCAGGATGGCAGTTTTGACATCAAAATAGCTGGCTCTCCCATCTGGATTGGCAGCTTGGTTCTTGCCAGTAAGTAGATTTGATCAGTGGGTGGTCCAGCTAGCTTCTGGCCATTCAGTCATATGGTCAGTTCTTTCCAAATTCTTTAAGAAAACATTGGGGCCGTCCCCTGACTTCATTTTAAACGACTCTGGAGGTACAGGGGTTGTCCATGTTGTGGCAGCTTGCATTGCTTGGGCCATCTGTGTCAATGCCTCCTGCTGCTGGATTGAACCCATTTCTAGAGCTGCTGCTGCCCTTCTGTGAAGGCCTGTAGTAATAGCTTCATGTTAGTTAACTGGCTCTGGTAGCACAAACGTTTTCTTGAAGGGCTCTGCTCTATTTAGAAGTACATACACAAAAAAACTTTCATTTAAGGAGGAACCAACACACAAAACAAGTCTGCCTGTTCAGCTCTGCTTCACTGTAGAAATCCCTCTCTCCAGATGGAGCTACCCTCCTTAGCTTGCTGAAACTAATTTCTGGCCACAGCTGCAACTAGGCCCCAGGAAAGGAAAAAATAGTTTCCCTTCTTTTCTTCCTCTTTTTGGCATGTTTTTCTGCCTGTGCAAAAATCCCCAAACTGACACCATATGTGGCACCGTAGTCAGTCTGTGGCAGTGTAGAGAATAGATTCAGGCTAGACTCTGACTCTTTGCTCAGAAAAATAAACAGTACTGCTTGTCATAGTAGATTTCAAAAGCAAAACTACTGCATGCAATTTACAACTAGCCAGTACTGGCCTTTCCCCACATTTGCCTCTTCCCTTGAGGGCCCCCTTGTTCTCCCTGGGCCTAGCTTCTTATCCCCTTCTAAGGAAAATGCCCTCAGAACAGAACTCTCTTCCTGTCTGTGGTTTAGGTGAACCAATATAAATGCCTGGTCTTGGGCTTTTAAGGAGGGTCCATCATATATTCCTTTACAAGCATTTTCCTCTTTAGTATTTTTACTTTGTGATGTAGCCATAGAATAAACAGCTAATTTTAGGTTGGGTTTATGAAACATGAAAATAACTTATTAGTCAGACAAATGCATTGTTATATTTGCTGACTCCATCCAATTTGTAATACACTAATATATGACAAAAAAGCATACTATTTTAACAAACCTGCTAGCAGGACAGAGTCTAGTAAATTTGCTAAATAGGATCTCAGTCATGGAATTATGAAGTGCAGAGACTTTTAACCTGATGTGCTGAATCCTTGTGTTGTACAGCCATGGCACCAAAAGAAAACCAGTATGGATTTGGAATACCATGGAAGATGAGTATGTGTGTTAAATCATTAAGACCTTTATGATAACAGACTAACTTTGAAAACTTTATTTGGCAGAGAAAAACAAGGAATAAAGAGAGGGGAAAATATAATAAAAAAAACATATAAAAGTGAAAGAGAAATGTTTAGAATTCCAGTCAAACCTAAAGGAAGCCAGTTGGAAACCGATTCTAAAAGTGGCCTTTTTAATTGGAATCATTTTGTAAGGAAGTCTTTTCCTTGTTTATAAAATCTGAATTACTTGTCCCAGATAGAAGAAGGAAGGTCTTAAGAAATAGTTAATTGAAAAGCTGCTTTTCATATAATGCACTGCACAATCCTTACACAATGGGGAAGCTAAAAGCTTCCACAAAGTTAGGATTTTCAGAACATTCAAATTTTTGCAGGAGGCAATCAAAACTTAATGAACATGTGCCTAATAATCTTTTAATCAACTTCAGTTTAAAAAATTATAGCAGAAAGAAAGAAAACCACATATTAGAAGGAAACATTCACTTTTTTCCATTCAATATACATTTCTGTCTACTTATTCCCACATATATATTTAAAATTTTAACCTTGCACAACAAATAATAAAACTGCAACAAAAAAATCCCAGACAACTTATCATTTAAAATGGAGAAATTATTGAACTTAACTAAACATTTGCAGGGAAATTTCAGAAAACATAGATCCTCTGTCTGAAGAACCATGGGCCTCATTAATAAAAAACTGTTCTATTCCTCTGAGTAAGTTTAGTGACAGCAGAAAATACCTTAATTTTAAACTAAAGAAATGGTTCATTTTAAAGAAAAGTTCCAAGAGCCAGGCTCTATGTGGCTCTAATTGATCTTGAATGGCTGTGGCAGAATCCTCTGGAGGGGTTCTGGCTTCAGGGCTGAGTGAAACACTTGGACCAGGAGGGTATGAAGGTTCATCTTCTCCCTTCCCCAAACTCCTCAATGGCCCACTTCCTGAAGCAAATGTCGGGCACTCTACAAAAGAATCCATCAAGCCTAAACCAATGGATTCAATAAACTTTCAGGATGACTCTCTGATTTGCCTTTCCTCTTCTGGACCATACTGGAGGAAAAAACAGTTCAGGAAATAGAAATGATAAATTGTAAGGTCACGAGCTCTGAGGTGTGTGACTACTATATAAACACCATCTTGGAATTCAACCTTAAATTAGCCATTTATAGGTCAGAGAAAGCATGTATGCATTTAAAGAACACATTCTTTAGTTTAGTATCTTATCTGCATAGTTAACTGTATGTAGGAGCTCTGCAGTGCTAAACAGAAAAGTTGTTAAGCAGATTTTCTTTTGAAGGCAGAGTATCTTTCAAAAAAAGCCCTTTTAGCTGTGTTCTTCATAAACAGCAAAATTGATGTTTTTGGAAAATTCAACCCGACCAAATAATGAGCTAGTAAAGTGAAACTTCCAAAGGGGTAGTCAAGTTAGTCTGTGGTAGCAAAAATGACACAAGGGCTGGTGGCACCTTATAAACTAACATATTTATTAAGGCATTAACTTTCAAGAACAAGAATCCACTTCATCAGATGTAGTTTTGAAATGGTGAAGAGATCCCAAAGATAGGAAAGAAAGAGTAAAAGATATGAAGACTGAAATTTCAGTCTGTGATACAGTGACAGCTGTCAACTAAAGAGAAATTCAGCATATGGAGTAAGGAAACTAATTGGGGCTTTGTGGACAGGGGTGGGCTATTCAGTAAAGTTGAAGGAACATGGCGTTAGATATTCTGTGTGTGAGGCTTGCCCAGTGTGTAAATGAGGTATCTCATTTCCAGGCTGCCTCTGAAGGAAGAACAAGTACGTTGGTTTCGGTAGAAGAGTAAAGAAGAATAGATATGTCAGACAAAAGTGAGAACAATGAATAAATTGCTTGACATCCTTTATTGGAATGACAACTGAAAATTGCATCCTATGTTTGGACAAAAGATTTGGAGAAGATGATTGCAACTATATGGCTAAGACCAGGGTTGGAGGGTCCCAATAGGCAAACTAGGTGGTCGCCTAGGGTGCCAGCCATTAGGGGGCAGTAAAGAGCAGCCATATAGGGTCGCTAGTGGAGCCCATTCCACTTACAGTGGAGAGGAGTAGAGACTCAGTGGCCATGAGTAGTAGGGATGTGCAATCGTTTAGGATGAATTAGGAAATTTCAATGAAAGTGCCTAATTCGTCCGGGTTCAGGGAACCCGAAAACCGAACCAAATTTTTCCGAAAATTTGGTTTTCGGGTTAGTGTGCACTAACTCCCGTTAGAGAGCACTAATGTTAAAATGTTACTGTGTGCTAATGGGCGTTAGTGTGCAATAATGGGGAGTTAGCACTCACTAACTCCTGTTTGTGTGCACTAACCCAAAATTCAGGTCCCCTGAATTTCAAAGGCCTGAACCGTGGGAAATACGAAATTTCCTGCGGCTGGCCAAAAACGAAGCCTGAACCAAAAGGTTCGGGCTTTGCACATCTCTAATGAGTAGAATGCCTCTGTTTGTCTATGTGGGTGAGTGAGAGAAATTGTGTGTGTACAAGAGAGCGATGGTGTGAGAGAGAGTGAGGGAGCGTGTGTGAATGAGACAAGGAACCTAAGTGTGTGTAAGAGAGGGGCCTGTCTGAGTGAATGAGGTTAGGGCTGGAGCTAGGTCCTGGACTTAGGGGGGGGGGGGGGTGGAGGATGAAAGGCAGAAGGTTCGCCTAATACCCTTGCACCGGCCCTGTATAAGACTAAATAAACTCTCAGAATAGCTACTGCATACTGCATGTCAAATACTATCACAGTATCCCTTACAGTTGGCTGAACAGAACAGAACTCCCAAGAACCCTAACATAGGGTATTTGTTACTTCTATGAACACACAACTTGGTACTGCTTCCCACACAGTTCATTGTATGCTGATAAAAGGTAAAACTACTCACACCCTGACTTTACACAGTCAGCCAAACCACAACTGAACAAACCCAATAACTTGTTAAAATATGAATATAATTATCCGGCCCTACTGATAACTAGCAAAATATTCCAGAGAACCACAATGGTAGCAATTATAGAACTGGTACATGCAAGAGGATTTGTGTTTACTGGGAATGACAAAGAGGCCCCTGGCAGACTTTTTGTTTTTAATGTTCAGGCTCCTGCAGCCACGTCCTTGGTCTACATCAAAGGGACCAAATGGAATTTTCCATTCTCTGCTTGTATAAACTTTCTGAACCACTTCTCAAGGCTCCCTCAGCCCTTGGAGGAAATGTGACAGGCAATAGACCAAAAGGAAGGCAAAGGCAAAGGTGACTGGTAAATGTTAAGAAATGACTGGTTTACAAAGCATAGAATGCACTGTGTTGCATAGGACACAGCTATTAATGTGGGTAGTTTTGATACAAAATTATAAAATAATTGTCTATCCTCAGAGAAGAAGCACATAAAATGTCAGTCATGCCACAAACTGGAATGTGAACTAAACAAAAACATTACATTTTTATTAGTATATTTAAATGCAGTTGCAGTAAAGAGAATTTGGAAGCCCTTACTCTATTTTCACTATTTTTACAGCTATTTCATAAGGTATACTCCTACTGTTAATAATTTTGATTTAAATAATATCTTTCATCCAAACAGGACCCCCATCATCTTTCATAGTTCTAATTATAAATATAATCATATATGTATATATATAGGGCCTGGTTTATCAATGTCTTACCCCATAGACACAGAATGAGAGAATAGCCTTAAACAATCAGGCCCATAGTCACTTCTGGCACCTCCTTTTGATGGCTGACTTTTATGGCATTGTGTGAGATAAGGAAAAGAGAAGAACAATATCATTGTTATTATTCAAACAAACAGAAACACAGGGAGACAGAATGACTTTGCTAAGGTCATCCTCATCATCAAGTGCCATCTTTGATATGAACGTTGGCAATTATAATGCTTCAGTTCTCTCTGTGCTTAGTTAAGGTCACATAGAAGCAAAACGGGAAAGCAGGATCTGAACTCACTGGGACTGGTTTACTAAGTATTTTTTTTCCCCCTAGACATACAATAGGAATAAAGATGAATAAATCAGACCTTTTGTTTACAAGAGCTTTCCTAACTTTACGTTATCTTTTCTAAGTTCTAGTGCATGGTCCCTCCCAAGAATTAATAATACTTTTTCAATACCAATAGAAATGCTACATATGAGAACAATAAGTTGTTCAAAAAAACAACTGAAAACCTCTTTATTTGAGCAAGCATTTGAGCTGACTGCCTAACACTCCGACCGATGTCAGGATGGAGTGACCCCCCTGTTGTACCAGCAGTGTTCAGTGATTGGGATATGGAAGTATAGCAGCTAAGTAGTGGGGATATCTGCATTTCATGTTATTGTGTAAATATAATTGTGGATGTGTTATTATGTAACCTGCTGCAAACAGTAGAGTGCACGGGAAATCAATTTTTAAAATAGAAATAATTAAAATGAGTACTGTTATTAAAATAATAAAACAAACCACTAAGAGTTTGAATCTCCCAGTTGAGGCTGGAAAGGAGGACATGGTGATGAATAGATATTTGGGAAGGCCAGGAAAGATAAAAATGCTATGCAGAGATTGTGCAGGAGGTGAAATAGAGAACAAATTGGGCAACAATAAGCATATAATGAAGCATCTGGGGCTCATCTGGCTCTACTATCGATTTCCAAACATGGAAAATCACTTAGATGATATTGATCCCTTGGAGAAAAAGGAAGGAAATGGCACTGAGCATGCATGGACTGTGATGTCAGAGCAAACTAAGGACAAGAAGTAAAAACTATCTGCCTACATCTCAATCTCCATATCCTATCTGAACCATTTATTTGCCCCAGCTCCAGAGAAATCAACAGGTAAAACTCCAGCATCCACAAACACAGAAAATAAAAGAAACAGTTATTATTATCCTTCAGCCCAAACCATCACATCCATTTATCCCCTCCATGCCCACCCTACTCTAGCATATTCCATTGCCCTTACATCACCGCAATTGGAGCCTCCTTCATTCCCTCCCTTGTTCATGCCTGTGATATTGCCCTTTGCAATCTCACAACCTGTTTTACCCCCACTATGTTACCACATAGCCAGTTTTCTTACATAGATATGTTACTGCACTTTCTCATAGACTTATCATATGACTGTTTCGCTTCTCCTGAATGTCCCCCAAGTTTCCTAACTCCTGTTCTAACCCTGAACCAGTTCCATGTAACTCCTCTCTTCAGTTAACAATGTTCTATGTAAACCAGCATGATGTGCAAACGAATGTCTGTATATAAAAACTTTAAATAAATAAATAAATAGATAAATATATAAATAAATAAAATTAAATAAATTATGAGGAACTCTCCACTTCACACCCCACCAATGGTTTATCAAGCTGCAGTGCCTGAGAGGTACTATTGGCATGCTAGGCCATTGAATATGTGCAAACATCTACTCATTATTTATTCTCTGTTCTTCACTCACATCTGTCCTAACCCTAGATAGGAGAAGGCTTCAATGGAGGGGGCAAGAGTGCCCCTATGCTTAATGAAGGACCCTCAGAGGTACAAGGATCCAGAAAGGCAGGTGGAAGAGATCTACCCAATGAGTATTTCCTTGTACATGTCTGTTATTGTGCAGTATGGTGCTTTGTCTGAATTTGCAAGAATGTGTTTATATGGTGTCATTTCTGTGTGTTCTTATGCCTGGTTTTTATGTTCATTTGGTTCAACCTTTCCATAGTACATGCTCTCTCTTCTTTCCCACTCTGTTGTGTCTGTATGTGTGTTGTGATCTTTCTTGGTTAAATTGTATATCTTCTCTCATATTCACATCCTGCAGTTCCATTCTTTGTACATATCATAAGTACTAGGGATGTGAATCGGGCTTCGGACGATTGAAAATATCGTCAATATTTTCAAAATCGTCAGAAATTGGGGGCTCCCCTGAAATGATAGGAAAACCCCACGATATTGATCGTGGGGGTTCTCTTATCATTTTGGGGGAGGGCGGGAAAAATGGCACACAAAAATAACCCCTAAACCCACCCCGACCCTTTAAAACTAATCCCTTTGCTTCCCCCACCCTCCCGACCCCCCAAAAAACATTTTACAGGTACCTGGCCATGGCGCCGGCCATCCAGTGCTCCTACCATGTGACAGGGGCCGGCCAATGGCACGGACACCCTGTCACATGGTAAGGGCAAAGGTCATCGGCACCATTTTTATTAGTGGCAGCCGACGGCTCGAGAGCGGGAGATCGCTCCCGGGACCCCCACTGGACCACCAGGTACCTATAAAAAGTTTTTTGGGGGGTCGGGAGGGTGGGGGAAGCTAAGGGATTAGTTTTAAAGGGTCGGGGTGGGTTTTTTGGTTATCGGCTCGGGTGCAGCCAATAAAAAAAAACCCGATCGGGCCGGACAAAAAAAAAACCCCACGATGTGAATCGGAACCGGAATCTGAGCCGATTCAGGTTCCGATTCACATCTGTATTCTTTTCTACTTTTTACATGCTGCTTTCCAAATTATCTATGAGGAATTTTCCTTTTCCCTTTCAACCATACCATGAAAAAAATAAATGTAGCTTATTTTGCTTAACTTCAGTGTCTCATGTTTTCATGAATAGGTTTAGTAATGTGTGAGTATGATTGATGAGTCTGAGTGCTTGAGTGTGAGCGCATGTGTATAATGTAGATCCTGATAGTGTAGGTGTAAGAATGAATGTGAGAATGATATATGAATGCTGGGGGGAGTGAAGGGTACATGTATGGTTAGTGAGTATGTTGGGATGATTGCCTGGTAGGTCTAGACTGTCAGAGCTGTTTTTCAAAAGTCAAGTGATGGAATGTGCTGCAGAAAGTTTTGCAATACTGTGTCTTGTAAAGCAGTAAAAAATGGCGTTGACACAAAACTGTTTCACAACTATTTCCTGACATGTTGCTTTTTACAATTCAATTCCAGACTTGCAAAGAGTTAAATGAAAGAGGGTAGAATAGGCCGACTTATGATTTTTCTTGGGCAAAAAATAAATATATAATATCCCAAAAAGCAACAAAATGTATGATATAAAATATATATTCAATAGAAAATTCAAATATTTTTATTATAAATAATAAACCAAATCACACTAGTAAATTCTCAAAAAAAATATATATATTTTGTTCTTTTTTTTTTGTATTTATATTTTATTAAATTTTCAACAGTTTTTACACTTCATGAAAAAATAAATTAGTAACTTAATGTGACATCATAATTAGATATCATTCTCATAATATCCACTTAACGATAAATTAAAAATAATCATACAATTCACATTTCACTAAACCCCATAACTGGAGGAGACGAATAACTTCATAATATATTTGTCATATAATTATAACAATAATACCGGGCGTGAGGAGTAACACTATTCTAATTAGCTCATGTCTCTGATACAGAAACTTGACTTTTATCTGATATAAAAGTTTCCAAATGAGTTGGATCTAAAAATCCATATCTCTTTCCTTTATAATTCACTAAACACAAAGAAGGGAATTTCAAAAATAATGTAGCGCCTATTGCTAAAACTCTGGGCTTTAAAGTAAAAAATGTCCTTCTCCTTGCCTGAGTGGCACGAGCCACATCAGGAAAGATTTGGACACGATGTCCACAAAATAATATATCTTTTACTGCAAATAATTTTTTAAACAGTTTTTCTTTTTCCTGTTCCACTACAAATGAAACTATCAAGGTAGCTCTGCTATTAATCAGGTCTACCGACTCTTCAAGAAAGGTCGATAGGCCTGGTGAGGAAGATTCTTCCCTTTCAACTTGTCCTCTAGAATTCCCAGAGGGTTTTTTCTGCAGATAATAAATTTTGGAAAGTTTAGGGATTTCCTCCTCCTCATATAGCAGGTTTTCCCTGAGAAATTTCTTAAACAACACCCAAGATGAAAGGAGTCGCGTTAAGGGAAAATTTATAATCCTTAAATTCTTTGCTTTGAATAAATTTTCCATATACTCCAAATCTTTATGGATAATCAGACTATCTCTGACAAAAGCATCTCCAGAATTTTGTATTAATTATAACTTATTAGTAACCACCAACATATCTTTCTCACATTTCTCTAATTTCTTCCCCTGGGATTCAATAGACATCTTATTTTCTTTAATAACTGATAACAAGGAATCATTCATCTTAATTATGTTTCCATCAAGTTTCATTATCATTTTCCCCAAATCCTCTAAGGTTAGGTTCCCCTGAACACTTCCAGGAGAAAAACTAGCCTTAATACCCGGAGATTCTTTCTCTAACACTACCGAAGTAATATTATTCTCAGTCCAAGTAGCCTCAGCCTTATTCCTCAGGCTATCTTCTTGGACTAATCCTACTGGGTTTCCAGCTGAGTTTATTGTTGTTATTCCAGCTGGCTGTAGGGGTGACTTTGGGCCTTCGCCAGGACTTAAGGAAGCAAAGGATACTGCTCCCAAACTGTCCTCATTTGGCGGTTCTGCCATCCTCACCACGTGATAGTCCATTGGTCCTGTGCTGGGGTGATGGCTTGGAGAAGAGGTTAAGATCTGAGCCTTCCTCTTTCTCCCCATTAAGGGGGGAAAGTGTCCACCTTGGAAAACAAAAATATAAGACCAAAATTTTACCGGCCTATGGCCTTCTCCGGCCTAAGCCGGCCCAAGCCGCGCGCCCCTTCAGCATGCGCGGCTTAGGCGGGGCACCGCACCTCTACTGATTTTAAACTGAGGGCTGGGGGACGTCGGACTGACGTCACAAGTCGGTGACCACCTCGCCGCAGCTGTTCCACCCACCGGCACAATGTCCCTGAGAAGGAGCAGACCTTCTCCTCACAGCTCCTTCGCGTCTCCTCTCAGTTTGTGCTGGCCCTCTTCCGATTTTAAACTGAGGGCTGGGGGACGTTGGACTGACATCACAAGTCGGCGACCACCTCGCCTCAGCTGTTCCACCCACCGGCACAATGTCCCTGAGAAGGACCTTCTCCTCACAGCTCCTTCGCGTCTCCTCTCAGTTTGTGCTGCCCCTCTTCCGATCTTAAACTGAGGGCTGGGGGACATCGGACTGACGTCACAAGTCTGCGACCACCTCGCCGCAGCTGTTCCACCCTCCGGCACAATGTCCCTGAGAAGGAGCGGACCTTCTCCTCACAGCTCCTTCGCCTCTCCTTTCCTATATTTTGTTCTTAACAAGAAAATATTTTTTGGCTATCTAAATTTCCACACTAATTGTTATGAACCCTCCTGTAGCGGTGCTATGGGAGGCTCCTTACCTCTTCCTGGAGGCCGCTCCAAAGCCGGGGTCTCGCCTACGAACTATCCAGGAATTGCTCCAGGGCCTGGGAGGCCTCAATGTTCTTGGAGCCTGCCTGAGACTTGCTTGTGTCTGCATGGACTTCCTGGTTTGGGCCACGCCCTTCTCCTATGTACCGGCCCACAGCACTCCTCCTTAGTTATAGGGCCAGCTAGGTGTGGGCCTTCCAAACTCCTCCCAGGGAGTCGCCTGACTGCAGCCCTATAAAAGGACTAACTTTCAGTCAGCCTGGCCTTGCATCGGAGTTACTTCACTCTGGAGGCTCTTGCCTGCCAGAGCTCCGTCAGGTCTTCTTCATGGAGCTCCTCTTCGTTTCGTCTCTTCATGTCACGTCAAGTCATGTCTCATGCCTGAGGTCCCTGTCCAGGTGACCTGGTGTTTCAGCTCCTGATGTCTCACTTTCTGATGTCCTAGCCCTCCTTGGTGTTCGTGCTTGCTCCTGAGCCTTCTGTTCTGCTGGCCATGGATCTCCGGGCGATGCAGCTTCATTATGGGAGATGCCAGCAGTGGACTGGTGTCGTGCTCCTGAGTCGTCTTGTCCTGCCAGCCCTTGTGGAGCTCCGGATGACTTCTGGCTCCGTCGTCGAAGATCTGCCTAGGCTGGATTCTTCCCTGTGCTCGTCCCGCTCTCCGCGTGGTCCGTGACCAGTCTCCTTAGGCTATGTAGGGCACGCAGTGGGACAGGGTGGTCCATGACCAGCCCATTGAATCTGCCCGTGAAGGTGGGCTGTGTAGGGTGCCCTGAGAGACAGTGCCAATGTCTTCCTTCCCAGTTTCTCGTCTCATCTGGACTTCGTCAAGTTCCTCATCTCTGATGCCGTTGCATCCACCCTGGTGTCATGTCTTTGCTTTAACCCTCATCTGTGATGCCGTCGCATCAACCTTGGTGTCATGTCTTTGTGTCAATGCCTCCATCTGCCCTCATCCTCAGGCCAGCCTGCTGCTCCATGCCGATTCAAGAGGCAGGTCCGAAAGGGCTCGGAACAGTCAGAGGACCGTTCCCCTACCAACATCATCTGTTGTTGGCTCTGGTAGCTTGCAGGCCTGGCAGAGGGTAAGACCGTGTTCTGCCATGCTGGGACACGCCGTCAACTCTCGGTTCGGCCCTGGATCCGGGGTCGGGCTGAGGCCCAAGGGCACACTAAACACCCCCCATTTCTAACAAAATGCAAGGCCTTTCAAGGCCGCTTCGTAACACTAATATATAACTCACAGCCTAAAAAGATCACACTGCAAGGGCCCATGAAACCATCCACTAATCATACATCACAAACTTTCATACATTCATCCATACAATAAAAATATAATAATCCCACCCGAACAAAATATTTACCATAAATTATAGATTGTATAATATCCAATTAGACAACTGGACAAAAATTGTTTTTTTACAAAATCCAATTCAGAAGACTAGTTGTTGAGCAACAAATATCTTTATAGCAAATTCATGTGAACCGAACATCTTTGATGATATATTAAGGGTCTTATAGCAACGTTTGTCAATGTTTAAGAACATAAGAACATAAGAACATAACAAAATGCCATACTGGGTCAGACCAAGGGTCCATCAAGCCCAGCATCCTGTTTCCAACAGTGGCCAATCCAGGCCATAAGAACCTGGCAAGTACCCAAAAACTAAGTCTATTCCATGTAACCATTGCTAATGGCAGTGGCTATTCTCTAAGTGAACTTAATAGCAGGTAATGGACTTCTCCTCCAAGAACTTATCCAATCCTTTTTTAAACACAGCTATATTAACTGTACTAACCACATCCTCCGGCAACAAATTCCAGAGTCTAATTGTGCGTTGAGTTAAAAAGAACTTTCTCCGATTAGTTTTAAATGTGCCCCATGCTAACTTCATGGAGTGCCCCCTAGTCTTTCTACTATCCGAAAGAGTAAATAACCGATTCACATCTACCCATTCTAGACCTCTCATGATTTTAAACACCTCTATCATATCCCCCCTCAGTCGTCTCTTCTCCAAGCTGAAAAGTCCTAACTTCTTTAGTCTTTCCTCATAGGGGGGTTGTTCCATTCCCCTTATCATTTTGGTAGCCCTTCTCTGTACCTTCTCCATCGCAATTATATCTTTTTTGAGATGCGGCGACCAGAATTGTACACAGTACTTCTTCATGTAGTGATCATTGCCACAATATCCATGCTTACAAAATCGAGATGAAATCCTGTTACTATAGCAGAGTTCTAATCACTTTTATACAATGGAGAAGAGGATAGTAATCATCAAAGAATTGGGTGCAGATCAATTGTAAACATCACTAGCCCGACATGTTTCGTTGATTCAGCTTCTTCAGGACCAACAATACATTACCCAAAACCTCCTGTAGAGTTCTCATGAAGTATAGAACTGCAGATGACTTATTGGTGGCATACATCATCATCATCATCATGCTGTTTAGCAAAATGGCTCCCTCAACTGAGGAAGATGCACCAGAGTTAATTTATTTGGGCACGTTCCAGCGTGCGGTGTCATTTTAAGAAGAAGACAGAAGAAAGAAAACTGAAGACTGAAGATTCCATGGCCTGGGCTAAGATCTCCAGGTCTGGGCCTGACCCTGGGCTTGGGTATATGCCTAGGCTGAGACCCAGGAGCTGGGTCCCGGCCTCTAGGCCAAGCCCTGGCATCAGACCTGGGTCAGGGCCTCGGCCTCCAACTGGGGCCCAGCATTGGGTCTGGGCCCAGGCTTTGGCCTAGGCCAAGGCTCATGTATCAGGACCTGGATTCAGGCTAGACCCTGGCCCAGGCATCATGACATGGCTTGTGGACCAGCCATGGCATTTGACCTGGCCCTGAGCTCTGGCCTAGGCCAAGGCCCAGGCATTGGATTCCAGCCTCTGGGCTGGCAGCAAGCCTGGGCCTGCCCTTGGCATTGGATCACTGATGGATCATGGAAGTGGGGTTTGGGAAATTTCCTGACACTGGCAAAATTTTTCAGGTGGGAGCATAATAAGAGACCCCAGCTTCGTGCTCAGGCCACAGCCTATGAGTAGGTGAGGCCCTGGCCTCCAGACTATGCCTAGGCCGAGGCACCGATGTTGCACTCATTTGTAGTGTAAAAAACAAAAGAATCAAATCCAGCTTGTCACCGTATACCAAGCAAACAAAAAACAAAGACTCCAAGTCTATTTTCAAACTGTGCACACCCAATGTAATACAAAGTACTTCAGAAATTTTGATGAAACCGCATCAGCAAGCCTGACAACGGCCGTGTAATCACTTGCCGTTCGGACCACTCGTCATTTGCGGTGTTTAAACGTCCATGCAAAATGCTTATTTTAAATTGTTTCAGAACCACTTAAACGATATCTGTTCCTCCATGGAAAAATGATAATAAGCCCGACAACGGCTGGTGTTTCGCGATCAATATCGCTTCTTCAGGAGTGAATTACACAAGATCATGGAACAGATGCTGTTTAAAAACAGAGAAAAATGCATGAAACTAATGTGATATCGTAATGTACTTAGCTTAAGGTGTCACAGCACGCAAACCTTTATCCCGGATGATACCGTCTCCAAAAGTTGATAAACTCCAGCGGGACAGAGTAACCCTGAAAAGCCTACCCTTTAAAAAGCCCGCGATTTTGAGCACGTTGTGACGTCAGAACGTCATCCGAGAACCATTGCTATGGCAACCCATCAGCTGTGAGGTAAATCAAAACAAGATTCAGACGTGATGACGTATAGCGTTTCATTGAGTTAACGGAACAGTAACCAAGGATGCCCTGTAAAGAACAGGTAAATATACTTGAAATTAACTTAAAAATAAACTCCATATTGCTTTTTATAGAAATACTTGATATTCTATTGCTGAATTGAGTTCATTAGGCTCTACTGTATCTAAACGGTGTATCCAACGTTGTTCAGCGCGCAATAACTGAGTGTTGAAATCTCCACCGCGCCAACTAGGGGTCAATTGCTCCAGTACACAAGATTTTAAATCATCAAATTTATGATGATGTTGAAGACAATGAGACTTCTGCGGGGCGGTCAACCTGCCCGTAGTGATGCAAGACCGATGTTCTATAAGCCGAGTTTTAAATGCTTGCTGAGTCTTCCCCACATACCAAAGATTACATGGGCATTGTATCAAATATATTAGTCCTGTGGAACGACAATTTGTGAACTGTCTTAGGACCCAAGTAAAATCTATTTTCGAAAAGTACAGAGAGGAAGTGTCAATCATCACATGACACACTGTGCAAGATCCACATGAGGTATGTGCGCCTATCTGAGCCATGGGTTGTGAAACAATTGTGTCAGAATGAACCAATAAATCTTTAAAATTAGAATTTCTAGTGAATGCAAAACGTGGGGTATCTTGAAATTCATTATAAATCTGAAGTAAATGACAGTTTTGAAAAATAATGCGTTTCATGACCGATGTCATTGATGAAAAAGGCAAAACACAGGTAAGCACATCTGTCGACTCTGTCTGTTGTGGTATGAATAACCAATCCCAGTTAGTGTACTTTGCACGTGTGTATGCGCGTTTGATGCAACGTGGAGGATAACCTCTTTTCAAAAACCGATCTGTCAGAACTGCAGCCTGACAGCGGAATTCTTCTGAAGTGGTACATATGAAGTGGTACATATGATGATGTTGAAGACAATGGCGTCTCTTTGTCTTCAACATCATCATAAATTTGATGATTTAAAATCTTGTGTACTGGAGCAATTGACCCCTAGTTGGCGCGGTGGAGATTTCAACACTCAGTTATTGCGCGCTGAACAACGTTGGATACACCGTTTAGATACAGTAGAGCCTAATGGACTCAATTCAGCAATAGAATATCAAGTATTTCTATAAAAAGCAATATGGAGTTTATTTTTAAGTTAATTTCAAGTATATTTACCTGTTCTTTACAGGGCATCCTTGGTTACTGTTCCGTTAACTCAATGAAACGCTATACGTCATCACGTCTGAATCTTGTTTTGATTTACCTCACAGCTGATGGGTTGCCTTAGCAATGGTTCTGGATGACGTTCTGACGTCACAACGTGCTCAAAATCGCGGGCTTTTTAAAGGGTAGGCTTTTCAGGGTTACTCTGTCCCGCTGGAGTTTATCAACTTTTGGAGACGGTATTGTCCGGAATAAAGGTTTGCGTGCTGTGACACCTTAAGCTAAGTACATTACGATATCACATTAGTTTCATGCATTTTTCTCTGTTTTTAAACAGCATCTGTTCCATGATCTTGTGTAATTCACTCCTGAAGAAGCGATATTGATCGCGAAACACCGGCCGTTGTCAGGCTTATTATCATTTTTCCATGGAGGAACAGATATCGTTTAAGTGGTTCTGAAACAATTTAAAATAAGCATTTTGCATGGACGTTTAAACACCGCAAATGACGAGTGGTCCGAACGGCAAGTGATTACACGGCCGTTGTCAGGCTTGCTGATGCGGTTTCATCAAAATTTCTGAAGTACTTTGTATTACATTGGGTGTGCACAGTTTGAAAATAGACTTGCACTCATTTGTAGGCCATGGCCCCTGCATTGGGTCTCAGCCTATTCCCTAGGTGAGGTCCCGGTCTCGAGCCTAAATCCGATGGGTAATTTTTTTATTTTATTTTTTTTAGTTTTAGATGAATTAAACAAACAAATTGGGGGGTGGGGGGGGGGGGGTCAATTCATTTCAGGGTCTCCTGAAAGAAACAAATTAGCCCTAATCATTTTGTTTTCCTAATTCATTTGAAACAAATGCACATCCATAGGAAACATTGTTTCAAATGAAAGCGCAACCCTATTTATTTTTCTTCAATGGCACTTGACCATGTAACTCCTCTTCTTAAGTTACTAGATTGGCTCCCTATATGCTTCCGCATACAGTTCAAGCTTCTCTTACTCACCTATAAATGATTTCACCCTGCAGATCCTGATTATATATATATATATATATATATATATATATATATATATCTTATCTTTTCTATCCCTACAGCCTTCTTCTTGAAATCTGTTCAGCACGCAAGCCACTCATATCTGCACCCCCATCTCCTGACTCTGTGCTTTCCAACTTGCTGTGCCGCACCCTCCGTGGAGGAGGGACTATTTCTTATGTGTGTCTGTACAGTGCTGTATATGTCTAGCGGTGCCTTAAAAATGATAAATAATAGCAGTAGTATATCTATATAATATCATAACTATATCTCATGTTTTATTTTAAATCTCCTTTTTTCAGTTATTCATGTCTTAATATTTATACTTTATGGGGCGGATTTTCAGAGCCCTGCTCGCGTAAATCCGCCCAAAACCGGGCGGATTTACGCGAGCAGGGCCCTGCGCGCCGGGAAGCCTATTTTACATAGGCCTCCCGGCGCGCGCAGAGCCCCAGGACTCGCGTAAGTCCCGGGGTTCTCTGAGGGGGGCGTGTCGGGGGGCGGGCCCGGTCGTCGCGGCATTTCGGGGGTGTGTCGGCAGCGTTTTGGGGGCGGGTACGGGGCGTGGCCACGGCCCGGGGCGGTCCGGGGGCGTGGCCACGCCCTCCGTACCCGCCCCCGGGTCGCGGCCCGGCGCAGGAGGCCCGCTGGCGCGCGGGGATTTACGCCTCCCTCCGGGAGGCGTAAATCCCCCGACAAAGGTAAGGGGGGGTTTAGACAGGGCCGATTTCGGAGCGGCCTTGGAGGGAACGGGGGTAGGCTGCGTGGCTCGGCGCGCGCCGGCTATACAAAATCCATAGCCTTGCGCGCGCCGATCCAGGTTTTTAGCAGATACGCGCGGCTCCGCGCGTATCTACTAAAATCCAGCGTACTTTTGTTTGCGCCTGGAGCGCAAACAAAAGTAGGCTATTCGCGCGCCTTTTAAAATCCGCCCCTATATGTATCAATACGTTGCCACCTTGAGATTCTGCTAAGACAGCCTGGCAGTACCCCATTAAATAAGAATCTATTCTTATTAATGGGAGTTTCTGTGTTATATTTTCAATAACTTTAAACACTTTTATCACCTCAGGAATGATACAAAAAAGGAGATTCTCAATGAATGTGTTTATTTGAATAGTTTGAGTATCTTTAAATTGTTTTGCCAGTACTTCTGCTCAAGCAATTCATGATAACTACTCTCATCTTCTGTAACAAGATCATATAGCGCACACAGACACTAAGATAGAGATAGGAAAAAATAACACTAAAGGGAAAAAGCTAAATCAGGATTGAAAATGATTGTTGCTTAGTGATAAATTAGATCCATATTTACTGTCTCTTTTGTTAAAAGTTCAGTTATATTGAGTGAGAGCTTCTACCCAGCAGGGACATTTAAAAGTTTTGTATAAAGGCAAAACCTTCATTATGGCTTGAAAAAAATACAGGGTAACTGAGAAGTAAAGCAGATTGTTATGAAAAATATTGCAGATTCAATTGGTCATTTATAAACATGTTTTTATGAGTTTAGAGCAAAGAATTAAAGTTAAAAGGAGAGTTTAGTGCCACCATTTATAAAAGGGCAGACTTTCCAACTCTAGTGGATTTCTCTGAAAATTCAAGTAATATATATATATGCACATTAAAATGGCCTGCGTGGTCTGCAACTGTGGAGGCTGGATGAAAGTTGCTCTCAGAGAAGGCAGTAGTAAGAATGGAGTTAGGAGGTTAAGTTAAAGATGGGGGGAGGGGAGGAGAAGGGGAGATGATAATGTTGATCTAACTATGGGAATTTATATGCTTACATACCCAAACTGGTAGAGATCGAGATAGGAAGGCAACTAACTGGGTAGGCCAAAGGGTCCTCATTTGCTGTCATCTACTATGCAACTATAGTATCTGAATGGAATCCACTTTGAAGTGTCATGAAAGGCGAGATATAAATAATAATTAAAAATTGTTACTATGTTTTCTTCCAAAAGATATAAACCTGGGTTGGCAACCTCTAGCAAGTATACCAGGCTGTGGCACATGAAAATATTTGACTGGGCATCCAGTCTCCTGCTTTTCATAGACAGACTGTACAGTCTGAAGGAGGTACCAGCCTGGCCCTGGCCTGCTTTAGCAGCTCACGGTGCCCCATTCCCACCACTGGGATATGAAAGGGTGGCAGATGCACTCTTGGCAGGAGATGCATTTCCAGAATCTGTAGTCCAGCCCCAAGAAGATTTACCAAAATGATGCAGCATCTGTCCAAAATGTGACTTAAGGACCAGAATGTATATATGTTAAGAGAAGAGAAGCAGAGAGAAAAGATGAATATGATAGAGACATGCAAATACTTTAAAAGCATAAATAATTCACAAGAAACAAACTTTTTTTTTTTTTCAATGGAAACGGATTCTAAAACAAGAGGCCATGAATTGAGGCTCAAAGGAGTAACATTAGAAACATATTACTATACAGAATGCAGGATGGATGCCTGGATTGGAATGACCTTCCAGTAGAGGTGGTGGAGACAAAAATGGTAACAGAATTCAAGAAAGTAGGGGATAAGCCCAGGGAATCCTTAGAAACAAATAAGAGGGGAAAGTCAGAGATCACCTGGTGTCCACAGCATTTTAACAGGGAATACACAAGACAGACTAGAGATCAAAAGCAGGAGTCTATTTAAAGGAAAAAACATTTTGTGTAGCTCTCATTTTGGTCAACTCTGGGGCACGGAGGCACATGGTGACAGTCACAGACCGTGCAAGGCCCCATGGCATCCTGGGCTTCCTGCACGGGAGGAGGGAAGTAACATTTTTCAAGGCCTTTGCGGTTTTGTTCACAGGCTGCTCTGCATGCCAGACCTTATGATCAGGATAATTAAAGGAAAATGTAAAACAATCCAGGAACTCAAGACTTTGAAATTAAAATGATTAGATATTTTGGTACTTGATCAGAAAGAACTCAACAAAGAGCTAGGCTTCCGATTACTTTATGAGCCATAAAATTATACTGTCTATCACCTTCTGATCACCCATCAACCCCCCCCCCCCCCACACACACACTCCTACCCCTCGTATCCCCTTCTCCTTCACGCTAACACCGGAATGTCTTTTATGGTTCACTTATAGTGGTCCACTTTATATTTTCTGGTAATACCATCATTTGCTCATTCAAAGTCTGACCTGGTGACAAGAGTTTTAGCTCTTGAAAGCTAGTCAAGATATATATTATGTTAGTCCAATAAAAAGGTACCACCTGGAATATATTTTTTGTTTTTATTTGTTAATCTTTTATTTCTGTGCATTCGCGTGGATGAATACAGCAGCCACACTTCTATAATAAAAAAATGATAATTGTGGATCTTGTTCCCCGGCTTCAGTGTATGTCAATAATAATGTATAATTGCAGTATTAATGTCTCCTTGTAACATTAAAACATAGGGCTGATGATTTTGGAGTTATTAATTGGCAATGCTCAGAGTCTGAGCTGGCGGAGGGGCCTCCAAGGGTTAGCAGCACCATCTTTCTTTGACGGCTTAAATCTGCAGTACCGCATCAGTTTAAAGTTGAAATGGTTGCATTGCCGCACATACTGGTGACCAAAGAAAGATGGTACTGCTGGCTAGGGATGTACATTCATGTGAACATGAATGGTTTTTTTTTTAAACAAAGGTCTATTTTTGATTTGTTCTGAATGGAATGAACCGAAAATAGACTAGCTCGAAAATATCCAAATATTTTTGGATATTTTTGTCTCATTCGAAAATAACATTCAGAGGCTAATATTAAAAAAAATGTAGAAAGGATAATTTATCCAGTTTCCCTTTAAAATGATAAAGGGAATGGAACAGCTCCCCTATGAGGAAAGGCTGAAGAGGTTAGGGCTGTTCAGCTTGGAAAAGAGACGGCTGAGGGGGGATATGATAGAGGTGTTTAAAATCATGAGAGGTCTAGAATGGGTAGATGTGAATCGGTTTTTTACTCTTTCGGATAATAGAAAGACTAGGGGGCACTCCATGAAGTTAGCATGTGGCACATTTAAAACTAATCAAAGAAAGTTCTTTTTCACTCAGGGGCGGATTTTAAAAGGCGCGCGAATAGCCTACTTTTGTTTGCGCTCCAGGCGCAAACAAAAGTACGCTGGATTTTAGTAGATACGCGCGGAGCCGCGCGTATCTGCTAAAAACCTGGATCGGCGCGCGCAAGGCTATCGATTTTGTATAGCCGGCGCGCGCCGAGCCGCGCAGCCTACCCCCGTTCCCTCCAAGGCCGCTCCGAAATCAGAGCGGCCTCGGAGGGAACTTTCCTTTGCCCTCC
Source organism: Rhinatrema bivittatum (assembly GCF_901001135.1). Lineage (NCBI taxonomy): Eukaryota > Metazoa > Chordata > Amphibia > Gymnophiona > Rhinatrematidae > Rhinatrema > Rhinatrema bivittatum. Next base: position 86,627,489 of record NC_042615.1, on the reverse strand, counting down.
CCTCACCTTCCCCTCCCTTCCCCTACCTAACCCACCCACCCGGCCCTGTCTAAAACCCCCCCTTACCTTTGTCGGGGGATTTACGCCTCCCGGAGGGAAGCGTAAATCCCCGCGCGCGAGCGGGCCTCCTGCGCGCCGGGCCGTGACCTGGGGGCGGGTATGGAGGGCGCGGCCACGCCCCCGGACCGCCCCGGGCCGTAGCCACGCCCCGTACCCGCCCCCAAAACGCTGCCGACACGCCCCCGAAACGCCGCAACGACCGGGCCCGCCCCCGACACGCCCCCCTCGGAGAACCCCGGGACTTACGCGAGTCCTGGGGCTCTGCGCGCGCCGGGAGGCCTATGTAAAATAGGCTTCCTGGCGCGCAGGGCCCTGCTCGCGTAAATCCGCCCGGTTTTGGGCGGATTTACGCGAGCAGGGCTCTGAAAATCCGCCCCTCAATGCACAATTAAACTCTGGAATTTGTTGCCAGAAGATGTGGTTAGTGCAGTTAGTATAGCTGTGTTTAAAAAAGGATTGGATAAGTTCTTGGAAGTGAAGTCCATTATCTACTATTAATTAAGTTGAATTAGATAATAACCACCGCTGTTATTAGCAACGGTAACATGGAATAGACTTAGTTTTGTGTACTTGCCTGGTTCTTATGGCCTGGATTGGCCACTGTTGGAAACAGGATGCTGGGCTTGATGGACCCTTGGTCTGACCCAGTATGGCATGTTCTTATGTTCTTCTTATGTTCTTATGGCGCCTTGGATTTGACACAATCCCTAACTTGGAAACACAATCCTGAACATTTTCAATATTTAATAACACCTGGATGTATTTGGGGGGGGGGGGGGGGAGCATGTTGGGCAGATAGGCAGGACACTTTTTTATAATATTCAATGGGGACATGGATTTGGGCTGCTAAGCCAGCGCACCACTTTTATAACAGGCCATTTCTATTTAATTGGACATATTCTTTTGCAGTCAGCCACTTCTTGTGATATCTCAATAACTTCAGCTAGCTCCAAATATCGGAGTTAGCAAAATAACAGGGTCATTTATCAAATTGCGTTATGGCATTTTCGCATGCGTTAAGCACTTTTAACACTTGCGAAAATGCCTTTACGCATGCGATAGCACCATAACGCATGGTGCGATGCAAATCATAAAAAAAGAGGAGTGGGTTCACAGATTTTGTGAAGCCCTATCGCATGGCTTTTAACTATTAGGGCCATCCTACAAGAAGAGAGAGAGAGAGAGAGGTGAGAGAGAGAGAGAGAGAGAGAGACTGGCCACAATGCCCTCAGACCGGGTAGGTATTTATATCTCTATAGAAGGCCCACCTAGCTACTCGAGGTGAGGTTTAGGTATTAGTGTAGGGTTTAGGGGCCACTTTGACATTCAAATTGTTACCCAGGTAGAGACTCCATCAAGCTAGGTTGAGAGAACATTGCACAAATCTCATCTTTGAGTGAGTTTCCTCACTCCGAAGATCATCAAATCTTCACAGGAGAGCATGGTTCAGTTCGTACGTCTCACTTTGAATGTCAAAGTGGCTCCTAACCCCTACACTAATACCTACTTGGCTAAATTTTAGTTAGATAATAGCTTATCCAGCTAAAACTTAACTGAAAAAGTACTGTGGCTATTTAAAACTTTTAATTTAGCCAGATGACTTGTGATTTATCCAACTAAGTGGATTTGAATATTGCCCTCTATAACATTAAAAAATTACCTCCCTGGAGCCCCCAGCCCTCCCACTTCTGCTTTATTTCCCCTGGGTCCCTCCAAATCCCCTCAATCCCACCAATAAGCCAGGGACGGAGCCTAGGATGAGTCTAGCACATCCAGGATCTCCCCAAGCCCCCACAAATCATAAATAAGCCAGAGTCAAGGAATTCTCCAACTTCCACTTACCTGTTCTGTTAGATCTTCAACGAAGAAAGGGACAGGAGCAATCTCCAGTCACTCTTGTTCACTGATGTCCCTTTAAAAATGATGCCAGCTGGCCCTGAGAACTGGCATCAAGTTGACATCAACAAAATGGTGCCAGTCGCAGGGCTGGCTGGTGATATTTTATTATAAGGTCAACTGGGGATGATCTCTTTGCTTGGCTTTCCTCTTCCTTGTTAACTAGCACTTTGTTATTTCCTGGTGTTAGGAATTTTGCATTTCTTGACTATGATTTAAATTAAAAAATACAAAACTTCAGGCCTATTTGATGGTTAGATCATGAAGCTATTAAACTGTGAAATGCAAAATCAATTTGAGCTTCTTACACTGTGTGTGACATTGCAAGAATTATGACATGCTCTCTGAGTTTTTCTTAAGGCTGATTATTGTATCCCTTTTCTTAGCCTGGTAGCTTGCGACTAATGACTGTTGCAACTTGTCATTCTAGTAAAGTGATCTGGGGTGTACTCGTTATAAAAGATGTTTTGCAAAATAAAACTCCTTTTCAAGTATGTAAGCAGGTGTGCTGATTTTCTACATGCTACGACCCAACCCGTTGAAAGAAAATCCTTTTCTAATATCATAAATAAGGGTGTGTTTGTGAATATACATTTTTGTCAAACATTCTCACCAAAAACAGATACATATATTAATGACATTAGAGTGTTTTTTCAGGGTGTTTGGAGTTGTACTAGGTAGGTAGTTCTTTTGAATGAAAAAACAAAACAGCATCAATGTGGTGTCCTTGCACGAAATGTAAGTAAAAGGAAGAAAATGTTTAATAGATGAAATACAAGATTAGCTGCATAATTAGGACCAGATATAATAAAGGGTTATTTTCCATTTTGAGACTGACTCACTTATTTGTACTATGCACTTTCAATTTAGCACATCCATTGATTACAAAATTAAATCAAGGGTTACTTCAGCAGATATTTTTTGTACCTCAGCTGACTGTGAATTTAATCAATCTTCTACGATTCAATATGAAGTAATAAGTCATCTCATTCACAAAAACCTCTGCAAGTCTGGTATGCAAATGCTAATAGTAGCTGTTTGAAATTTTTAAATCAGGACAACTCTGGATCTACATGCTATAATTTTGTAGCAGTTAAGTTTTCTTTTGCATTAATTTATTGCTTGCAAGTTTTACCCAACGCAGGCTTTTATGTTGAAATGTAGCGGCAATGGGCAGTGAACTTATTTTGCATATTTTCAATGTATTTTCTATAGGATCAATTCATCCATTTCAAGCTACCACTACCAACCTAAGAGATGTTCAGGTTGGTAGTGAATACAAATATTTGATAGTGAAACCTGGAGCAGAGGTTGCGAAGGAGACTGAACAGGCCCAACGAAGACAAAAATTAATAGAAAATGAAGCATTTAAGATCCAGCCATCTCCAAGAGGCAGAATGACTTTGCAGGCTTAACTCCCTATGCATGATCCTGATTATTCCATGTTGGACATGTAAAATTATTTGAGTGATGTCGGTCTCCTATAGAAAAAGGTAGGTTAACTGCATTGTGTAAATTTGGATCATAAAGCAGAGAGACCTAAGGACAGTGGCAGAATTCAAGAACGCATGGGATAAGAACAGGAGATCCCTGGTGGCAAGAAAATGATAATGAAGGGTTAGTTAACCTACCTTTTTCTATAGGAGACCGACATCACTCAAATAATTTTACATGTCCAACATGGAATAATCAGGATCATGCATAGGGAGTTAAGCCTGCAAAGTCATTCTGCCTCTTGGAGATGGCTGGATCGTTACGGAGTGATGATTGCAAGCCAGGGCAGCAGTGATATGGCTGCACTGTGCTTCCTAGATGGCATGGGGAACCTACATGGAGTGGCACTTGCAACTCAAAAGGGGACACAGTGGGATTGGGGGTTGGGTTCCATGTGGGAATTTGATCTACTTTAGGGAAATGCACATAGAATTGCTCCTGAGCAGACTGGATAGGCCTTTTGTTTTTTTAGCTGCCATCATTTACTATGTTACTACGGTATAGGTTACTAAGAAAAGAAAAGTAAAACATGACAGTCCATACTACAATCTCCATACCACCTCATTTGCATACTCTTTGAAACACTTGTCAATAGAAACCCTCCCAGCATTCACATATCCATAAAAAGACAAGTTATTACTGTCCAACAACAAATCACCAGAGCCTTAGCAAGTGGCAGGACATGAGGAATTGATGGCATTCAAGGCCAGCATGTGTCAAAAATGAAAAAACAAAAACATTTTTTGCCATCTATATGGTATTTCATCTACATATGTTCACTTATAGCTGTCCTTTCCATGAAAGAACAGTGCTTACGGACCACACCACATGCAATCTCCAATCCCTGCATTGCTGTCATGGCCTCATAATCTCACATTCTCCTTCCATACAAGCCTAGAGATACATGACACAGGAGCCTCATCCGTCATCCACACAAAGTATTCCATCACTGCATCATCCACCCTGCATCCCCAGCAGTCAGGCCATAATAGCTAGGGCTCTGTACCATTATTAAAGCGGAATTGCTGAAATCCACTCCTTATCCTTGGGATAAGTAGCTTGAAATCCCTTGGGATCCTGCCAGGTACTTGTGATCTGGAATCACCGAAATTTGAAACAGGATACTGGGCTTGATGGACCCTTGGTTTGACCCAGTATGGCAAGTTCTTATATTCTTATATTCTGTATTCATACATCCCATTCCTGCAACCATCTTGCCACCTTATAGAATGTAAAGATCATAATATTGGTTGTTATAGTGCCTTCTAGGTTACGATGTCCTGCTACCTCCTACTCTTAGTGCTCTGAACAGAGAGCATGTCAGTACTTACAATGCAAGTACATTCAAATGGACTCATCTGGAGACTAAAATGTGACTGTTGCAGCTCACATTATTGTTTCTTTTCTAAAGCCAAATCACCAAAGAGTTGAAAATGCCTGTCAGCTGTGCCTAGGCAGCACAAACAAACATGGGGCCTTTAAATGCTGGCACTGTGATACTCAAACAGTGACACTATGCACAGTATAAACATGCAGGAATTACATGTTCATGCTTACAGACTCATCCTCAGCTTACAATGGCCATCTTCCCTAGTAGTCACGCTCAATTCTGTAATTGGTCCATCAGGACTAACATTGGGATGAGGAGGATGACTAACCTTGGTGCATTCTCCTGCCAATGTTGGCAAATCTGCAATGTCTTACCTCCTATATTTCTGTGGGAGAAAGATATGGGCCACACACATTTTTTTTTTATTTATAAGTTTTTATATCATTATGTGGCATCCCTATCGGGTATGACTACTAGATACCACTATCTCTGTATCCCTGTCCTTAGAAAGCATTTAGAAAGGGAGCCATTCAGACCCTCCCACCTGGGGATTCTGATTGGATAAGTGCCCACTCAGGGGGATCAGTTAGAGAGAGCAGCTGCAGAGGCCACACTCTTGTAGGGCCTCCCAGCCTTGCCCAAAGGAGTTTTCTTGTAGAAGAGATACCTCACTGTGCACTCCCTGTCAGAGGGTCCTTCTTATAATTTACAGTGAGATGGCCTTTTAAGCCTGATACCCCTTTGGGGCAAGGGTCTCTTTTCAGGGGACTAAAGACCTGAGATCCTACTCTATTCACTGAGTAGGCAAGCACCAGTGATAGATCAAGCTGCGAGAGACAGTGAGGGCAGAGATGTTATCTAGATTAGGAGTTAAAGTGGTTTTTGGACTAAAGAGTAGTGGGGAGGTTTTTGGATCCCCCTTCCCCACTGGGATTGCAGTGCTGTGAATAGCCTGGTTTCCAGATTCTTCCACCAGAGAAATCACCTAAGGAGAATAAACAAGGAAGAGCAAGAGAAAGAGATCCCATTCGGATTTTCCCCCCAAGGAAACAGGACAGGCTGGGTGTCCCCGGGACAGATTTCTACAGGTAGGAGTTTGCAAAGCATAGGGGACCCCTTCACTAAGATTCCCACAGCAGAACTGTGGGGAGAGTAAGCGCCTTTAAAATCACCATGGGCTGTACTCAGAGGTCTGTAATAAGGATATCTACTTACACAGAAAGAGCCCTGTAACTACAGTTAGATGTACTCTTATCATTTTGGACAATGGACTTTATTTAACTTAAAGAATCAGTAAACTTTATTTTAATATCCAGTCCTGGTCTTGTCTGAGTTTTTACATCCTCTCACCTCATGGGAAGTACCTAAAGTACAGCACATATACTGGTGACCTTTTTTCATCGTCGGGACCATAAGCGAGAGCTTCCCCCCATAAAAAGAGTCCTCCCATTGATTAAGAGTCAGCATGAGAATGAATAGCTAGCTGGAGCAGCCCCTGAAGATATAAATAAGATTGTGTGCCTTTGGGACTTAACACACCCTGCTAAGGGTTACAAAATTTGGCGCCCAATGTGGTACTTTGAGGATGGTGAAAAAATATGTACAGTGTGTTTGGAAGTGAAATGTGAAGCTCAACTTTCATAAAATGTACAAAGAAGTAGAAAAATTAACTGCTATGTTTGTAATAAATGGTGCTCATTCCCATGTTCATGGATTGTTGGGAAGGGGTGCTTTGAAGAGAATGTACATTCGAAGTGTGTATTTGATGTCACCACAGTGTATGTGACATACATTTAATAAACTGGTATAAAAGAGGCAGCCCATTCATCAACATCATCCTCAGCATGAGGAATTGTGTGGAACAGGTGTGGGACTTCTCGAGTGTGAGCAAGGCCGTGATGCCTAACCTCAATATGATAGCTAGGCGAGCATTCAGAGCTAAAGCTTTTGTCAATTTGGCTATTTGTTTAACATTCTACAAATCATCCGATTTCAAACTAAATCGAAGTTACTTCAGCTTTCAACACATTACGCTTTGTGTGGTGACACCAACAAAGTTATCAAGCATTATAACTGAGAAACCAACTTGTAAGAACTCCAGTTCAAGTGGTGGCAGTCCACCTAAATCACCACCAGTGGAGGCGTATGCCATGCAGACATGTGGTTAAGCCAGTGGGATTGTCCCCATTGGAGGGCCTGGCTAATACTTTGGTTTGACGCAGGCAGTGAGACCCGTTCAATACCTTGCGGGTCTACGCATGTTATTCACCAGTACTGGAGCTATCCTCATAGTGCATTGATTGTAATGCGATGCAGAGACCAGAGCATGCACTGTTGTTATTGCAAAGGACCTCTCTTTCAAGCTGGACCATTGGCATCGAATGCTTTTCACTCTCTAGCGATGCCCCAGCAGGAGGGCCACATTTCCCCTGTAGAGTCCAAGATGAGTGGGAGTAGTACGGTGAGGCCGAAGATGTCTTCGTCACCAGCAGCAGCAGCATCGAGCATAGAGCCTGCTCTAGTAGCAAAGGCCAAGCTTCTGTGGACCCAGTCGATAGCAAGCAGAGACGCCCCAGATGTGGTGGTGGAGGCCATCATAGACAACCCCCCAGTGGAAGGGATGAGCGGCAATGCAAGTATGTTCTCTTGGGCCAAGTCGATGATGGTCTAGAAACAGCAGGAATTGGAAGAAGCCATGGTGCCATCAGTGATTGGGAGAGGTAGGCAGGTTCCAAAGTCAGTGGAGTCTGAACTTGTGTAACCATCGACCCCATCAAAAATTTACCTATGGCACCTCAAGTCAGCATAGCCACCCTGGTTTGCTTGAACTCCAATAGCTACTGCAGAGACTGGGTCAAGCAGTTCAGGAGCTTTGCATGGACAGTACTGGACAGTATCACAGCAAACGAGATGGAATGCAGAGACTAGGTTATGGCAATTACCACAGAACAGATGGAAGAAATTTATGGAGTGGTATCGCCAAAATACAATCTTATGGCTCAAGGTCCGAACACCTTTAGAGAATTCTGCTGGATAGCTATGGAGGTGCCATCCAGACTTTCCAGCTTAGGTGTATCCTGCAGAGGGGACTCAGTGCTTAGCAGAGATTCACAATCCCCTGCAGGGAAAAGACAAACAGTTCCAGAGAACCTGTACCCATGGGTACCTTCGGAGGTTTCACCTGAAGGGGATCTCCTGGATCAATCACTGCCATTAGCTGTGCGGGACCAGCCATGGATAGTACCCAGAGTGTTGGGGAAACATCCCAATTTTTACCACTTCTTGCAGGCTCAGCACATTATTGATCACTAGGTGCAAGGCATTTTTGGGCTTCAAAATCTATATGTATGAGTATATGTTACGAACTTTGTGGAAGAAAACTGGGATGCATGGACTACAGAACATGCCGACAAAGTGATAGTCAAGGACTCTAAAAATCCTCACTATAATCAGAGATAATCCTCATACAAAAGGACCCTTGACAAGGAAATAGCAGACCTACATTTGGGAATGAATATATTTAAGCATGCCGTGATCTTCTATTTAAAGGGCGGGGCCCCTTACCTTAAATAGCCCGGGGTCGAGAGGGAGGTGCCGATGTGAGCCCTTTAAATAGGGTCACATGATGCGCACGTGCGTGCGTAGGGCTCCTGGGAGGAACAGGAAGGCCCGAGCGGGGCCCAGCAGCATCCTGGCCTGGAGGAAATGTCATGTAGAGAGCGCAGAGGAAGGGCAGAACGGCTGCTTCCTGCAGCTGCAATGCTCCCGGTGGCGGTGAGGAGGGAAAGGCCGCACTGGTAGGTGGAGGGAGCTGGCCGCGGGCCTCCATGGCCAGTTTCCGCAATACCCTGTACCTACTAGGTACATTTTGACATTTTAACGTTAGCACGCACTAACGGGAGTTAGTGCGCACTAATTCCCATTAGTGCGCCCTAACCCGAAAATGAATTTTTCCCAAAATTTCAGGAAAAATTCGTTCCGGTTTCGGGGTCCCTGAACCAGGATGAATGCACATCCCTAGTACCTACAGTTAGATGTACACTCATCATTTTGGACAATGGACTTTATTTAACTTAATCAATCAGTAAACTTTAGCACCAAGTCCTGGTCCTATCTTACAGCCTCTCACTTCATGGGAAGTACCTAAAGTACAGCACATACACTGGTGACCACTTTTCATCATCTGGGCCATAAGCAAGAGCTTCCCCTCATAAAAAGAGGCCCCCTAGGGATTAAGAGTCTGCGTGGGAATGAATAGTTAGCTGGAGCATCCCCTTAAGATACAAATAAGATTGTGTGCCTTTGGGACTTATCACACCCTGCTAAGGGTTAAAATTACATAAGATATAATAAAGAATAAATGCATAATAAACAACAAATAGAAATAATATTAAAAAAGGAAATACATCACATGTCTTCATAAAAAGAGGGAATAAATGAAAAATATAAAGAAAAATTAACCGCATGGCAAAAAACTGCCCAAGCAGCCCACCAAAGCTCATTTCAATTTGCCTGAGATTTATCTAACAAAAAGGTCTCCAGATGTAAAGGATCAAGGTAAAAGAACTTTTCCTTCTGAAACAATACTTCACATCTACAGAGAAATCTCAGGAAGAGGGAAGCACCTAAGGCAAGAACACGTTCTTTTAAAGAAAGAAATTGCTTCCTTCTCTCCTGAGTTTCCCTGCAGATATCAGGAAAAACCATTACCTTCTGACTGCAAAATAATTTTATACTTAAAGTTTATACTTAAAATACTGATGCAATATGAAATCATGGTCAGAAACAAGAACAAAGGATACTACAAATGTAGCACAGGAAGTGATATTATCCTGAGATGTCTGAAGAAATTGAGAACAATCACGTCAAAAATAAGCCACCAAGATTACTCATATAATGTACTACAAAAAAGGGGGAAATCCAAACAAATCAATTGAAAAACGAAGGCTACTAATGTGAGCAATAATTAAAGTCCTGTTCCATTAAAATTGTTTACATTTTTCAAATCTTATTTTAAATGTTTTCTAAGGTGTCAGCAAGCCAGACAGTGTGTTCACCTTACAATGAACTGCCCAGTCTATTCAATTATCCACCTTATTTTTTTTGTAACATGCCAAATTGTGTACTGATATGTGCCAAATAAAGTTTAACAAAATTCTTATAAAAGTTCCCAATTCCTGATGGTTATTTATCTCAAACAACCATCAGGAATTGGGAACTTTTATAAGAATTTTGTTAAACTTTATTTGGCACATATCAGTACACAAGAATTAATAGTTGCAAACAGAATGTTGGGAATTATTAGAAAGAGAATGGTGAATAAAACGGAAAATGTCATAATGCCTCTGTATCGCTCCATGGTGAGACCGCACCTTGAATACTGTGTACAATTCTGGTCACCTCATCTCAAAAAAGATATATTTGCGATGGAGAAGGTACAGAGAAGGGCAACCAAAATGATAAGGGGAATGGAACAGCTCCCCTATGAGGAAAGACTAAAGAGGTTAGGACTTTTCAGCTTGGAGAAGAGACAGCTGAGGGGAGATATGATAGAGGTGTTTAAAATCATGAGAGGTCTAGAACAGGTAAGTTAGCATGTGGCACATTTAAAACTAATCGGAGAAAGTTCTTTTTCACTCAACACATAATTAAACTCTGGAATTTGTTGCCAGAGGATGTGGTTAGTGCAGTTAGTGTAACTGTGTTTAAAAATGGATTGGATAAGTTCTTGGAGGAGAAGCCCATTATCTGCTATTAATTAAGTTGACTTAGAAAATAGCCACTGCTATTACTAGCAACAGTAACATGGAATAGAATTAGTTTTTGGGTACTTGCCAGGTTCTTATGGCCTGGATTGGCCACTGTTGGAAACAGGATGCTGGGCTTGATGGACCCTTGGTCTGACCCAGTATGGCATGTTCTTATGTTCTTATGTTCTTATGTTGAGTGAGACGAAAGTAAAACTTCTACATCATTAACTCTCAAATTCAAATTAGATAATTTGGAAGAGGCTTCTGGTGTATAAATATATAGTTGATCTATAGGTTGGGACAGAGTAGATTCAAGATGAGTTATTGTTCTCCATATTTCTCATAAAGAGATTTCTGATGGTTCAGAAGAACCTTCTACATGAACTTAATAGAAGCAACTGGAGCAGATATGGTGAACTGTTTAGCAGCCTGAGCTCCTAAAACAGATGGAGCCAGCAGGGAAAATTGTGCGACATTGGTAGAAGTGCCAGGAAAATGTACGCCAGAATTTAAGGAATTTTACCTAACGAACTCAGGCCATTTTCAGAGCCTATTTTCCCAGCCTCTAACAAATGCTATTGAGTTAATCCAGGTGCGGAACAAAAGTCCGGGCCTAAAGAGGTCTCAGATAACTCTGGTAAATCAGGAATAGAAGAATAATTTAAAGGCATAACATGTGAGTCCATGGGACACCTTACCAGGACTGATGCCATTGGGGAAGATATAATTTTCCCCTTCCTTTTTTTCCATATCCAGTAGGAAGAAAAACAGTCCTAAGGGGCACTGCCCTGGCGGCACACCACTCTGCCACCGCTCTTATAGGGAGTTCCCAATAGTAGCGACTCCTTAGCACCTCCTGTAATTTGGGAAACATGGGCAGTCAGCAAGAAGATATCCCTGGCACTAACCACTCTGCCTCCACTCCTACAGGGGATTCCCCAAGAGATGATATGATTCATACACGCCCAGTGATAATGTTTCCTCAGTTCCTCCTGCAGTTCAGAAAATGTGGGCAGGCAGCAAGAAGATGTCCCCAAAACACACACATTTTTGATAGGTCCTATCTGTACTGCTACAATGAAAATAAGACTTTTCTCTAAACTAATACTTTTCTTGGCACTTGTTGGATATAGTCCACTAATCAGTGTTTTGCTGCTTTTTTACTTTTCAGATGAACCCAGTGTGGAGGTCATAGCAGGAATCCAAAGTAGATAAGGCTAGGGTGCTCCAGTGTCTTGTAGCAGACTCTCAGGGTAACATGGTCAGGAGATACTTGTTGTTGTTGCCAGTGTTTGTCATTGTTCATGGGGTCTAGTGCTCATATATCTGTAAATGTATTTTCATGTAGTGTTTGTCTGGCATGCTGGTGTGGCACTGGCTGTGTTCTATGGTCTTGTTTGTGATATTTGCTCCAACTTTAATACAGTGCCTTCTACCTCTTTCTAGTCCTCTCTGCTATACCGCTTCATGTATTTACTGTTTCCTTTCTGTGTTTTAGGTATGACTCTCTGTTGCAGGCAATAGACAGGTATGGGCAAACTTGGCAAGGCATGAGTAGATACATGTATATATTACTTAGAACTTTGTAGCTAGGATCTGGGAGGTATGCTTGGAGTATGAGTGATAAGAGGTCCTTCTCCAAAAAAGGATACATTTGCAAGAAAAGGTACTTAAGATGCTTCCACAAGCACTGAGGAGGAGTTGTTTTCAGTGTTAGAGTAGTGAAAAGTGTAGTGAAAAGTGAGTGAGCTGAAACTCTCACAAGTCAGAAATCTGCAAACTAAGAGGGTCATTTATCAAAGTGCTTTATGGCGTTTTTGCATGCATTAAGGCGTTTTCGCCATAACGCACGCAAAAAGCACCATAATGCATGGTGCGATGCAAATTAGGAAAATGGGAGGAGATTGGGACAGGATTTCTGGCCAAGTGGGCTGGCTTCACAAATTGCAAAGCCATATCGCACAGTTTTAACGTGGGAATTAACTACACCTTTTTCATTTGCGTTAAGCTGTGCGATATGGCTTTATCGCACTTTGCGATGTTTTTGCAAACAGCATTTTCACTATTTTAAGCTGGAGAGAGAGAGAGAGAGCACACCTAGCTATATGGCCCTTTAGTTCGTAGGTATTTTTTCCTCTATATGAGGCCCACCTAGTAACTTTAGGTGAGGTTTAGGTAGTAGTGTAGGAGTTAGGGGCCACTTTGACATTCAGAGTGAGACGTACAAACAGAACAGTACACTCCTGTGAAGATTTGATATCCTTTGTAGTGAGGAAACTTACCCAAAGATGAGATTTGTACAATGTTCTCTCAACATAGCTTGATGTCCATCAAAGTGGCCCCTAACTCCTACACTACTATCTAAACCTCACCTCGAGGTACTAGATGGGCCTCATATAGAGATATAAATACCTACGAACTAAAGGGCCATATAGCTAGGTGCTCTCTCTCTCTCTCTCTCTCTCTCTCTCTCTCTCTCTCTCTCTCTCTCTCTCTCTCCCTCCCTCCCCCCCCCAGTGGTTGTAGGTAGGAATTGAAACAATTGTGGTACTTACTGCAAAGTGCAGAAACATTATTGCACTCTGTGGTAATACCTATCACAAAGTGCACTAGACTATAAAACACATCCCTTTTCCTATCGCATGCAATTATTTATTGCATTTTGATAAATCCAGGCCTAAGGCTGAAAATTATAGCCCTGGTGGGTTGCCTATGGTGTTTTTGTGTTTGCCTATGGGGTTTTTGGGGTTGCCTATGGTGTTTTTGGGTTGCCTATGGTGGTTTTGGGTTTGAGAACATCTGAGAGTTGGAAGTGTTGAAGAAGCCTAGGAAGCATTTCAAGGAGATAAAGAATCCTACAGTCAACGGGGATATTTTTGCTCTATCTTGGGAAGCCTACAGCTGGGGACAGATTTTGTAGAGGAGAGGAGTTTCCAGTGCTCCATTTGGGGTCTTACAGGATTAAAGGCCTTGGTGGAATTGGACTCAAAAAGCCCCTGAAATGAGTTCAACTTTAAAGTGAAAAGAACTTTGAGTAACCATGTGAAGTTCATGGTGATTGGAAGTAAAAAGTTATATTTTGAAACTAAATTCTGATCTTGGACTACTGAAGGTTTTTATTCCCTTCTTTATTCTGCTTCAACTGCACTGGGATTTTTGACTTCTGAAATAAATTCTGTCTCTCTTTTTGGAACAATACTTTGGTGTGGACCTCTGGTTTCTTTTTCCTGGTTGAGTGCAAATCTCTCCTTGGGCCTGACAGCTTTTTGCTCCCCACTGGACTGTTCCCTGGTATTTCAGTACTGCAGATAAGATTTTTCCCACTCCCTGCAGCCGCCGAAGGTGAGCCCCGCTGAAGGGTGGGTTACACTTGAAGGGGAAGAGATGCCTTTCCTGCTTTGCACTTGCTGTTTTATCTGGAGGCATTTGTCTTGGAAGCATCCTAAGTGACTTTCCTTTTTTCTCTTTTCCCATCTTAGCAAATAGTGGCATGCCTCAGGGATTGGTTCTTTCTGAGTGATAGGGTGGATGGATGAGGAGGAAAACATTGACTTTTTATGGATGATGCTAAGATCTGCAACACAGATATAGATGGAATGAGAAGTGATTTAAGAAAACTTAAAAGAGTGATCAACAGCTTTGCTAAGTTTTAAAATAACCAAATGCAGCATTTTGCATTCTGAGTACAGAAATACAAGAGTGCAGAATTCATTAACCCATTATGTCCCAGTGTCCTATTTAGAGGATAGCTTCTTTAAAAATTTAGGACATAATGGGTTAAGGAGTGAGATTCTGAAGTCAAAGAAGCAGGAATTGGGGTGATTATATTCAATGATTTCAAAGTAAGGAAATAATGTAACAAGGCAGTGGCCAGAGCTGATGCATGCCAGGATGCATAAGGAGAGGTATAACTAGAAGAAAAGAGGAGGTGATTATGCCATTTTACAGGTCACTGGTGAGACTTCACCTAGAATATTATGTCTAATTCTGGACACTATACCTTCAGAAGAATATAGATAGAATTGAGATGGTCCAGAGAAGAGCTACCAAGAGAAGCCCTATCAGGTGACACTTAGAAATCTAAACATGTATACAATAGAGGAAAGATGAGACAGGATCATTCAAAAACTTGAACAGTATTAATAATGCACAAAAAGCAAACTTGTTGGAACATAAAATAAGTGCTAGAACAAGAGGATCTTGATATCATGTTCTGAGGGGGTAGGCTGAGGAGAATGTCAGGAAACATTTTTTCACGGAAAGGGTGGTAGAAGCCTAGAATGCCCTCCTGGGCAATTGCTAAAACAGTTTAAGCATTCATAGCACTACGCTCTCCTGATTCAGCAATGAGCATTGGGGCTGCCAGGATGTACGGCAAAACGGTTAATATTAGATGCTAGGTGTTCTAGCAATAATAAATGCCTCTACATGGCCAGATTTGTCTGACAGGTTACAATGGTAAAACTGACTAGCAGTAGGTCTGTCTGGCAAGCTGCAAATTCTGCATTAAATAAAAGTCCTAGTGGAAATGCAGGTGCTAATGTAGATGAGTCTATCTGGCAGGCTATGTAGGAAACTCAGGAAACCAGATTTTTTGGACAATGATAACACTAACAATGATGGCTATTTAGGATATTGCAGAACTTTGTGGTTAGGTAAGGCAATGGTAGGGAATAGAGGAAACAAAGTGGAGATCTTGTATGCTCTTATACCCAAGATGGTGGTGTACAAAGGAGTAAGACAAAAACAGACTAGAGAAAGAAAAACTTGCAGGTGGTCATACTCTATGGCTGTCAGCTAGGATGTATCCTTAGCAGCATGGTAAGAATAACTGGGCAGACTGGATGGGCCAGATGGTCTAGTTCTGCAGTAATTTACTAGACAGCTAATGCTTTTCCTCCTATAGCAGCAGGAAGAGGAGAAGGTCCCCCAGTGGCAGCCCCCTCACTGCACCCAGTGTCTCCAGCCTGCCTTTTGGGAAGGGAGAAAAATTAACCATCTTTTTTGGGTTTGAATATAATAATATTCTTTTTGGGGAAATGTATCCAAATGGAATTATTTTATGCATACCATGACAAGACTGAAACTCACTCAAAAGCCAGGGTATGTTGAATATGATCTCAGTCTCACAAATCGCTAGTGATCACTTATGTACTTGCACTGTGCTCAAAAGAGCTTCTTTTCCGAAAAGAGCTTCCTTCTCTGAATGTGTTGACAAAACATACAGCAAAATGACACGGCCTCTGGTTGCCAGCGCCATTTTGAAAAATAGTAGTGGTAGAGCAGTAGCGACTGGGGATCATTCCTCTCTCATTTGGAACTGATGGATAGTGTAAGATCTAGGGAGCAGTCTGAGTGTCTCAATATTTTTTATTTTAATGAAATGAAAATGAGCAAATTTTGTTGATTTTTCTCTCTTTTTGTTTTCAAAAAGAAATTAAAAAAAACAAAAAAGGGAAATTTTAGTAAAATTTCCTATTGTGGCACCTGTGTTTCTAGAAAGTATACAGAGTCAATATTCTGAGAATATGTTGTGTTAAGGTGGTAGTTTTCTTCTAAGGTAAATTCTATAAGGTTGTGTTACTGTGTATGGGGAAGGTTCCAGTTAATCTAAGGTCATCTTTTGATCAGAGGATGTTACAAACAACTCTTTGACAGGTAAGAGTATTTTGATTGTGGTGGGAACTTGCATGGGCCAGGAGGCAAACTGTGCCTATCAGGAACTTACCATGGGGCTTGGTCGATTTCCTGTCTTCAGAAACAGAGGAGTTTTCTTCCTCGAGCTGATCAGGACACTGTGAGTAACTAAATCTGCATGTATGGAAAGTAAGAGGGCCTGGGTGGGCCGAAAAATGGAATAGGAGTTCTGTGGCTTTATGCAGCAAGTATTACAGATTTGTGGAATTATTTATTGTTTGCTCTACTGTTTGTCTTCTTTTTAATTGAAGAGTTCTTTTGGAATAAACTATTTTTTAGTTTGGAGTACAACGTTTTAGTGTGGGCACTGGGTTTATTTGCTGGTACAGGTGTATGTGTGTGTGTGTCCTTGGCCCAGTTTGGCCCTGCAAGTTTGCTTGCCCCGGTCCATGACCCAGGAGAGACTTTGTGTTTTCCTCACCTTTGATGGGTTTTACCCCATACCTCCAAGCCTGAGAAGGTGACCCTTTGGAAATAGGGGGGTTACACTATTTTGTTTCCAACAAAAGCACATCCCCATAGAGCAGGGCTTCCCAATCCTGTCTTAGTGACCTCACAGCCAATCAGGTTTGCAGGAAGATAACACTTATCTGGCTAGTTACAAGGATATTCAGTGGCATGGCTAGGCTGCTGAATATCCATGTATATATTACATCTTAAATACCATCAACGGTATATCAATTTTTTAGATATACTCATTATAAAGGAAGAAAATACACTGACTACCAATCTTTTCAGCAAACCCACAGATAGAAACGTACTATTGGATTTTTCCAGTTACCATCCATACCATTTGAAGAAAAGATTACCTATTGGGCAATTCCTCTGCTTACAATGCCTATGTAAAGAGAAAGTGGATTTTGAAACACAAGCAGATTTGTTATCCCGCAGGTTACTACAACATTGTTACCCAATCAAGATTATCAAACGGGCAAGAAAAAGGGCAACATATGCAAAAAGACAGGGGTTACTTCTAGACAGCACGGAAAAATCTAAGTCTACCCCACTAGTCTGCATGCTACAGTATTCCACCAAATCTGGACAAATTTCTGCAATACTCCACCAGTATTGGACAATATTAAAAATACATCCTGTTTTCATATGTCCACCATTAATAACATATAGCAGAGGGAAAAATCTACGTGATATCCTGGTACACTCATACCTTTCGACCAATGATACTGTAGATAATGATCATCCATTTGGGACACTGGCCATGCCAAAAATGTAACATGTGTCAACAAATATTAACTGGACCAACCTGGCAAGACCATTTTGGCACAACACACACTGCTAATTGTACAACCACTCATGTAATTTACCTCATCGTATGTCCTTGCGACAAGTACTATATTGGGCGCACAAAAAGATCAATTCGAACAAGACTTATTGAACATCGTAGCTGTTTGAAAACAGCAAAATTGCAGGCACCAATCATAGCTCACTGTTTGGAACACGCACATTCATTCACGGATCTCAAGTGGCGGATAATTGACAGAATTCAGACTAATAGTAGGGGGGGGAGAGATCCATAAGTCATTTTAACACTGAGAGAACAACAATGGATTTTCAGATTACAATCAGTACATCCAGCTGGATTGAATTTGGCGATAGAATAGTATTCTATCATTTAAGTACCTGGGCTGATTGACTGACAGGTAGGCTTTTAAATATCTTCACGTAGCATGACTTCCGGTAGACGTTAATCAGACAAGAGCTGACCAGTTGAAGTAACGCCGGTACAACAGTAAGTTTTAAAAAATAGAGCATTAATAATGTGTAGAATTGGAGCAAAAGTATGTTGAATAGTTGTTTGAAGACATTTTGGTATCATAACAGATTTGAATGCCCCATGAGGAAGTATAAGGATTCTGAAACAGCAAGACCCGAGTTTTACAGTTCAAAAACACAGACTTTGAGGAAATGGGGAACTACCTGGAGGAAGAACTTAAAGGATGGGAGAACGAGAGAGATGTGGATCAGCAGTGGACCAATCTAAAAGGAGCAATCACCAAGGCAACTGCTCTATATGTTAGAAATGTAAAGAAAAGCAAAAGAAAACTGAAACCTATCTGGTTCTCAAAGGAGGTGGCTGACAAAATTAAAGCTAAAAGAACAGCATTCAAGAAATATAAAGGATCCCAAAGGGAGGAGCACAAAGAAGAATATTTGTATCAACTGAGGGAGACAAAGAAATTAATCAAGTTGGCAAAGAGTCAAGCAGAAGAGAGGATTGCCAAGGAGATAAAAAATGGTGACAAAACATTTTTCAGATACATCAGCGAAAAGAGAAAGGTCCAAAGTGGTATAGTGAAATTGAAAGGTGGTAATGATCAATGTGTGGAGAGAGACGAAGAAATGGCAGAAATATTAAACGAATACTTCAGCTCTGTCTTCACTAAAGAAGACCCTGGAGAAGGACCATCTCTACACAACAAGAAACTGGAGGGAAGTGGAATAGATGAAAATCCTTTTACAGTAGAAAATGTGTGGGAAGAACTAAATAACCTGAAAGTGGACAAAGCCATGGGACCTGATGGGATTCATCCAAAGATATTGAGGGAGCTCAGAGATGTTCTGGCAGGTCCGCTGTGTGACCTGTTGAATAGATCCCTAGAAACGGGAGTGGTGCCGAGTGATTGGAGAAGAGCGGTGGTGGTCCTGCTTCACAAGAGTGGGAACAGGGAGGAGGCTGGCAACTATAGACCGGTTAGCCTCACTTCGGTGGTGGGAAAAGTAATGGAGTCACTGCTGAAAGAGAGAATAGTGAACTATCTACAGTCTGGAGAATTGATGGACCAGAGGCAGCATGGATTCACCAGGGGAAGATCCTGTCAGACAAATCTGATTGACTTTTTTGACTGGGTAAACAAGGAATTGGATCGAGGAAGAGCGCTCGATATCATATAATTGGATTTCAGCACAGCTTTTGATACGGTTCCGCACAGGAGACTGGTGAATAAAACGAGAAGCTTGGGAGTGAGTGCCGAGGTGGTGACCTGGATTGCAAATTGGTTGACGGACAGAAGACAATGTGTGATGGTAAATGGAACCTTCTCTGAAGAGAGAGCGGTTTTAAGTGGTGTACCGCAAGGATCGGTGTTGGGACCGGTCCTGTTCAATATCTTTGTGAGCGACATTGCGGACGGGATAGAAGGTAAGGTTTGTCTTTTTGCGGATGACACTAAGATCTGCAACAGAGTGGACACGCCGGAAGGAGTGGAGAGAATGAGACGGGATCTAAGGAAACTGGAAGAGTGGTCAAAGATATGGCAGCTGAGATTCAATGCCAAGAAGTGCAAAGTCATGCATATGGGGAGTGGAAATCCGAATGAACTGTATTCGATGGGGGGGGGGGAAAGGCTGATGTGCACGGAGCAGGAGAGGGACCTTGGGGTGATAGTGTCTAATGATGTGAAGACAGCGAAACAATGCGACAAGGCAATAGCAAAAGCCAGAAGAATGCTGGGCTGCATAGAGAGAGGAATATCGAGTAAGAAAAGGGAAGTGATTATTCCCTTGTACAGGTCCTTGGTGAGGCCTCACCTGGAGTACTGTGTTCAGTTCTGGAGACCGTATCTACAAAAAGACAAAGACAAGATGGAAGCGGTACAGAGAAGGGCGACCAGGAAAGTGGAGGATCTTCATCGGATGACGTACGAGGAGAGATTGAAGAATCTAAATATGTACACCCTGGAGGAAAGGAGGAGCAGAGGTTATATGATACAGACTTTCAGATACTTGAAAGGTTTTAATGATCCAAAAACAACGACAAACCTTTTCCATAGGAAAAAAATCAGCAGAACCAGGGGTCACGATTTGAGGCTCCAGGGAGGAAGATTCAGAACCAATGTCAGGAAGTATTTCTTCACGGAGAGGGTGGTGGATGCCTGGAATGCCCTTCCGGAGGAAGTGGTGAAGACCAGAACTGTGAAAGACTTCAAAGGGGCATGGGATAAACACTGTGGATCCATAAAGTCAAGAGGCCGCCAATGAAGTGGGTGACTCGCCAGAATGATGGCTACTGCCTGGACACAATACCCTTAGTCAATAAACATACACATGCTTACTGTGACTCCAACATCGCTCTAAGCTTCAACAGCAAGAGGAAATGGAAAAAAGGATTTGCACTCACAAAGAGGGGAGTAGCTGGCTTGTTACGGCGGTTACTACCCCAAACCAAATATGCCTGATACTTCACTTTCAATGCATATACAGCATAGCTCTCTGCTTCAACGACAGGGGAGAAGAATAACTGATACTTCACACATCCAGCAGAGCTCTCTGCTTCAACGGCAAGGGAGAAGAAAAAAAGGGTTCGCACTCACAAAGCGGGGAGTAGCTGGCTTGTTACGGCGGTTACTACCCCAAACCAAATGTGCCTGATACTTCACTTTCCATGCATATCCAGCATGGCTCTCTGCTTCAACGGCATGGGAGAAAGACTGATACATCACGCATTTCCAGCATAGCTCTCTGCTTCATCAGCAGGGAAAAAAAACCCAAAAAACTGATGCTTCACGCATATCCTGCATAGCTTCAACGACAGGGGTGAAGAAAAAAAAGGATTCGCAATCACAAAGCGAGGAGTAGCTGGCTTGTTACGGTGGTTACTACCCCAAACCAAATGTGCCTGATACTTCACTTTCAATGCATATCCAGCATGGCTCTCTGCTTCAACGGCAGGGGAGAAAAAAAAAACTGATACTTCACGCATATCCAGCATAGCTCCCTGCTTCAACGGCAGGGGAGAAGAAAAAACAACCAACAAGGGCTGTACAACATAGTCTAGGTAAAACAAATAAGCATGGGTGTAGCTTGCTTATTGCGGCGGTTACTACCCCTACTACCCCTAACTAATCAAGCTAGATATTTCACTTGGATGCAGCTCTATCACTGCTCTCTACATTAATGGTGGGGGTGGAAGGGGAATAGAACAAAGAGCTAAGAGAAACAGATAAGTATGAGAGAAAAAATGTATGAAGCTTGCTGGGCAGACTGGATGGGCCATTCGGTCTTCTTCTGCCGTCATTTCTATGTTTCTATGTTTCTATGAAACACGGACCGTGTCAGGCGCAGTAATAGCACAACGTCGGCTTGGGCATGAGTGAACTTCATGGACTTTCAGATGTATATCATGAATCACTATTGAAAAATGACGATTTATTCAGCTAAGTAATCTTATTACTTTATTCAACAAAAGTTTTCAGGACAATGTTGGCAATATATTCGTTTGGAATGCACAAAAAAAATAGAGACTATGACATAGCATCACGTTTGAAAAGAAAAATCTTTAAAAACATTTGTTGACCAATGATTATAAATTTTGGCATATTTTTTGAATGCGTGTCCACACAAAATGACATATGCCCTTTTAAGATGGTCATATCTTTATAATATTAAGATATAATAGTTTGGTGAGTAAGCTGTTTATACTGTCTATATTACAACTTAGCCACACAAGTTATATTCATGTAAGTTCAGGCCTGCTATTGAACAGGTCTAGCTTGGATAGACAACTTATCTGGCTAAGTATCAATATTGCTACTTAGCCGGATAAGCTATCCAGCTAAGTAGCACCACCTCTATCCACCCACTGCCCTCCCACAAAGTTCTCCTGCTAATAGAGAGCCAGATAAGTGATTTATCCAGCTATCTAGTGGCCACTGAACTTAAGTGGATATTCAGCGGCTGTTAGCTGGATAAGGACTGTTAGCTGGATAAGGAGTTATCTGGCTGTCTGCCGCTGAATATCAGGCCCTCTACATCTTGGATTGTTGATGCTACTATGCTTGCTGCCTTATTCTGCATTCTATATCTAGGGATGTTAATGCCCATATGCTTCCTGCCTGACCCCTCACGATTTATCTTGGGAAATCCACTAGGTTTACTGCCTCACTCTGCACTCTATGTCTTGTGTTGCTGATGCCTTTGTGCATCCTGCCTTATCCTTTACTTTATGCCTGAGTGCCACTTTCCTTGCTGCCTAACACTACACTCTGTGTCTTGGTGTGTTGACATTTATGTGCTTCATAAGTGCATAAGATATGCTATACTGAGTCAGACCAGTATCTTGTCTCCAACAGTGGCCAATCCAAGTCACAACTGGCTTTGTCCCTCTCATAGTACCTTGAGTGTTCATGACTCTTTTTGGGCTGCTTTGCCCCTTTATGGGGCCCTGAGATATTCATGCCATTTCTGGTGCTGATTTGCCTCCTCATGGTATCTTGATGCCATTAACACCTCTGTTTGGGCCCCTTTGTCCCTCTCATGGTACTTTCAGGTATGCCACTGTGCTGGTGTCCTGTGCCACTCTTTTGGGATCTTGGGGTGCTGATGCCACTGCTGATGCCAATTTTCTTCACTCCTGGTGTCTTGGAGTGCTATTCCCTTTGCTGCTGATGCCTGCCTGCAAATTTCATTAAATTTGGATGGAAAAACCCAGAGGGAAGAGTCCAAAATAGGATGCATTGCTTCCCCCATTGACTTTATGGAAACAAATTAAAAGACATTACAAAATAAATGAACTAACTTGGGAACCAAAATGAACAAAACAATTTAAAATAGTAAATAAACCGAATCAATATTAATGTCCATGCACATCCCTAGTGCATACCTGGATTTTATATGGTTGCTTTAATCTGATTTAAAATTATGATCTTACTTAAATCCTGTCAATGGGAAATACCCATATCTGGGCTAATTTTCAAAGGCACTTATGCACATAAAAACTGGTTTTATGCACATTAGTGGCTCTTTGAAAATAGCCCCGTGGTAAACGTACAAATGGAACACGAGTTTGTGCATAATTTTATGTGCCTATTGAATAGGCATTCCAGGGGACAGAGTTGGGGTGGGTCTGGATTGTATGCGCATACTTTCAATTTTGGAAAATATGCATGTAAATCCGTACGTGCAAAGTTGCACCTGCTCTTAAGCAGGTATAACTTTGCGTGTGCCATGCTGCCGGGGCTTCCACACACATCCACAAATTTCCAAAGCTGATTGATGCACATACATCCACCTTCAATATTCCAGTTAATGTCTGCGTACCCACAGACTTCAGCCTATGTGGGCTGTTTGAAAATGACCCTCCCTATGACCAGGACTGGTGATTACATGTTTTAAGTTAATTTAATCTCTGAAGCACCATGTAGGTACAGCACATTACAACATTTGCAACATAATCCAGAATCTCTAAAGGAAGTTCTTCATAAAAGAGTTCTTGTAGAACAGCACCATTTAAAGTAAAATAGTGGGTTCATGAGCTCTTTCTTCAGCTCTGTTTACATAATCCGCTGATTGCTATTCTGAGACACTGGAAGCACTTTCAAACCTTTAATTTGATGGCCTTTTCAGACCTGGTAATCAGGGACTGCAGTGAAGTTTTAAGCACCACAACTGTATTGCTTAAGAGGTGTTGTGATGAAATAGGGGTTTTATGTGCACTGAGATTTCTTGTTTTGTGTTTTCCCCAGAGAGAGCTCGTTTCCTTTGAGCTGGCCTGCAGGTGGTGTTTAACTTTTACAATAGTGTAGTTCAAAATGAGACCTGGGATGTTGACTTTACACAGAGTGAGACTTGAACAGAATTATCTCCCAGTATTCTTTGGAAGTTGTAAGACTAACATCCTGCAGTGCTATTGGTCAGAAAGCAATTACTAATCAGAAAGCCATTGTTCAGGGAACTATTAACTAATGCTAATACTCTGTGCTAGAATTCCCTAGTCTTGGCTGGGAGTTCCAGCTTGGCTGGACAGCTTTCCTTGAAGATTCTCAGGCACTGGTTAGTATAGTGAAAAGCATGTAGTTAATGATTACAATATGAATCCCTGTTTGTTTACCTGTTATTGTTTGAAAATTGAAACTTTTTCTCCATTCAGTTTCTGCTTTTTAACATAAATAAATAAACCATGTAGTTTGTTAGCTTTGTCCTGAGACTGATTCATGATTCCTAGTATGGTGTGGTCTGAAATGTGCCAGGGTCTCACTCAATCCTAGGATAAGACCCAATTCACACTCACTAGTCCTTTCACCCTGGGGCATGGATTCTCTTGACAGAGGGGATGCTGAACCTCCAAGACTCGTCATAAAAGTGGAAACTTCTTCACCATGTGCACTTGATGATGATTCTTTAGTGTAGGTGCAATTAATTGACAGACCAGACATTCTGGTTGGATATTCCAAATTAAAACTTTACTATAAGTTGTTCAATTTAATCAATATGAACAAAGTTGTTCCCAGTTACATCCATGTTACAGACTGGTGTATTTCATCACAGTTCACGTCTCTCTGAAAAAGTATCCCTCAGCATTGGGTCCTGAGACAATTTTAGCCTCCAGGATTTGGAAAGATGTGTTCCAGGTGGTTGAGGTGTAGTGGGATCCTTTCTCCAACTATACCTAAGGTCCAGTGCACTCCAGATCTTCAAAACAGTCTTTGCCCTGTGTCCCAGGGTGAAGACTCCAGTGGAGGTCTCCAGATGCCCCCAAAACTGTATAGTTGGAGCTATCTGTGGCTAGGAAAAGTCAGATCTTGTCTTTTCCCCACTCACTGAGCAGGAAGGATGTCAGCAAAATGTCATCCCAACTCGGACAAAACATTCTCACAGTTCCAGCTGTCTCTCCGTAGGTTGTGTCTCTCCACAGTTTATGAGATGGGCACAGCAGGTCTATTCTATCCCTATCCTCCCAAAGCAGAGTCCTTTCCCTCCTCATACTAAGACCAAGGATTCACAAAAAAAGAAAAGAAAACTCCAAAAAATCACTTCATTAAAATAATTCACTTCCTCAAAATAACCTGAGGCAAACCTTCTTAGGCAGGTTGGGCCTGGACAGGGGAAAGCCTCTCTTTCTTCAAATGTCACTGACCATGAAGCCTAGAAATGGGAACAGAAAAAAACCCTCCTATTCCCTTAAATGCTAAACAAAAATGCCACATCAACCACTATATCCCCCCCCCCCCCCCTTTGTGAAATCAGGAGTGCACCATTGCAGAAAGCCTCAGAGGTGGTGCTGTTAAGAATGGTATGCCTGTCTCCTATCTTAGGCTAGGCCCATCTAATGGAGACCTAGGGGTCTCTATATTTTTCCCTCCCCACAAAGAAAAAAATATGGAGATGGGCCATGTGCACAGATTTTTTTTCAGAGACATAAATACTGTATGTACATACAATAACAATAGAATAAGATGATGTTAAATCCTGGTCTGGCCACATGGGGGAACTCTAACCCTAGTGGAGCCCTCAGCCTGCAAAGATATTAGATTTAGTTCTTACACATTAGATTACATAACAATACAAATAACATACCCACATACATTAACCACACAACAATATACCAACTCTCCTGGGTGGATACTATTGCTCATCATTGTTTTTCACTTACAAGGCACATTGAGACAAGCTGTAAGCATTTCCTATACCAATACTATCCTAGAATCTCTGGGCTAGAGATCACAGGTCCCTTTTACTCATCACTGCCTCACACAAAGCCTGTGGAAGTAAATGTTAACTCTTCAAAAGGAACACAGTGATAGGAGAACAGGTGCACTCCCAGAACTGCAAAAAATATACATTTATTTATTTATCTATCGAGTTTTATATACCATCATTCAGTTTTGCCATCACAATGGTTTACAAAGTTTCTATGTTTAACAGAGTTTCCAAAAGGTTCCTGTGATTGTTAACATATATATTGTAGGCTTTGTAAACGTAGTTCGGATGTCAAACTATACAGTTTAGGTAATGTGTTATAGTACGTGCTTGCATTTGCTCCACATGTTTGTATAGGGTCAGTAGGAGGGAAGTGATGTTTGAGAGTCATTGGGTGAGTTGGTAGGCTTTGATAAACATCCAGGTTTTTAGTTCTTTTTTGAAGGTTTTAAGTTTTGCTGTGTTCTAAGTTCGATTGGGAGGGTGTTCCAGAGTTTGGGGCTTCCGAGGGATATGGCTCTCTTCCGAGTTGAGGTGAGTTGTTTGGAACGGACAGTGGAATCTTTAATAGACCTTTATTAGCTGAGCGGAGGTTTCTGTTTGGAGAGTGCAGTTTTATGGATGTACTTAGCCAGTTTGTTTGTTTTTTGTATATTATTTTGTGTAATATGGATAGTATTTTGTATTCTATCCTATATTTTATTGGGAGCCAGTGTAGTGATATAAGTGTAGGAGTAATGCGATCATGTTTTTTTGTTCCAGTGAGTATTCTTGTGGCTGTGTTTTGGAGAGAAAGAAAATTTTTTAAGAAATTAATTAGTAAAATAAAATTAGGGAACACCATTTTTTATCCATTTTCCAAATTTTTATGATTTTTATAGAAATGTTTTTCTTTTTCTTCAAAATAAAACCATTTGTTATCAACAAAATATATTTCCATCACCCACCTTGTACAGAGACCAAATTCTAGTTCATTTTCAACTCAAACATATTAATACAAAGTCCTCAGTACCCTTATGGTCTTTGAGGCCCCTTGATTGGCCAGGTCATCTGGTTAATAGCAAATCAGTAAAAAAGTTCTTAAGTTCCCCTCTGAGTCTCAGGAACAACTGGAATAATTTGGAACACAACAACAGAACACATAGTCCAAATCCTGAATCTCAGGAACTACTCTACAACTCTGAACAGTCACTCTGGGTCTGGCCCTCTCCTTCCTCAACAGTTAACTACTCTCCCAAATCCTCCTGTCTGAGAATCACTCCATGATTGGAGATGTTACTGGCTGCAGAGGAGCAACCATCTTCCGGTAAAGCTGGTAGTGGTGATGGAGAGTCACTGAGGAAAAATGATTCCTCTCCCATCTTGCAGAACTCCCAATAGGTCTTAGGCCCTCTCACAGATTTACCTTTGGGGTCTCCATAGAAAATCATTCTCAGACATACTGGGAACTCATTGCCATATTCCACTTTCACTGGTCTTTATTCCAAGTCACAACAAACTTCTTCTTCTCCCAGAAGATTGGGAGCTGCTGGACCAGTCATGATGAACAGCCCCTGCCTAGAGCCTTTTGCCCTTCCATTGTGGAAATTAACTCCTAAAGCAAACACCAATATCTTGTATGGAGTCAAACCATCTCCAAAGATCTACCCTTAACAGATAAGCATTGATGTTTTTGATGCAAATACAATATTGCTCTCCTCTGCAACAGTGTGAGGGGGGGGGAGGGGGACAAAAGGGAATTGGATTCAGATTATAACCATCACAGGTCCAGACTTTTAAGGTCTGGGGTACTGATATATAGATGAAAGGGAAAAAGCACAGGAATGCTCCTATGGCTAAATCCATAAGCAAAGCATGTCAAGCAGCACTGTCTGACTTTTCAAGAAGGCTCATCACCTAGTAAAAATGTTGCTAGCAGTCATTTTTTATGGATTATCAAAAGACTTAGGGATAATTGCATAGTGCGGTAGTTACTGCCCTTAAGAGAAACATAGGGGTAACCAGCATGGAGTGGAAGTTACTACCCTTAACAGAAAATGGGGGCTGACAGGATGGACCATTTGGTCCTTTTCTGCCATCATTACTATACTACTATATAACTTGGGCCTTCCCCTTTCAAATCTTCTTGCCACTTCAACTTTGCCATCTACTGTGGCCTCTACTTGTACCTCTGCTTGATCTGCCCTGGACAGATACTCACCAGCCCTTCTGCTGGAACAGGAATTGGTTTTTCCAATGCTGCCTCAATTATGAAATCAGGGATCTCCTCAAACTTAAACAGAGGCTTCTTCAGGGGGCCAGATGTCTTCTCCTCGATGGGCAGAGGGTTAAACTAGGGCTTAGGGGACATTCCCTGCACCCGTTTTTTCTTCCTCTCTTGAATGATGCCACTACTACTGCTCCCTTCCAACTCAGTAGGATACAATGGTTCCACCCTGGAATTGAGCATCGCTCGCTCTAATGCACTGACCAACTGGGAATCTGCTGTTGAAGCCAAAAGCCGTCCTGCATTTGTTTTCAGAAATAGATTCAAGCTTAAGCTGAAACACTGCAAATTCACTGGCTATGCCTGCTGAAAAGCACAGCATGCCGCACATTCCACCAATCCTGTCATGGCACACCCTACCAGGTGGATTCAACCCTGATAGTGAAAGTACTGCAGACGGTCTGGGGGTCCAGATGATTGGAAAGGGTTGGTATATAGCAATAGAAGTACTGGCCAGGTTGACCATGGATGCTTTGGTGATGGAAGGCTGACCTTCCTAGGGACGCAATGGCAGGCTGCCATCTCCCATTCTGGAATGGAAGGGGTTGTGCATCTTGGCCAACAAATCATAAGTCCTCCCCGCATACCAGATGGATCTTCACTGAGCTGTCTTTGGTAGATCCTGAAGATGAGGCCTAGCAATGACATGCCTGCAACACCACATGATAGGCATGTCTTCCCTCACTCTCCTTGTGCTTGGTCTTATGTGCACATGGTGTTTCCACTGGCTGTGCACCGCCAATGCACTGTTGACATCACATACCTGTGCAGAACCTCTTTTTCTCACTTTTGATGTGCTTTATCTGTCAATGCTTTCCCAAGGCATTTTCCAGATTTTCACAATTTACCTACAAAGTTCTCTAAACCACACTACAACAGCAAAACATCATTTTTCTCCTCTAAAACATGGGATTCCACCCTACCAATGGCATGGGATTCCACCCTACCCATGCTGGGTGCCATTTTATGTAGCCTTATATAATGGAGTGGTCTGATGTTACACTCAGTCCCAAAGCCTAAGGCATAAAGGTATAAACCTATTCATTGTGTGTGCTTGATGATATTTAAGTGTAGCTGTAATTAATTGACAGGCTGGACACTCTGGTTGAGTGTTCCAAATAAAACCTTACAGTTCAATTTAATCAATTTACCCCAAAAAAATTGTTCCCAGTTACATCCATTTCTCAGACTGGTGTATTTTGTAACTCCTTTTTAGTGGATAGGATGGATCCCGAAGGGCTATAAAAATATTGGTATCTCGGGGCTAAATGCAATGTCACTTTCCCCATCTTCTTGTCCCTAGGGGTGGGTTCTTTCTGTTTGGGGAAAGGATGACCTTCAAGGCTCAGGGCTTAGGTGAAATCACTTCTAGGTGTATTACTACTGGTCTTCGGGACAGGTACACTGACAAACCAGGCTGGACTCACTAGATGGGTGTTCAAAATAAAGTTTACTGTGGTTGCAAAAGATTAGGATGAACAAAAAAGGAAGTGTATAGTTATATCTAGGTTCATCACTCACATAAGAGTACTGCTTTAATGTGCATCTACCTCTGTGGATGTGTCCCTCAGGGCAGGAACTTGGAACTTGATTATCATCCATGGGGTGGAAATAAGCATCCCAGTGGTGTCAGGATTTCCCTAAGTATGGATATGCCTCTTTCCCATAGTACCTGAGGTCCACAAGCACTCCCGATCACCAATCTATCAGTGTCCTGTGTCCCAGGGGTAGAAACTCCATTGGGGGTCTTCAGATATCCTGTTCCTCTTTTCTCTCTTGAATTCCTCTTCAATTTGAATAGATGCAGACCCTCCAGGATGAAAGGTCTCTACTGGAAACAGCTCTTAATTTCTATAACTGGGTAAGGAGGGGTGGCAGAAAAATAACTTCCTTCCCTCTTCCATTGGCAAACCTGGAAAACATATCTCTACTCCATGAGTGGGCACTGTAACCTCCTCTGTGACTGAACACAGAGGTACGCTCCCTCCTGACCACCTGGGCAGGGAATACAGTCTTCCAGGAAGGTTCAGAACAAACAAACTGCTAAATTCAAGAAACATTGGCAACAATCCTCCTATCACTCCCTAATCTCACCAGTCTATAAACAGGAAAATGGCAGGGTAAGGCCTCTCCTTTTCTTTGCTAGGCAGGGACCTAACTTTGGAAAGCACATTGAAACAGCTCCTGCTCCTTCCAAAACAAACTCTACACTGCCACACACTAATCTAGGCTACACCTCCATTCCAGCAGTCCTTTGTGGGAGGAGCTGTAAAGAATGGTAAGCCCCTTTGCCATTGTCTAAACCAAGGGCTGGGAACTAGAGATATCTAGTGTAGACCCCGGGGAGTCTCTCTAGTTGCATCATATTTCTCTCTGCATTGCTTTGCACCTGTGATTTGAAGTTTTAACACCAGTGCTCCTCCTGCAGCTCTGCACCTCTTTTGGTACATTTGGATATTTTTGTCTCTGCTCCTGCTGTCTTCAAGCTTCTTTTAAACTCCCTTACAGTATTTACTGACTATTGGTCTTGTGCGGTTTATAGCCTTCGATGAATTATAGCACCCATTTTAGAAATGCCTGCTAAGAGAAGTTCTGATCCCTCTGAGTCCTGGGCTACTACTAATACCATCCAATGTCTGAACTTCAGTCTGAAGGACTTGGGGCACCTGAGTTACTTTGAGAAGGCAGTCTTTTGTATGCCACATTTCCTCCAACCACCAGATGGGAGGGAATTGGCACTGAGCTGTCTTGTTGCTTTGGGCTGTTTTTCTCTCAGCATAGGCAAAGCAAAAGGGAAGTAATCTCCAAACCTGATCTCCCCAGCCTCTTCCCCCATTGATGCCATAGGGAAACTGCAGCAGGATTGCTTTTGGCTTCCTACAGAGATTTCCTCTCACTATGCCCTGCCTAAGGATAGTAAGTTCACCATCTTCCAGCTTTTAGATGGTTTGATTAGTCTTTTTACCTGTATCCAGATATGAAGTCCAATTTGTATATCACGATAGTTGTGGACATCCACATGAGATGAATGAGGTGATCAAATTTGCCAAAGACACAAAATTATGCAGAGTAGTTAAATCTTAAGTGGACTGTGATAAATTGCAGGAGGACCTTGCGAGACTGGAAGATTGGGCTTCCAAATGGCAGATGAAATTTAACATGGACAAGTTCAGAGTGATGCAAATAGGGAAAAATAACCCTTGCTGTAGTTACACAATGTTAGGTTCTATCTTAGGAGTTATCACCCAGGAAAGAGATCTAGGCGTCATAGCGGAAAATACATCGAAATCGTCGGCTCTACTAGGAAGGGAATGGCAAATAAAATGATGGCGGTCATAATGCCTCTGTATCGCTCCATGGTGAGCAAGTGCAGAGAAGAGCAACCAAAATAATAAGTGGCATGGAATGACTACCATATGAGGTAAGGCTATGAAAGTTAGAGCTGTTCAATTTGGAGAATAGACGACTGAAGGGGGGGGGGGGATATGATAGAGGTCTACAAAATCATGAAAGGACTTGAAAACGTTAATATAAATCAGTAATGTATTTACTCTCTGAGTTAATATAAGGAACTAGGAGGCATTCCATGGAGTTAACAAGTAGCTCATTTTAAAAAAATCGAAGAAAATTCTTTTTTTGTTCAAACAATTTTTATTGAGCAAAAACCAAATACACTCCACCCAGGCGGCGTGGACACTTCCACAGCCCAGGAACATATTACAACTAACTGCAAAACTTTAACTCATTTATAGACATATATGGTCCCCCCCTCCCTGAATTCCCCCCCCCCCCCCCGATACAACCTCCTACCCTACCCCCCCACCCCAGCCTCCTGAATTCCTTCTCCTTGTGGTGAAGGTTGAATATTATGAAGGACAATACCTGGCCTCTCGTAAAGTCCCACAGAACCTCAGTCCAACTGGATCAGCGCAGTAAGTTCACAATCAAACTCCGCGCTTTAGGGGATAGCGACTGTAGATAGACATCCCACGTCTTCAAAAATTTACGGCGATGTAGTGGTGACGATCTGGATGCCAAACACTCCATTTCCAGCAGTTTATGGAAGGCATTCCTCCACATCCAATAGGAAGGAGGGTCAGAAGAGCGCCATTGAAGCAAAATCAATGTTTTCCCCACCTGACATGCTTTAGAAAATTCTTTTTCACTTAGCACATAGTTAAGCTATGGAATTCATTGCCAGAGGATGTGGTTACAGCAGTTAGTGTAACTGGGTTTAAAAAAGGTTTGGATAAGCTCCTAGAGGAAAAATACATAAACTGCTATTAATTAACAAGCAATAGTAGCTTGGGATCTATTTAATGTTTGGGTACTTGCCAGGTACTTGTGACTTGGATTGGTCACTGTTAGAAACAGGATACTGACCTTGATGGGCTGATCAGTATGGCAATTCTTATGTTCTTATGAAGTTATGAATATACACGACATATGGCATATCATGCAGGCAGTCTTATAACAAGCCATGTCTCCAGGTGAAATACCATTTAACCCACAGAAATGCCTTTGAAAATTACTCTCTAATGTATGCATCCCTGATCTTTATAAGCAAAAAGGCTACATGTGACATTTCAAAACATTGAGAGGGCCAGGAAGGGAGAGGTGACCCTCTTGGAGTTTTGATGGCAGGATGGGGTAGGATTGGGTGTCCCCATTGGAGTCTTGCCATTTTGGTGTTTTTAAATGCTGGTGAAGGGAGTAGATAAGAGTGTCTACAATATTTCTAGGAATTGGCAATCCTGCCACTATGCTGGGAACCCTACCACCTGCCTCCCCTGTCCATGGCATCTACCTCATGGGGAGTGGGGGGATGAGTGAACAGCAGGGGTATATAGTGGTATGTGTGGCAAACAGTTACCCATGCTTACTCCCTTCTCATACACTCTTGCTTTCTTTCTCCTTACCTCCCCTTTCGTACTTCTTTCTTCCAGTCCATCTCCCTTTTCCCCATTTTTTCCTCTTACTTCTCTCACCCTCTCCCCTCTCTTCTACCCCTCATTCACCCCTCCCCCTCCTTTCACTCATCATCGACCTCTCCTCCTGTCCCTTCCTCTTACCCTCTCCCCTCACTCACACTCTTCCATTCCTTTCAACCATATGGCTTTCTCCTCTCTTCTCCTCTCCTCTCACTCACTTTCCCATTTTCTCTTCCTTTCACTTCCCTCCCCTCATCTCATTCACACTCCCTTCTCTTCCTCTCACCCCGCCACCCTGCCCCTGACCTCTGATTCATACTCTTTCCTCCCCCTTCCATTCCCTTCCTTCCCTTCCCCTCCTGTACTCTCACTTTCACACCCCTTCCTTCTTTTGCTGGTTTCTTCTTCTTTTGATGGTGGAGGTTGGGGACCCCATTAGCACTGAAGCATTTGCATTGATGCATGAGTCACCTTGTGTCATCAGGGTTTGTGAACCCTACCAGTACTGCAGCATTCACCACACGGTCATTCCACCGCATGTTGGACAAAAACTAAGTAAACTCTGATCTGGGTCAATATGGCTGCAAGCAGAGAAAGTTTGATAGGCTGATCAGATCTGACTTGCAGGAGTTTGGGGACTTCTGCTCTAAAGGTATACATGAGCATCCCTTACAAAATTGTTCATAAATGAATTCATAGAGTGTGTATATGATTAAAAATAATAAGTTGCTGCACATTGGTCACATCTGTTTTTTTAAACCACAAGTAGATCACCTCTAAATTAATTATTTATCATTAATTCTGTGTCATTATTGGAAAAGAACATAAGATTTGCCATGCTGTGTCAGAGCAAAGGTCCATCAAACCCAGTATCCTGTCTCTAGGACACAAGTACTTGGTAGGATTTCAAAAGGTAAATAGATTCCATGCTATATGTCCTATGAATTAGCAGTAGATAGATATCCCTAAGTCCACCTTAACAAAGGTTTATGAACTTTTCCTCCAGGAACTTATCCAAACCTTTTTTAAATCCAGCTACAATAACAGCTTTCAACATGTCCTCTGGCAACAAATTCCAGAGCTTAATTATTCATTGAGTAAAAAATGTTTTTTTTCCTATTTGTTTTAAATGTACTACTTAGTAACTTAATTGCATTTCCCCTATTCTTTGCACTTTTTGAAAGAGTAAACAATTGATTTGTGTTCACCTGTTCCATTCCACTCATTATTTTATAGACCTATATCATATCTCTCCTCAGCTGTCTTGTCTCTAAGCTGAAGAACCTTAATGTCTTTAGCCTTTCTTCATACAGGAGTTGTTACATCCATTTTCTCATTTTGGTTGCCCTTCTCTGTACCTTTCCTAATTCTGCTATATCATTTTTGATATACATTGACCAAAATTGCACACAATTCTCAAGATATGGTCAGGCTTTCTGATGGTCTGTAGTTTCCTGGATCACTCCAGAATCCTTTATAAAATTTGCTATATGTTGGCAACTCTCCAATCTTCAGGTACTATAGATGATATTAAAAATAATTTACAGATTGCTAATAGTATGTCTGCAATTTCATTTTTCAGTTCTTTTAACACTCTGAGATATATACCACCTGGTCTAGGTGATTTGCTACTCTTCTGCTTGTCAATTTGCCTTATTATATCTTCCAGATTTACTGAGATTTGTTTCAGTTCCTCTGAATAGTCACTTTTAAATATCATTTCTGGCATAAGTATCTCCTCTATATCTTCCTCAGGAAAGACTGAATAAAAAAATAATTTTGTCTCTCTGCTATTGCCTTGCCTTTCCTAAGTACCCCTTGTACTTTTACCTTTTTACCTTTTACCTTTTACTCCCGTCCTCACAATGTGCTTTCTTCATTGTAAGTTGTTTTGGTGCAGCTACTACATGATACTGGGAAAACAGAATACCTAGTTTTTCTCGGCCATTAAAGACCTACTAAATGTTGATAACAAGAAGCTGTTCTTTTATTATTGTGATGTTTGATTGTGTTATATTTACAGTTTTATATTTTGCTTTGCTGCTTAACTTTGTAACTGCTGTGGGCAAACTGGAACAGTGAGCTACACAAACCTGAACTTGCAGCAATGTCATTGGTCCATGAGGCTTCTTTAGTAGATGCTAATCATATTCTAAGGATGGTGTATAATTTTAAGACAAAGAAAATGTCCATGAATGCATCCTATTATTATTACATTATGACATTCCTAACTATGCCTTTCTGGCCGTTACAAATTTTCGTGGGTGCTTCATTCACTCCACTTTTGACCTTTTGCCTTACAACACATTCAAAGCATGTTGTGATGATCAGGCAAAAACATTTTCTGTCATGTTTAGTGGTACACTAAACAAATACCAGAGATGTTTTGGAAGATGATTAGTGTTGTACAACACAAGAGCATACTAATTGTTTTAGAATGTGGATGTATGTCAGAAAAAACAAATCTCTGATATAGGGCAAAAAAAAATTTGGGGTTGCTTGCAGTCTAAAGCAAGGCAAGCCAGCCCAAGCACAGAAAATGCCACATCTCCAACTGAGCACAGAAACAATCCAAATGGGCATAAAAAAGGAATCCTAACTCGGAATAAATGAGAACTATAAAATTTGGCCAGAACAACAGGAGAGAGAGAGTGACCACCAGAGAATATGAAAGAGAATATGGTTTTATTCTGACATGGATTTCTTTGTATGTCAATGGGGCATTCACCTCAAATGCTTTAGCAAGCTGCTACAATCCAAATTTTTGCTATGGCACTATTTATTTATTTTTTGAATTAATCACTAGTATTTGTTACTGTTAGAGATTAGTTCATGATTGCTGATCTATGATTCCATCTAGAACAGGACCTGGTAATAGGTGGAATATAGATTATTGTAAATAAATTAATATTTATAGTTTGGACCTTGAGACATGCCTTGTTTTTGCCAAGTTGCCTTCTTATTTTGCTGCTATTCAAATTTGTTTAACTTTGAAATGTGAAGCTACAAATGACCTGTTTGTTTCTAATATGCTGTGACCCACTTTGCGTGAATCCCATATTCAAAAAAGGTGGGCATTAAATCTAAATAATAAATAATAAACAAATAAATCAGGGGTGGCCAACTCTGGTCCTTGAAAGTCACAGACAGGCTGGGTTTTCAGGATATTCACAATGGGGCAGATTTTCAAAGAGGTACACTCGTAAGATACAAGGGTACCCCCCTAAAACCTGCCCCAACCTCCCCCTGCGCGTGCCAAGCCTATGTCGAATAGGCTCGGCGCGCACGCCCAAGCCCCGGGACACACGTAAGTCCCAGGACTTTGCTAGGGGGGCGTGTTGGGGGTATGTTGCGGTGGTGTATCATCTGGGGGCAGGGCTGCAGGTGTGGTTCCAGCCTGAGGCATTTCGGGGGCGTGGCCGACGCCTCCAAAACTGCTCCCAGGCCGGGGAATCGCGTGTCGGCAGCCGGCCCAGCAGGCGTAACTTTGCCAACAAAGGTAGGGGGGTTTAGATAGGGCTGGGGGGGTTAGGGATGGGAAGGGAGGGGAAGGTGCGGGGGGTAGAAGGAAAGTTCCCTCTGAGGCCGCTCCGATTTTGGAGCGGCTTCGGAGGAAACAGAGGCAGGCTGCGCGGCTCGGCACGCGCAGGCTGCTGATTTTGCGCAACCTTGCGCGCACCGACCCTGGATTTTAAAAGATACATGCAGCTATGCGCGCATCTATTAAAATCTGGCGTACTCTTGTTCGCGCCTGGTACGCAAACAAATGTACGTGCAGGCATACTTTATTAAAATCTACCCCAATAATTACACATGAACACATGAGATAGGGTTACATCCATAGAGGCATTGCATGCAAATCTACCTCATACATATTCATTGTGGATATAGGGAAAACCTGGCCTGTTTGTGGCTCTTGAGGAACAGAGTTAGTCACCTCTGAAATCAATAAAATGAGTGAGTTACAGCATCTTGTTTCTTCTAGGTTGATGTTTGGATCAATGTTTCCATTACAGTAATCATAGTTGTTTGAAATTGTGACAATGGCAGATGTAATTATTTCCTTTGTAGAAGCTGTGTTAAGGTCAGTCACATCTGATGAGGGGACCTACATGGTCTCACTAACTCATGGACCAACATCTTTGTATAATTTTCATGTTGGGCCAACAGGAGGCACCAAGAAGAGGCACCACAGCTTGCAAACAATCCAATTGTTTTTCTATGGTAAAATATTACCGCTTAAATTCTAAACTACAGTTACCAAATCAATGTGTCACTCCTGTATGAAACAGCAAAGTATTTTTGACATCCTTAGATTCCTGCCCTGGAATATGTTTGATAACACTCAGATGTTTTCAAAATAAGCTTTATTGTCACGTTTAGAATTATGATGCACCACAGTGAAGATGATATTCCTTCTGTGGTTTTTTTTTTAATCATCATCCATGAACAGGAAATTCTTTAGTTACTAACCGCCTATTTCATTCTTTGGAAAAAATGCACTGGTGCTCATAATTCTCTATCCATAATTGTTTACAGTGATAGTCATGAAACTATTGTGCCTATAATGTGATTGTCTATAACAATAGAAGATATTTTTCAGCTTACCACGGTAAATCATGATTATAGCTGCATTCTTCTTGTGTTATATATTAAGCATTGAAACACAGGAGACTAAAGTCTGATGCTTTTTGTGTTTTGAATACAGCTTACCATTTAGACCATGGAGCAGGCACATTCTTTCCTCTTTGTTTTTCATAAGAATGCATTCCAAACTCATAATAAGCAGGTCAGAGCTGTAAAGGAACCAGTTGGTTTTAGGAAAAATTGCACAGAATTCTTTCTAAAAAAGATGTGAGGGGCAAGTGAGTATGTGTTAAATAATAATAATATGCAGGCATTTCTAGAGGGCATAATCTGCTTTACATATACATGTAAGAAGATAACATAAGAAAATAAGATTTGCCATACTGGGTCAGTCCAAAAGTCCATCAAGCCCATCCTGTTTCCAATAGAGGCCAATCCAGGTCATAGGTACTTGGCAGGATTCTAAAAGATAAATATATTCCATGCTGCTTATCCCAGGGATAAGTCTGGGATTTTCCCAAGTCAACCTTAATAATGGTTTAGGAACTTTTCTTCCAAGAACTTGTCCGAACCTTTTTTAAACCCAGCTATACCAACAGAGTTCACCACATCCTTTGGCAACAAATTCCAGGGTTTAATTATGCACTGAGTAGAATTTTTCTTATTTGTCTTAAATGTATTACCTAGTAACTTCATTGCAGGTTCCCTAACGACTGACTTGCGTTTACCTGTTCTACTCCGCTCACTATTTTATAGACCTCTATCATATTTCCCTTCAGCCAGCCCTTCTCCAAGCTGAAGAGACTTAATTTCTTTAGCCTTTCCTCACCAGAGAATCATTCCATCCCCTGTCACACACTGAGCCAATTATCAGCGATAACGTCTAGATCCTTTTCCTGGGGAGTGACTCCTAATATGGAACCTTGCATCGAGTATCTGTACTTTGTGTTGCTTTTCCCTATGTGCATCAAGTTGCACTTGTCCACATTAAATGTCTTCTACCATTTTGATGCCTATTCTCCCAGTCTTGCAAGGTCCTCTTGCAATTTCTCACAATCTTTTTGAGGTTTAACAACTTTGAATAATGTTCTATCATCAGCAAATTTGATCACCTCTCTCGTTGTTCCCACCTTTAGGTCAATTATAATTATGTTAAAAAGAAGTGGTTCCAGTACAGATCCCTGGGGCACTCCACTTTTTACCTTTCTCCACTGAAAACACTGACCAATTAGTCATACTCTTTGTTTTATGTCTTAACCAGTTCTCAATCCACATTAGAACATTGCCTCCTATCCCATGAGTTTTTAATTTCCTCAAGTGTCTCAAGTCTCTCATGAGGTACTTTGTCAAACAATTTCTGAAAATCCAGATACAATGTATCAATTAGCTCACCTTTAGCCACTTGTTTGTTTATTCGTGCCTTCAAAGAAATGTAGCAGATTGACGAAGGCAAACATTTCCATGTTAGTTTTGTCCCATTAAAACTATGACAATCTGTATGTTCAGTAAGTTTGTATTTTATAATAGATAGACTTCAGCAATGGAAGAACCTGTTTTACCATCAGGTAGTAAAGAAATATGGTTATATTTTATTCAATTTAATGAATAACATGAAGGAGGATATAGGAGAAAACCCCAAAACACCTTAAAGGACTGAATCCAAAGATCTGGCCCGGTCCTTATGCCTAAGACAGCAGGGAATCCAGTCCAAGCAGAGATCCTTGAGAAGATAGAGAAGGAAGGCTAGAGAAAGAAAATGCTGCTGAACCATAAGTTGTAATACCACATTTGTGTTGTTGGACTGCGAAGAATAGTAGAACTGCTTCTGTTTATTTTCCTGTCACTAATAAAGAAGTTTATGCAAGATCTCTGCCAGAATCCTGAATCTGTCCTCTACCCTTAGACTGCTCACAGTGCCACAATTAATTATCTGCAAAGTTCTTGTAACAGTATTCCTTGCAGCTGACTAGACCTATTGTGTTTTTAATTATCTGGAAATCATACTTTATTTCTGTATGCCAGATATGTAGAGCTCTTTTATGATGAAATTAATGATCAATATAAGGATATGTCCAAGGTTCCAGTCTTCCACCATTTTTCAGTAAACTTAAAATTGAACAAGCGTCAAAGTCATGTTCCTTCTGTAAGACAGACAGCCATGATGATGAGAACTGCCTATGGCTGGAGGATGTAGAATGGGAGCACACATTATTAGAACAGCACAAGACAGAATGCAGCCTCCCGAAGGAAGGGGGTGCAGAACCTATTGTGGGTACTGTTGAAATCAATGCAGAACAAATCCCACAGGCATGCTCCCATTGTGGAGCAAAAGAGCACGTTAGGAAGAAATGTCCTCAATGGAAGAATGAAGAGTGAGAGCAAGAATGAGCAAATACTTTTGTAAAAATGCAAAGCTGTAACTTTGTAGATAGACCATGAGGGAAATTTCTGGACTTTGTAATTTCAGTGGAATTGAATAAGGTGCCCACCCATGCCCTAGTGGATTCAAGATGCAGAAAGACCCTCATATGTAAAGATTTGGCTCAGAGAAGATGGATTATTTACAAGAGGAAGACACTCATCTGTGCTAGTTGGGTTCTGTTGACAACTCTGGTGGGGCAAGTCATTATGGACATGGGATTAGTGTCTGAGATCCCATATCTGTTTATTTAGGGCACAAATTCCCCAGTTTAAAAACCTGTTTTAAATTATCTAGAGATCATACTTTATTTCTGTATTCCAGATATGTAGAGCTCTTTCATGAAGAAATTAATGATCAGTGTAAGGATATGTCCAAGGTTTCCAGTCTTCCATGATTTTTTGGCCATTGTAATGACCACAAAATGCAGTCTGTGCCATGGAATTAATTATTCCCCATGGAATCAAAGGAAACCATGAGGGTAGTGTCAAAATGGTAATGGTGGTGGCAGCCATGCTACTCTCCCCATCCTCACTCTACTTCCAATCCAGGCCATGTTCTCCTTCTTTGTTGCTTGGGGTCAAATTATCACAAAATGCAGCAGCACTATGGAATCAGTGTGGTGGTGAATAAGGTTGTAGGGAGAGTGGACCAGCAGGTGAGTGGGACTTAAATAAGGGGATTGGAGAGACAGTGAAGAAGGGAGTGAACTATAAGGGATTGGCATTAGGAGAAGGGATATGAGAGAGTGGATCCAACCTCCCTCCCTCCTTTTTTTAAATCCTAGATTTACTCCTTAATGCAGTCCAGGTTTCATCATTTTTTCCCACTCCCCATCCCACTTCTCTTTCCTGTCCTTATCCCTCTTCCCTCTCCTCATGATCCTCCCTCCATCTGTTCCTTCTCTGACTACTTATCACTTCTACAGGTCTAGTGGTCGTATGCAGCTCGGTACATTATGGCGCAGCAAGGTGGAAGGTGCAGAGCTGGAAGTTGGTGATGAAGGAGAAGAGCACAAATAAGAACAACTTGCTCGATGAATGTTCATGAGGAAAAATGTAGAGAGAGAGAGAATCTGCAGCACGATCCATCCTCTCTTCTTCCTCTTCTCCACAATACCCCATCTCCTCCCTCCCTTTTCAAGCTCCTTCATCCCTTATGCCTTTGGCCTTCCCCCCAGCCCCAGAGATCCTCTCCCTCTTCTCTCTGTCCACCTTTTTTTGCCTTGGTGAATATCTTTAGAATTCAAAATGAATAAGACTTTACAAGAAATTCTAGAAAACCACAAAGGTGATATTATCTAAAACAAAATTATTTTAGTATGCAGTAATTTTACAGTCCATATTTGGTGCAATTAATTTTCAGGTAGCCATTATGATACTTAGGTGTGCACCTTATGGGGTAGATTTTACAAAATTACGCACGTGTTCTTTTGTTCGCTCACCAGGTGCAAACAAGAGTACACGGGATTTTAATAGATACGCACGTATCTGTTAAAATCCAGGATCGGCGCACACAAGACTGAGCAAAATTGGCAGCCTGCGCGAGCCGAGCTGCTCAGCCGCCTCCCCCCACCTTCCCCTCCCTTCCCCTCCCTTCCCCTCCCTTCCCCTACCTAACCCACCCCCACAGCCCTATCTAAACCCCCCCTACCTTTATTCCAGAAGTTACGCCTGCTCAAGGCAGGTGTAACTCGTGTGCGCGGGCCGGCTGCCGGCGCACCATGTTCTGGTCCAGGGGCTGGTCCGGAGGCCGCGGCCATGCCCCCATAACGCACCTGGGCCAGAACCACGCCTGCGGCCCCGCCCCGGAAAACCCCCGGATGACGTGCCACCACGACACGCCCCCCGACATGTCCCCGACATGCCCCCCAGGAAAGCCCCGGGACGTACGAGCGTCCCGGAGCTTGCACGTGCCGCCAAGCCTATGCAAGATAGGCTCGGTGCACGCAGGGAGGATTTGGGGTAGGTTTTCGGGGGTTACGCGCATAATCTACACGCGTAACCCTTTGAAAATCTACCCCTATATGAACAGAGATAATTTTTGTATGCTAAACAACACACTGCACTTAAAATTGTAGGTTTCACACTGCTATTCGCAATTTACAAAATATAAGGTGACTTTTTAAATTTGTGTAAAAATTTGTGTAAAAATGAGCA
Source organism: Rhinatrema bivittatum (assembly GCF_901001135.1). NCBI lineage: Eukaryota > Metazoa > Chordata > Amphibia > Gymnophiona > Rhinatrematidae > Rhinatrema > Rhinatrema bivittatum. The sequence goes on along the minus strand of NC_042615.1, from coordinate 86,585,468 downwards.
CATGTGCACACAAGTAGGGCATAATCGCATAAGTGCTATTTTATAAATAGATGCGCAAATAATAGTGCCTGAATACATTTGCTCATATAAAAAAGGGATGGGCCAGTGCCAGGGCCAACATTCATGCATATACGGTACTATTTTATAGTTTGCAAAAGCAGCGTGTGTAAGGCTGTCACCTCTTCTGATTTACATCTGCTTATTATCTGGTGTAAGTCTGAATAAAATCCTTTATAACCAAATGCTGACTGGGTGAGGGCTCTGGGTAAACTGGGGGAGTTCAGGCTGAAGAACCAGGGCTTGCACCATCAAGCTAGGGTAAGATAACAAAATACAAAATCTCATCTTTGTGAGACTTTCCTCATGCCAAATGCTGTCAAATCTTTACCAAGATCTACTGTGCTGTTCGTATGTCTCATTCTACATGTGAAACTGGTCCCTAAACCCTAAACTACCACCAACACCTCACCTTGACCTATTATATGGCCCTCCTATAGAGATACAAATACTTAACTGCTAAGAGGACCTTGTAGATAGCTCCTCTCTCTCTCTCTCTTTCTCTCACCAAAATGCAATTCCAAAAATTTATCACAAATTGTGTTATGGCCATATCACACAGCCTAACACCAGGAAAAAAGGGTGTAGCTAAAACCATGCATTATTGCCCTTAATCTAACGAAATCCTCCCCAAACTCCTCCCCAATCCCCCCCCCCAAAAAAAATGTGCATTATCGCGTGCGTTAACGCCGTAACACATTTTGATGAATGATGGGGTTAGTTAGCTGTCTTAAATAGTGCTACTTAACTGGATAAGTAGTGTTTTTTGAAACTTTTCTGTCTTTTGCTGCCATTTATCTGAATAAGCCAAAACTACATGCTGTTGCCCACAATATAAAATACATGTACATGCGTGCACGTATGTCCATATATATCTGCGCATATGGACACACTTGTGCATACTTTACAGTTATCCTCTATGTGTTTATGAAGCAACAAAATAACATTTTCAGAGGCACTCTTTATTAATAGGGTTATTAAGCTCTTGTAATGGTGCCCAACTAGATTCGACAACCCTTCAGTCAATATTTGCCTCAAGTCAAGCAAGCAAATAGATTTAAAAGATAATTATTTAGTAAGGATTTGGATCAGCACTCAGTTTTCAAGTTAAACATTAAAAAGCCTTTAAAAACTCTATTTTTATCATATAAGGAAGAACACCAGCAAGGACAAGTCCCTCTTTTATGTTTTATGCAATGCTCAGCACAAAAGCAAAGGCTCACAGAAAGGGGAGGATAGAAAAATACCTGGAAAAGTTAAGGGAAGCAGCAGTCAAGATAAAGGCTTAAACAGAGGAACAAACAGGTCATGTAATAAATTGAGAGGTCAATATTCAAAGGTTTTTTCCATCTGAATTTTAGAGTTGGCTGGACAAAACCCTATGTTTGAATATTTTCTGCCTCTCATTATTTATTTTTGTTTTTGTAAGAGACTACACATACAAAATTTAGCCAGATTGAACAAAGCAGTGTAGACGTGTTTCCATGGGCTTGTCTAAAATGTGTCTGGCTAACTCTTGCTGGGAAAATGGTTGCCCTAAAGTTAGCTGGATATCTTGAAAAATAAACAACCTAGATGGGCAATCACCCCCTTTCTACCTTCTAATAGCTTTAAAAATTGTAGTGCAGTCTGAGCGCCCCACCCCCTCCCCTTTTTTTCCCTCCGCCCCAGTATCTTTATAATTTTCAAAGTCACATGGCACTGATCCTCTCTCATCCACTACCTTCAAAAATGGTGGGCAAAAATCCTCACCCCTGCCCTTATCAAACCTCTAAAACAGTGGTTCCCAACCCTGTCCTGGGGACCCCCCAGCCAGTCTTGTTTCAGGATATCCACAATGAATATGCATGAGAGAAAATCTGCATGTTATGGGAGGCAGTGCATGCACATTTTCTCTCACACGTATTCATTGTGGATATCCTGAAACCCGACTGGCTGGGGGGTCCCCAGGACAGGATTGGGAACCACTGCTCTAAAAGAATCCCCTAAGCAGAGTAGAAGGATGAGAGGTTATTACCACTCCTCTGAAAATTAAATGTCAATACATCTGATAAGTATTTAGTATTAATTTATTCACTTCTCTCCCGGGTGAAGCAGTCAGTAGAGATATGCAAAGTAATTTTTTTCAGTTTGTTAATTTGTTTTGTATGCTTCCATAATTTGTTTTAGTCATTTCAAATGAAAACAAAATTTTCATGTATTAATGTCATTCGTTTACCATTAAAATAAGTGAAGGAAGAAATGCATCCAATGTTGACTCCAAAATTAGGGTTTTCTATGCAATTTTAGTGAAATTTGTAGGCAGACATCTGCAATGGAAGGAAGGGTACTCCAAAACACCAAGTGAAGGGGAAAGTAGCCCAAATAGAGTCATTAATAGCCCAAGGCATTGTGAGAGGAGCAAAGCAGTTTCAAGAACGGCAAGAGCATCTCAAGGCTGTAAAACAGGGGCAATGAACACCAACAAAAGTGGCTTGGAGACTTCAAGGGACCATGAGAGGTACAACAAGTGAGCAAAGCCTCAATTGGTCTTCAAGACTAATAGACAGTAAATATTGTAAGTGAATTTGAAAATAATTTTGAAGACCGTAGGAACAGAGACAGAAACAGCCAAGGCACCAAGAGAGGCTAAGAGCAACAGGAGAACTGATATCTGAAACCGCAAAGCATAGGTGCAAGAAGCGTGTCATTAGTGCCATAAGGCTCTGTGAGGAAGACAGCATAGTCCAAATAGAGGCATGAACACCCAAAGGCACAGTGAGAGGGGCAAGGCAGCAGTAGCAGCAGTGGCATGAACACCACAAGGCACCTAAAGAGGAGCAAAGGGGACTAACAATAGTGGCATTAACGTCACAAGGCACCTAAAGAGCAACAAAATAGCAGCAATATGGGGATAACCTCACCCAGGGTAGCTTTTGAAGAACTAAGATCTTCCATAAAATCCTTGAAAGGCTTCAAGACTCTTATCAGCTCTGTTATGTATAGTCAGTCATGATGCCCCAGAGGATTAAACCCATAACTATCTCATCTTCCAGAGCCACCTCATGAATAAGCGAGTGCCTGTTGCTCCATTTACCTCTTCAGCATTAGATCGGTGGAATTCTACCTAGTGCCTACATCCTCAATCAGCCAGTACACAAGCATCTCTGCTGCCCACCCTTCACGTTCCAGAGTGAAGGCCTCACTATCGTCTGTACCTTTCAATCACTTCTTTCAGGACTAAGCTGCCATATTGCTCCTTGGCCCAATGGCATCCTTTACTTCCAGGTGCAGCAAGTGTACAAATCAACCTTCCCTCATAGCCCCCATCTTCCACTGCCTTTTCATATTTGTGCCAACTGTCTGTCATGCACAAATCAGGAACAGTCCTGTCTCCACTCTAGTTGCCAGCCATCCATCATCTTCCTTATTGCTCTTAAGATATTCACTGCACTATGGTTCTTGTCCATCTCCTGGTATGCAGCATAGCCCACCTGTATCCTTCTGCGTCACCGCGCTAAAGCTGCTGCCTGCTCTTGCCTTGGACAGCTGCCACCAGCAAGCCATTCGGGAAAGATAGGTATATGTAGCATTCTGGCTGGTCCAGATGTTGTTAGTGAATTTGTTATGCTCCTTATCCCTCTGGCACTTCAGCGGCGCCCTCAGACCACAGGTTCCTGAGATTGCTGCTATGTTGTGTAAAAAGCAGGCCAAGACACTGACTCTGCATCACCCATATGACTTTGCTATTGATCTACTACCCAGGAAGATGCTGCCATGAGGGAGAGTCTACTCCTTGTCCATCCCAGAGACACAGGCCATGACAGAATACATCCAGAAAAACATCAAATGGGGTTTCATTAGGCCTGCATTGTCCCCTGCTGGCACTAGCTTCTTTTTCATAGGAAAGAAGGATGGCTCCCTACGTCCCTGCATAGATTATTGAGGGCTGAACACTATAACCATCAAAAACAAGTGCCCGCTGCTCTTGATACCCAAGCTTTCTGACAGACTCCAAGGAGCCTCCCTATTCACTAAATTGGATCTTAGGTGGAGCATATAACTTGATTCTAATCAAAGAAGATGACAAGTGGAAAACATCATTCAACACTATAAGTAAATCATTATGCCCTTCAGCTTATGTAATGCTCCAGCAGTATTCCAAGTCTTTATGAATGATATATTTCTAGACCTACTGTATCACCAAAAAGGGAGCCAACACCAAAGAATAGTCCCATGAAATGGTACAGCCTTTGACCACTTAAAATCCATCTTCCTGTCTGCACCCTTGTTACATCGACTGGACACTTCTTAGCCTTTTTGTTTGGAAGTAGATGCCTCCTCAGTGGGGACAGGGGCAGTACTATCCCAGACTGTACCTAATAGCAAGTTACTCCTCTGAGCTTTATTCTCCAGAAAATTTTCACCCATGGAGAAGAACTATAGTATCAGAGATAACACATTGCTCAGCACAAATTAGTTCTTGAGGAATGGCATCATCTATAAAAGAGGTCGGATCATCTTTTCACCATTTTTACAGTTTATAAAAACCTTATGTATTTATAGGCCACCTAATGCCTAAACTCTGTCAAGCCAGGTGGTCCCTTTTCTTCACTCGATTTGGCTTCTGGCTCACTTGCTGCCCAGCACAGAAGAACACCAAAGCTGATGCCCTATCTAGATTCCTTTTAACCCCCCCCCCCCCCCACCCCCTCATTTGATTCATCCATGGATCCTCAGCATAGTATTGATCCAGCTAGAGTGGCTGCCATCACCACCATCATTGTTCTGCCCAGAAAGTTTGTAGTTTCCAAATGGCTCCATGAGCGAGTCATTAAGTGAGCTCATGATTCCAAAATGGCAGGGCACCCAGGGGTAAAGAACTTCAGTGCCCGCAATAAGACCCCTTGTCAGCATCCTTGGGGCCTCCTTCATCCATTACCTATACTCAAGAAACCTTGAACACACATTGCAATGGACTTTATCACCAACCTGCCATACTCTGCAAATTACACAGTGATTGTGTCATGGTGGATAGATTTTCTAAGATGAACCACTTTATACTACTCAAAGCATTACCTATGGCCTTTTTGATGTATTTTTTGATAATTTCATGCATATTTTTTGTAAACCGCTTTGGCTGTATTAGTGGTATATAAGTATTTTCAAATTAATTAAATAAATAAATAAATGGTGTCTGGCTCACCGCTTCTTTCAGGAGATGTTCTGTCTGCATGTACTTCCTGAATCCATAGTAAGCAACTGGGGGGGGGGGGGGGGAAGGGGGTGTTAAATTTATCTCCAGGTTTTGACAGATACTTTGCAATAAATTAGGAGTCACCTTCAATGTCTGCATACCACTTGCAGACAACAGCCAGATGGAGAATTCTAATCAGACTCTCAAGAGCTTCTTAAGGGCCTACGTTTCTTCCTAATAGAATGATTGGGCCCGACTGCTCGCTTGGGCTGAATTCAGTTATAAAACTTCACCAATGAATCTGTGGGTATTCCCCATTTTTCATTGTATTTGGCCAACATTCTAAAGTGCCATTGCCCTCTGGCTATCTACACAAACCCCAGCAGCCGAACAGCCTTTTATATCACTACAGGACATCTAGAGGAAGACCCATGAGCTTCTAAAAAGGTCCACCAATTGATACAAGCGTAATGCTGACTGAAGATATCAGCCAACCCCACTGTTTGCTCCCAGTGACAAAGTGTGGCTGAGTACCAAACATATCTAGTTAAACGTACTGTTCGTTAAGCTCACACCCAGGTACATTGGACCCTATCCTGTCCTGAAGCAACTCAACCCAGTGACTTTGCAACTCAAATTTACCAGCATTCCTTCGGATCCATAATTCCTTTCACGTATCCCTCTTGAAACCTTTGATTCTGGGTAAAAGAATGAAAATGGTCTGGAAGCCCATCCTCATGGATAATGAACTTGATACCGAATTTGAGATCCAGGACATTGATTTCAAGTTGATCAGGGGTAAATTACATTATCTCATAGATTGGAAGGGCTTCGGGCCTGAAGAAAGATCATGGGAACCTGTCTCTACTTCTCTATGCTTCTCGCTTGCTCCGAAAATTCTATTCTCTATTCACTTAAAATCCAGGAGGCACAGCACTGAGGAGGGCACTTAGGAGAAGGGGTACTGTTATGATCCTACCTCTCCAGCACTCCAACAGCATCCTCAGACCACAGGCTCCGCTGACAAAACTCCCAGCACTGTGCTGCTTCCAGGGGAGCAACACTACAATTCCTTTTATATAGGCCTTGGATCCAGGACTTCCTGTGTCGCTGGCTGACGATGTTATCAATGCCTGGATATATAAGGATGCACCTAGCTAGTGTCTCAGCAATAGGTCTCATTGTGTCTTGTTGTCAATTATTTTCTGTTTGCCTGCATGCTGCCTGTTCTGACTTCTGCTCACTTGTGGATTTTGCCTGAACGCTGCCTGCCTTGTCCTGTTCCTGTTACCTGGATGTTGCCTGTATACTGCCTGCCCTGACCTCTGCTGGCCCTCTGGATCTTGCTCTGTTTGTGCTTCAGAACAGCTTCTGGACTTACCTGTCTTCTGTCATCTTCTTGGGGCTGGCTTGTGCTTGCATGGCTCAGACTGTGCCAACTGAGAGGTGGCACAAGAGTTTACTTTCTCCCCAGGACCATGAAGGAAATAGATGCTTCTCCACCTTGGCCAGCTGCATGGGCATGCAGCATGGCACTGAATGTATAAGTCAGATATAACATGCTTGCTGAATGTTGTAAGGGAGATTGCTTTGCAGTTGGGGCTAACATTCACTTAAATCCCATGGCAGATAGGGTCTACAGGCTAATACTGGCACACTCCCCTGAACACCATGCTAATAGTTGTTCTCTTTTTGCATAATGCAACATGCCACTGTTTTTAAGATGCCTCAGTACTTTTCCTCTACTGATGAACTTTTAATGGGGAATGAACTCTGTAAAACATTGGTCCTCTTTCACTCTGATGTGCCTCCATATCTCAAATTTCTACTGGGACTTGCTCTCGCTCTCTGTAGGCTTGGGTGCTGCCTACAGGATATGTTGTGTTCTGAGAAGCATCATCACTATGTCCTTGTCCTGGGGGATGCTCTTTCCCCCGGCAGTATTAATTTCTGCCTCCTCTGCCTGCTCAATTTATTTATTTATTTATTTATTTTTAACTTTTATATACCGGAATTCCTGTATGCAATACAAATCAATCCGGTTTACAAGTAACGAAAAGGTTGCCCTGGTCTTGGGGTTAGACCGGGGTTTTTTTTACATGGAACACAATAGATAATAGCATGCTAGTAGCTAGTAGCTAGACCCCCAAATGTTCTCCACAGCTACTAGCTGTTCAATCTCCTCTGATTCTGAGAAGCCCTTACATGGTTCCTCTGAATAAAGTTTCTTGCAGAAGCTGCTGCAGACATTGCTCAAGATGCATCAGGGAAAAGTATTGTGCTGCTTTTGGTTGCTCCACTCCTAGTTTTGCTCTTGCACTGCTGGTGCCATTGCCACCGGCCTCCACTGATTCTACTGCCTCTTGCTCCTTGTCCAGTGAAAGGCTACTAAAATGGTGTAGAATCTGAATCAAAAGCCTTATGAAATGAAAATTAAGGACCTAATATGTGTACCCTAGAGGGGAAGAGAGAGAGAGAGAGGGTGGATATAATAGCTGACATTCAAATACCTCAAAGGTGTAAATTATGCAGAGGATGCAAGTTATTTTCAGTGGAAAGGATGATCCAGGATAAAAGATTATGATAAGAGACTGAAAGGGTGAACTCAAGAGTAATATTTTCTATTATTTCTTCATAGAAAAGGTGGTGGATGCATGGAATCACATCTCAGTGGAAGTGGTGGTGGTGGCCAAGACAGTGAGAAAACTAGCAATGAAAAAGGAAGTAAATTGGGCTGACTATGTTGGTCTTACAGTTCTTATCCGCCATCGTGTTTTATGTTTCTAGTGTAAGGGCGCAGGCCACTAGGACAATAAAGTAATATTGTGCCCCACTTCTAATGGTGCAGCATGGCTGGCATGGACCCTGGCACAAGAACTGAGCTAGAGTTGCTCCAGGGCTTCATCCCCTCTCTTAAACACTTGCCATCCTCCACTTTTCTTCCTTCCCCAAGTCAGCAGACATCTGATCATTTATCTCAATACATTTGAGCAGGGCAGAGCTGACGACAGCATCTGTGCCCCAGATTAGATGATATATTTTAAGAGCGTCACTATCCTACCGCCTAGGGCATAGAAACTGTCTAGAGGGGCCTAGGGCACAGAGGCTGGCGAGAGGGAATAGGGCTGGACAGATGGTGCTTTTTGGACAAAATTGCTGGGAAGTGCTGGCACTTAATGCCCCAAAGATAAGGTTCCTTTATTAATCTGGCCCCACTTTCCTCTTCTTTGTATTTCGATATATGGATGGACGTTTCAGTTCAATGTGCCTATACGCAGTGGCACCTTTTATGCTCTTAATAATTATATCACAGTCTACCAGCAGAAATGATCTGCAGAATCACAGACTGTGAACCTCATCTTAGAATGATATGTGGTGCCATCCCAAAATCTAGTATCCATATCCTAGTAAAACAGGGATTCCAGGTAAAATAATATAGTAGTATATATAATCGGGGCTAATTTCTCCTTTATGATTAGAATTGAACAGAATATAATGCTGAGAGATGTCAAATTTATTGATGCATAGAGCTCAGAGCATCTGTCTTGGCTATAAAAAAAGGTAGAAGTTTCCACTTAATAAAGTGGAAAACATTTTCCACCCAGTAATAAAGTGGAGAACATATGAGCCCAGTACTACCCTCTGGTGTCTGTCACCACTAAAAATAAAATACACTGTGAAAAGAAAAGAACCTACTGCACATAGCCACTTTGCCTGTCTATGTTTTGTGTTAGAGTGACCTCTTCAGCATAATGTGAAAAACTGAAATAAAAGATGAACATTCTTTAAATGAATTTGATATAATTTTAGAATATACATAGATAACTGAAGCAGTATTTTAAATAAGTAAAATGGCTGTAATATTGCTAAGCAGCATTTTAATTAAGTAAAATTGATTTGATTTGCACTTTTTGTTTGAGGAGATTGTGGGATAATGCATTTATTATTGAATTCATAAGAATTTTTATATACAGAGAGATCAATATTCAGTAAGCCAGAAAATGGACAAGTTATCCAGCTACAGTTAGCTGGATAACTTACCCGGGATATTCAGCGGGATGAATTTCCCACCGAATATACCTAAAGATAACCTAACCTAACCTGTTTTGTTTGAATATAACTGGTTAGGTTTTTAAGTTATCTGTTAGAGATGTGAATTGGAACTGGAATTGGTTCGGATTCCGGTTCGGATTCACATCGTGTTTTTTTTTTTCGTCTGGCCCGATCGCAGTTTTGTTTATCGGCTGCGCCCGAGCCGATAACCAAAAAACCCACCCTGACCCTTTAACACTAATCCCTTAGCTTCCCCCACCCTCCCGACCCTCCCAAAAACATTTTACAGGTACCTGGTGGTCCAGTAGGAGGGATCTCCCGCTCTCGGGCCGTCGGCTGCCACTAATAAAAATGGCGCCGATGGCCTTTGCCCTTAACATATGACAGGGTATCCGTGCCATTGGCCGGCCCCTGTCACATGGAGGGAGCACTGGATGACTGGCGCCATCTTTAAAAATCGAGTGAAAGGCATGCTAATCCCGTCTGCCTTAGCTAGTTATGACTGCATTGCAACTATGGTACTGGTTGTACAGGACAGGGATGATATTCTTACTAAATGTAGTCCTGCAGGGCACATTGTATTTTGCGACTAAAACAAGCAGCAGACACTTAAAACCCACGTTTTCCACTACTTGCAGGAGCTGATCATCAAGGGCAATCATTTCTTTGATGCTCATTATTATTTCCTGCCTCTTACCCTAGGACAGTGCTATGGAACACCAATCCTTGGCAGGCTACCTGTTCAGACACATAGCTGGGGACTGCTGGCCTGCCATCTGACTGCTGGCAAGGGCCTTGGGTTCAGCTTGGTGAGAAGTCTTCTCCTTATGAACCCCTTTCCTTTGGCTTTTATTTGAAGTGGCAGAAGGAGTCCCCAAGCTAGTTCTGCCACCGTCTTCTGATACCTATGCTAGTGGTGCTTCTCCTCCAGGTGGTGCTCCGTATCAGCATTTGTGAGATGCTCCAATTGCTTCCCTCAGCTGATATCCTTGCTTCAGTGAGTACACTGACCAAAACACTACTCCTGCACTGTTAATGCCAGTCTTGGATGACTTTCCCACCTTTTCCCTCTGGTCCAAAAACAAGAAGGAGAGGATCAGTGGCACATGCTCTCCAAATTTCATTTCCTTCTGCATTGAGCTGCCTTCTGTCATTCTGGACCTAAAAAAGTCCAATTTAGGTGCAGGACTGCCTTTTTTTATTGCTGCCCCTCCCAACATTCCATTCTCTTCCTTTTCCTGACAATTTGGCTTTTTTTTTTTTTTTAATCTGATTTTTATATTCCACTTGTCAGCACTTCGGAGCAGATTACATTCAGGTACTGTAGTTATTTCTCTGTCCTCTCTGTCTAAGACCTAGATTCATCATCTTGCTATAAATATGGCAAAAATAGCACCCACGATAAAAAAGGGGCATGGTTAGGATCATTAGCAGCCTGCTGCATCACATAGCTAATTACCACATGCGGTGTTGTGGTATTGGATGCATTGTTGTGGCATCGCATGCACTTACGGCATTGCACACTGCATTGCGCGCCTCGTTAATTTTTCCCTGCATATATACAGGCTTCTTGCACATGCCTCTTTGAGGGTATGTCAGGCGTTGGTGAGAGAGGAGGTTTGTGTTAGTTGGAGTTGGAGTTTAGAGGCATTTATTCTGATTACTTCAGTGAGTTGTCCTGTTTTCTGTTTCCTTTTACCTTTGTCTTTTGTCTTCTTTGTTGGAGAGAAAGTTTTTGTTAGTGCAGTTTGTCTGTCTATCTTTGTGTCGAGGAGTGGTGGTGGTGGAGGAGGAGTGGTGGTGTGTGGAAGAGTGCTATATGGAGGAGTGGTGTGTGTGTGTATGGAGGATAGATGTGTGTAGAGGAGTGTGAAGGTGTGTGGAGGAGTGAGGAGGTATGGAGAGGAATGGAGGTTGTGCAGAGGATCGAGCATGACAGGCATGGGGTGAGAGGAGAGAAGAGGCTTCAGGAGAGGAGGGGGAGAAAGCTGGAGAGAATGTGGGAGAAAGAGGGCAGGAAGAGAGCAGGAGTGCCAGGGGAAGGAAGAGTAGGAGTAGGGACAGGGACAGGTGTACAGATAGGCAGGAGGGAAGGGATAGGAGGAGTCGGGAGGGGGAAGCGGATAGGCAGGCGAGTATAGAGGGAGGAGGCTGGCAGCCTAGTGAAAGAGAGAGAGGGCAGAGGGGAAGGGAGTTGGCAGGGCAGGGGCAGGAGGGGGGGGGGGGGGGGGGGGGAGGAAGGGAGGCGAGAGGGGAGTAGGATGGAGAGTGAGGAAAGGAAGATCACTTCTCCAGAAGAGGAAGTGGCACCCCTTCAGGCAGCCGGTAGGCCCCACGCCAGCATCTCAGGGCCATAAAGTTCAGCATGCAGGAGAACAATATGGTTATCGCAGGGGTCCTGCAAAATTATCCAATGCTGTTTGGTATCCAGGCAGCCAAGACCTCCAAGGCAGTCAAGAGCCAGATCTGGTGGAATATAGCACAGGCCATTAGCAGGCTCAGTGAAGTGGCAAGAAGTGCGGAGCAGATCGCACACAGGTACCGCGACATAAAAGCCCAGCTGAAAGCAAAGGTGGCAGCCTGAAACAAGTACCAATGGTGGACCGGAGGAGGAGTCCCTTGTTCCATCATCCTGACCAAGAGAGAGGAATGACTCGTTGAAAGGCTGGGACCAAATGTTTTCAAGGGCATGGCTGAGCAGCTGGACAGCACGTGAGCCACATCTGGTAAGTTGATCTCACCCCTAAATGGGCAGGCTGCAACGGGTATACACATCATTTGGCATAAGATGCTCACAGTGCAAAGAAGCAAAGTGCACCTCTGATGCCAAATGAAAAAAGGATACTTGCTGCCATTGGTACTTATGTCTTCTGTTTTGTTTCCACAGCTATCACCCACAAAGCTGCCAGTCCCAGGCAGGAGGCCCAAGGGACCAGTCGGGCTGCCCCAGCAACTAGTTGGGATGCCCCAGAGACCAGCTGCACACCACCATCTTTCCACACGCCCTTCCTCATGGATGCACAGACCCAGGTCAGTGAGAAGGCGGAGCAGCAGCAGCCACAGGCTTCAGACCCATTGGTCATGCTGCAACCCCTGGTTTCACCAAGCCCACTTGCTGATGTCTCCCTTAACCTCTCAGGATTCATGAAGAAAGGGAGCCTGGAGTGGGAGTCTCCACAATCAGCAGAACTGTGATCCAGCACACAACATCACCAGCTGGAACAACCAAGCCCTCGGCAGGAGGAGGCCACAAGCCCGCAGATGCCCATATTGCAACCACAAATCCCGGCACCGACACTAACACCAGCACCGGCAGCACCACAAACAGAGGAGGCAATGCCGGACCATCAGCATCAGCTGCAAACAATGCATGGCGGAGAGTTCAGACACATACAGGCAGAGCTACAGGTCCTCAGGAAGTCTGTAAACAGGCAGAACCACATCCTCCAACAGCAAACTGCTGCGAACACGTAGAACATTACCACACTGGTTGCTGCTATGAGCAACATGACAATGTTCTGAACCAGATCCTGCAAAGGATGCCAGAGCAGCCATTGGAGTCCTCCGCCACATCAGTGGACTCAATACCCTGCAGCAATCCCATGAGGTCAAAAGCCAGAGGGGTAGCCCCCCCCCCCCCCCAAGACATGCCCCTCCCCCAAGTGGCAAACCACGATGTGGAAAGGGGCCATGAAAAGCTGAGCCACCTGGCCTCTAAGGCTGAAGAAGAACATTTGCAGAACAAGCCTCACTTGGCCTGACTACAGAGTTGCTGTGCCGTCTAGAGGGAAAAAGCCTGCTGGGCTTGGCCTCACTACAGAGTTGCTGTGCTGTCTAGATGGAAGAAGCCTGCTGGTCCCGGCCTCACTACAGAGTTGCTGTGCCATCTAGAGGGAAGAAGCCTGCTGGGCCCGGCCTCAATACAGAGTTGCTATACCAGCTTGCAGAATGGTGTACTGTCAATCATTGTCATCCAGCAGCCTAACTAAGAAGGCTTCCTCGATGCTCTGCCCATATTCCATCCTCCTTGAATTTGCCTCCAGTCACTGTCCACCTGCTGCCTCTTCTCATCACATCTCAAATCCTGCTCCAGATGCTGGTGTCACATCTCATCTCAGCTCCTGTAATGGCTGCCTCCATGCTGCTGGGTCTCGTCCTGGGCCTCCTGCCTCCATGTTGCAGAGTCTTCATCTCCTCCTGCTGTGTCGATGCTGCACTGTTCAGTCCTGGTCCTGCTGCCTCCATGCTGAACTATTTGTTCTTGGTTCTGCTGTATCCATGCTGAACTTTGCTGCTGTGGCTCTTAGGCTCTCCCCTTCTGAGCATTCTTTCAACATGGACTGTCTGGGGCCTTCACTTGAACTTTGCTGATGTGGCCCTTTGGCTGTCCTCTTTAGTGCACTCTTTCAACATGGACTGTCTGGGGTCTTAAGTTTACAGCACATAGTAGTGCTGTTTTACCTGTAACATTACAGCAGTACTGTAGATAATAAATATTGGGGTATCACTTCCACTTTCTACGTTCTTAGTTGTAAACACGATTGTGCATAAAGGATAAATAAGATGCTAAGCCTGTATATGTAATGATGCCATGCCTATTTATGTATGGGTGTACACAGAATGCGCAGTTCATGAAGGAGTCTTTTCTCCATAATGTCCACAGGCAAATAGCTGAGGGCATAGGGGCCGATGCAAAAATCTTCGTGGAAAGCAGGCACTGACTTTTCAGCACCTGCTTTCTTAATGCATGCATGGCACCCGCAAGGGGGGCACCATGCAATATGTAAATTAGGGGGTCACGCTAGAAAGGAGGTGTTAGGGTCGCTTGTGCGACCTTAGTGCCTCCTTCCTAGCGCGACCCGCCGCTGCTGCCGGTTATGAAGATCGACGCCGGTAAACTCAGCCTCAGTTTTCATAACCGACCATCTGGCAGTAATGAAAATGGCCGCTGATAAAATATTTGCATCAGATTGCCTAGTAATGACTTTTTTTTACATGGAATTGCATTATTCTTGCATGCAAATCATTTGCAAAGAATATCATTATAATAGGTGAGGGGACCTGGGTACTGAGATGCAAAATATCATGTTTATTACATGATATACAGTATACAAAATGTGTTAGAGCACTATTGAGACTTGAAGCATCTCCCAGTAAGTTTATACCTGTGGCAATGGAGAATAAAGTGACTTGTCCACAGTCACAAGGAAAGCAGTGGAATTTGAACTGTGGTTTTGGTGTTTTACAGCCCACTGCTCTAACCACTAAGCTACTCCTTCACTCCCTAATGGTGGGAGTCTGTGTGTGGCACATTCTTTTAGGGCCAGTGCAAGGATATTAGATAGCCTAGACAAACCTTACTGCCTTTCATTCCTCCTTCCCTCTCCTCTCCACACAATTAAAAATTATGCTTTTTTTTTTCCATGTTTAAATTTATTAACTACTCCCCCAACCTAAAAAGGATTTTTTTATATGGAAAAGGAACATTCAAAGTACAATCTTCTGAAGTAAAAATACCATTTATAACATCATGTATATTTTATTTACATGCAGTGCAAAAAAGATACTTTCAATAAAAGCAGTTTAATAGGCTTAATAAACTGCTTTTTTTTCATAGTAATCAAGATGGCTTACTGGATCCCATATGATATTAGGTCTATGGTAAAGTGCACTGGTTAAGGACTTGGCCCACAGAAAGATATGAATAAACTGAACTACAATTCCAATATAGGAAGCCTTCTATATCATAACTGCCAGCACTTAAAGAGTAACAATCCTAGCTATGAAAAGACAATGCCACAAATATTACACCGGGCCCTATACACCAATACACCTCCTAGTAGAAAAACAGAACAAGCTAGGCTGTTATAAATTCCCACACAGAAACTGCACGCTAGCAGAATATTTCACTTCAGTCATGTGTGCAGAACACAGACAGACCTGCACCCAATACAGATTAAAGAGATGAGAAAATATAGAAAGTTAGAGACAAAAACTGAACTGAACTAATTGAAGTTTATGGTTCTGGGATATGATAGAGGTCTATAAAGTCATGACCTCTATTCTGCCCAATTCTATATATTACGTACCCTCCTATAAATGTACATATTGTATATAATTGCAATTCTTGGTTACAATTCTTAATGCTATTTTCCCCACTATATCTCCCCCCCACTAAATATCTCTTTTGTTAACCTGTTATATTTGTTCGATGTAAAGCGCTATCCCAGGCGTCTGTTTGCGTTACACTGTGAATCGATGTGATATCATTGATGAATGTCGGTATATAAATTTTTTTTTTTTAAATAAAATAAATAAATAAATAATGGGCACTCCATGAAGGAAGCAAGTAGAAAATTTAAAACAAACTGGAGTCAGTGGCTAACTGCCTTAACCAAATCTTCTGACAATGGATTCTAGAGCTTAATTGTGCTCTAGTGAAAAAGAATTTTCTCCAGTTTGTTTTAAATATGCTACTTGCTTCCTTCATGGAGTGCCCTCTTGTATTTTGTGAAAGAGTAAATAACTGATTCACATTTACCCATTCTAGTCCTTTCATGATTTTATAGACCTCTATCATATCCCCTGTCAAATATCTTTTTTCTAAGCTGAACAGCCCTAACCTCTGTAGACTTTTCTTATAAGGGAGCCACTCCATCCCCTTTATCATTTTGGTCACCCTTTTTTGAACCTTTTTGAGATGCAGTGACCAGAATTATACACAGTACTCACGGTGTGGTCTCACCATGTAGCGATACCGAGATATTATGACATTCTCCATTTTCTTCACCATTCCTTTCTGTTATTATTCGTGATAATTGTGGGTGGATCCTTGGGACCACCGGTCAGGCTCAGAGTTGGGAGACAGACACACACAAGTTCTTTTATTAAACAGTTTTTGAGAACCACCAGAGGTGGCAGTAGTGAGCTGGAAGAGCCCGGCTGGGCTGTAGTCCCTCAGGCACTGGAACAGCGATCCCTGGAGGCTGAGCTATAGAGAAACTGAGATAGTGAGTAGGCAGAGTATGCAGAGTTCAGGAACAGAACCTTGATGGTAACACTCACAAGATATCCTCTTAGAATAGCCCAGAAGCTGGAATGAAGTAGGCCCTCGAGGAGTGAGTACCTGGTTCCAGGGAAAGCTCTGAGAGAGAGATGGTAACTCACTGGTGTTGTAGGCAGTGGTGACTTCCTGGCAGAAGTTATATTCAGTAGCAGGTCCGGGAACGTGGGCCCTCGAGGAGCGAGTACCAGTTCCAGACTGTGACCTGAAAAGTAAAAGAGAGAGTGAGGCCCCCGAGGAGCGGGTACCCCTGGTAAAGTCCAAGGAGGCAGAGTAGCAAGGTATGCAGAGAGCGAATCCCATCCGCAGTGATACCTGGAGCAGCTAGGTAGGAAACCCTAACTTGATTAGTTAGCGAAATGAAAGACCTTAAATATCCGAAGATGATGACATCATCTTAGGGGGATGCCCTGAGGTTCGCGCCACTGCTGATACTTGAGTTGGGGCCGCGCGCCCTTAGGCCTCAGGAGAACATGGCGGAAGGCAGCATCTAGCTGGTCCGGGAACGCCGGAGGAGATCGGCAAGATGATGCCATGGCAGCCAAACTTCCATCAACCCAGGAGGGAGTCGCCAAAGAGGTAAGGAGGGTGGAGTGGAGACATCGGGCAGCGACGGTCGCAACACTTTCCTAATAATTCCTAACTTTCTATTTGCTTTCTTGACCACTGCAGCACACTGAGATGATAATTTCAATGTATTGCCCATTATGACACCCAGATCTTTTTCCTACGTGGTAACTCCTAATATGGAACCTAATATCATGTAACTACAATGTAGGTTACTTTTCCCTATGTGCACACTTTGCACTTGTCTTCATTAAATTTAATCTGTCTTTTAGATGCCCAGTCTTCCAGTCTCGTAAGGTCCTCCTGCAATTTATCACAATCCACTTGTGATTTAACAACTCAAAATTTTGTTTTATCAGCAAATTTGATCATCTCACTCATTGTTCCCCTTTCCAGATCATTTATAAATATATTAAAAGCACCAGTAAGTACAAATCCCTGAGGCACTCCACTGTTTACCTTTCTCCACTGAGAAAACTGATCATTTATCCCTATTCTCTTTTTTCTGATCTTTTAGCCGGTTTGCAATCCGCAAAAGGACATTACCTATTTTCTCATGACATTTTAATTTTCATAGGAGTCTCACTGGGGGACTTTGTCAAACCTTTCTATGTTTAACTTTGTGAGATCTTCTAGCTCAAACATCTCTGCCAAGACCTAGAGAGAAAATACTGAGCTTTTGCACAAGCTCAGACTTTACAGTCAGTGTCACTTGATCCAGATAACAGCTAAAGGTTTTTTAGAAAGATTCTTCACTGTGATTAGTCTTCTGTGTGGTTTCCTTGCTAACCTGTTCTGCCTTGGCTGTGACATAGTTCAGACAAGGCTGTGAGGTCATACAGGCAAGAGATGGTTGATAAGTTCCCTGCACCTGCTTATTTACTTAGAGCAGAATCATAAACTTCAATTGGCTATGGTATACAATCTGGTCTGGGCTTTCAAGATGGTGTTTTTAAACAGCATCCATGCCATATGCAAATGTTTAACCTTTCCAACTGCTCCTTTGAGTTTTGCTTTACCCAATATCCTCATTTTATAATAGTCCCCTTGCTTGAACGTAAATGCTATCACATTAGTTTTTCCTTAATGTCCTCCCTTCAGTGATTATGTTTGATTAAAATTACTATTGACAAGTGGCATAATCACTGTTACTTCTTACTTTAGATCCAGCATTGTAGTGAAGATTAGATCTGGAATACAGCCCCTTCTCATTAGCACCAGGACCATCTCCATTGTGCAGCCATTTATAGAATCTAGAAATTTTACCTCCAGAACATGTCCCAATTAGGCATTTAGTGAATCAAGTTTAGGGTAATTGAAATCTCCCATTATTATTGTGTTGCCTAATTTGCCCTGTGGGATCATTGGAGAGAGTGACAGGCACTGCTGCATGGACTGCCCTACTGAACCTAGACATTCCTCTCTCTCTCTCAGGGAGCAAGAGACTTCTGTGGAGCCAGCTGCAACATCATCAGTCTGCACTTTTGTCTACCCCAGCATCACACAGAATATTATGCCATTTGGGCTGGCTGCCATGGAAAGGTCCAGCAGAGGTGCAAGAAAGGAGAAGAAACAGCAAGTAATGGTTATGGGAGGGGTGAAGATAGCCTCTCTCTCAAGCAGTTCCAATGATCGGGGCCAGCTGTGCCGAGAGAAGTGGTGAAACTGGCTACAGACAAAGAATCGGGTAGTACATTCTAGCACTAGATCGAAATGCAGAGTACCTTTGGTTAGTCTTAATATAACTGAACCTAATGCACATTGACTTGCCATCAATTTGGAAGAATTGTCTTTGTATGGAAAAATCCCACTACTTCCAAACTGGGAGTTTATCAGAGAATCCATCACCAAATCTCAGCTCCAAAACATGTAAATGAAAGACCTTGAAAATAAGATTGTTGTCTTAGAAGAAAAAAAATGGAAAGTTACACAAAACAATCTTTTCTTTGATGCAGAGTAGCCTGCGGAGCACAGCCTGCGGAGTAGCCTGCGGAGCACAGAATTTGCGCAGAATTCCCCCCCACCCCGCCACCCCAGCAGAATTGCCATTTTCTGCCCAGAATTGCCAAATTCTGGGCTGAAAATGGCAGAGAAGACCTCAGCATGCAGCAAATGGAGCACGCGAAAATGAAGGCCCGCTTGTGCTGCGGGACATGCTCCACTCGTGGCAAAGATTAAGGCCCCAGCACGCCATTTGTGGCGAAGATGGAAAGCCCTCGTGTGCCGTGAATGGAGTGTGCTCTGCTCGCGGCGAAGGTGAAGGCCCTGGTGAGAGTGAATGTATGTGTGTGAGAGGAGGGGGAGAGGGGTGTGAGAAAGGGGAGGGGGTGTGAGAGAGGGAAGGGGTGTGTGGGGGAGGGGAGGGTAAGAGAGAGCAGGGGGGTGAGAGAGCAGAGGGGTAAGCAGGAGGGTTTGAGATAGTAAGAGAGAGCATGGGAGGTGAGAGAGAGGGGAGGGGGGATGCTTGAGTGTGGGTGCCAGAGAGAGGGAGCCTATATGAGGAGATTGTGAAGGAGTGTGTATGTGTGAGAGATTGGGAGCTCGTGTGTATGAAAAAGGGATTCTGTGTATGTGAGGGTGCTAGCCTGTGTGAAGGGATTGTGTATGTGTGAGACACAGCTTGTGTGAAGGGTACATGAAAGAGAGACTTAGGTAGCCTGTATGAGGATGTATATGTAAGAGAGAAGGAGAGTTTGTGTGACTGTGTATGCAAGAGATAGGGACCCTGTAGGAGGGGATGTGTGTGTGCGAGAGAGTGAGAGAGCCAGTATAAAGGTGTGTGTATGTGTACTAGAGAGAGGGAGCATGTATGTGAGAGATGGAGGGACAGAAGGAGCCTGTGTGAGGGGCATTACTGAGCCTAGAGGTGAAGGGGAGAGATACTGGCAGTTGGAGGAGTTGGGGCCTGAGAGGGCAAAGTGGCTAGGGAAGTAGGGAGAGCGCGTGGAAGGGACACTCTTACAGTAAATTCCTAGAGAAATTCTGCTCAAAATATTTAAAATTCTGCATCTCTAAGTAATAACTTGTTTCTATATTAATTTAAAATGTAATTACTTTAAGACTGTCATGTAAATTGTGTTATTTTGACCAATATAAAGTTTGCAGAATTTTGCAGAATTTTAAGTTTTTGTGCACAGAATTTAAAATTTTTTTGAGCAGAATTCCCCCAGGAGTAGGCCCAGGGCCAAGAGCCTTAGCTACTAATTGATAGCTTAGATGTATGTGTCTGCTATTCTAGAAAAAAAAAAACCAGAAGAGTTTGCCTCAAGCTCTAATCTGATAGTTAATATTTTTTTGGAGCCTGATAGGGATTTAAACCACTCCTTCGACATACTAACATTTTATTGTGAAACATATAATCTGAGTTTTCCCTGATGTGGACAGAGCCACTGAGAAAAAAAAATTGGATTTAAAATCTAAAGTGCTTTAGTTGGGGTGCAATTATTTTTATATCAGTTCATGGGGCTCAGTATGGTTTCTTCAACCTGATCAATTATCAAGGTTCTTGAGGGATACAATTTTCTAGAATTTATTCTATAATTCTCTCCTCTACTCCAGCAATTTTCAACCAGTGTGTCACAATACATCAGTGTATCACCAAGCACCGGCAGGTGTTTCACGCACTCTTGCTGACCCGACTACTCTTCCCTTACAGAAAGAGACTTAGTGCAGACATCCTTGCAATGGCACTGTTGTCATCTGGGCTGTTAGCATGCTCAGGCCCAGAAGGGACTGGCACCAGTATTAGTGGGAGTTGGCAACTGCTGACCTTTTCTTCTTTCCACACCCCCTCCTGAGGCCCAGAAGAAGAAGTGATACTGAGCAGGGTGCGTGGAAAGAAGAAAGGGCCATACTGCATTCAAAAATAGTGGCAGTACTGGCCGGAGGAGCAGTGCAGGCCTGGAGAAAAGCATCAGACCAGTCACAGCGTTAGTCCCCGTGGCCATTGTGATAATTTCTTGGGCCACGGGGCTAGAGGAGGAGGAGGCTACTGCAGCTTCCACTTGTGCTGGGGGGGGGGGGGGGGGGGGGAGGGGAAGTCAGTGAAATTGAGAGCAAGCCAGCATGTGTGTAAGTGAGAGAGAGAGAATGTATATGATTGAAGGCCTGTGTTTAAGTGAGAGAGATCATATATATATAGGTAAGAGAGAGAGAGAACATGTGTGTGATTGAGAGAGAAATTGATCAGGGAGGTGACTGGTGTGCATTTAAGAGAGAGAGAGAGAGATAGACTGGTCAGGGAGGTGGCTGATGTGCATGTGTGAGAGTGAGAGAGAGACTGGTCAGGGAGAAAATTGGCATGCATGTGAAAGAAAGAGAGATGTCAGGGTGGTGACTAGTATGCATGTAAGAGAGAGAGAGACACTGATCAGGAAAGTGACTGGTGTGCTTGTAAGATAGAGAGAGAAATACTGTCAGGGAAGTGACTGGTATGCATGTGTGTGAGTGAGACTGATCAGGGAGGTAACTGGTGTGCATATGTGTGTGTGAGAGAGAGATTGGTGAGGGAGGTGACTGGTGTGTATGTGAGTGAGAGACCTTTTAGGAAGGTGACAGAGAGAAAGAGAGAGACTGGTCAAGGAGGTGACTCTGTGAGAGACAGAGAGACTGGTTAAGGTGGTGACTATGAGAGAGAGAGAGAGTGGTCAGGGAGCTGACTGCTTTGTGTGTATGTGTGGGTATGTAATTGAAAGACTTGCCAGGAAGCTGTTTTGTGTGGTGTGTGTGTGTGTGTGTGTGTGTGTGAGAGAGAGAGATTGAAAGTTTGGTCGGGGGAAGGGTGACTAGTGAGTGACAGACAGAAACTGCTCGTGGGGATATGACTGGTGCATGTGTATGTGTGTAAAGGAGACAAAGAGACTGGTATTGAGCCCTATGGAAGAGGACCATGAGGACTGAGCTTCAGCAGCCCCTGCTGCTTCTCGTGTATGCTACTGGCCTGCAAGGGAAAGGAGTAGGAAAGTTGCTGGAGAGGATAAGTTAAGGTGACTTTTTAATTTGATTTTTCTTGATTGACTGACATTTTAATTATTTAGTGTTATGTGATGTGTCTGCTGTTTTGAAATATTTTATTAGTGTTTGGATAATTTTTAATAATGTTTATGAGTTTGTAATTATTGGATATTATTCTGTTCAGCTGTTTTGAAACATGTATTCTCTTTAATAGTATAGTTTTACAATTATTTTATATTTCTTGAGGAATGTATAAATAGAAATGTGCAGACAAAAACTAAACTGGAAACAACAAGAAGCCAAAATCTGTATGCAAGGCAACAATGGAAAAACAAAAACATTAGCATTATGGTCTCTTTATTCTGTATTTGGTGAGGGTCTGTCTGTGTGACCAAGAAGAGGGTATTCTGCAAGCTTGAGGTTTCTTGTGGAGATCTATAGCAGCTGGGCTTGTTCTGTTTTCCTAATGAGGTGCACTGGTGTTTAGGGCCTGGTTTAATATGTGTAGTGTTGCCATTTCATAGGTTGAGCTGTTACTATTTGAGTATGCTCTATAATTCAGGTGTAACTTTGTATAGGTTAATTTGTGTGCATTATTGCAAATCCTGGTACTATGTTAGGTTCTATAGTTCTGTTTCCATTTCTCCAGGATTCCACTGCAGGCAGAGTAACCTTTTGGCTTTCCTTTCCAGTATCTGTCTCCATATTTTTGATTTGTGATCTTTCTGTACTTGGTGAAGGTCAATTCTGTGTGTATGACCAAAGTGAGGCATTTTACTAATATGTAGACATTTCTTTCAGTCTTATTTGTTGTGTTTTCTCAATAGGACATGGTGGTGAACTGCTGTCTTTTCATAAGAAGGGCTATAGTGCCTGGTAGTAGGAGAGTTTGTGTTGCTGTTAGTGACATGATACCAGAATATAGGGATGTGAATCGTATTTCTGACGATTGAAAATATCGTACGATATTTTCAAAGTTGTCAGAAATCAGAGCGGCTTCGGAGGGAACTTTCTTTCCGGCACCCCCCACTTCCCTTTCCTTCCCCTAACTAACCCATCCCCCGGCCCTAATTCCCCCCTACCTTTATTTCAAAAGTTACGCCTACCTTTGTAACTTGCGTGCGCCGGCACGCCATGTTCTGGTCCGGGGGGCTGGTCCGGAGGCCGCATCCATGCCCCCGGAATGCCCCTGGGCTGGAACTATGCCCACGGCCCTGCCCTCGGAACGCCCCTGATGATGCATCGGTCGCCCCTGATGATGCCCCCACCCCCGACACGTCCCCTCAGGAAAGCACCAGAACTTACGCGCGTCCCGGGGCTTGCGTGCACCGCTGAGCCTATGCAACATAGGCTCGCACGCGCAGGGGGTGGAAAAGGCAGCCTTTCGGGGGTTACGCACGTATCTTACGCGCGTACCCCTTTGAAAATCTGCCCCTTAACTTTGTGTGTTTCTGCTTGCACTACCATATATTTTTGGCTACTTTCAGTCTTTGTTCCCTTCCTTTGTTTTGGACAGGTTTATTTATTTTATTTCCTTTCATATTCAGACTTTGTTCCTCTCTTGTTTATGGATTAGATAGAACACTTGAGTACTGGTATTTTATTTCCTATGTTGTTCTTTTTCTTTTACTGATTTTTATTACTGTGCATTTGTGTCATTTCAATTCAAAAGATTTTTCTTGGATTATATTATGTTAAAATCTGGAATAAGAATTACATTTTTAAAAATACATATAGCTACAATAAAGTTGACTACATCTGCAGATTTCAAGTATTAATCAATGATAAATTTAAGCAATTAAGGTCTAGATTAAGTCCAACACAAGACGTTTAGCCCAGCAACACTAGCCTGGGAAACCATGATCTAGTCAGATCTTCAAAGTACGATCAGACCTGCACTGTGGACTGCAGAAAGCAATATCAAACCTCTACAGCAATGGTTCCTAATCTGTACTGAAGGCCCACAGCCAGTTTGATTTTAAAGATATCCACAATGAATATGCATGAGATTGATTTACATACACTACCTCCATTTTATGCAGGGCCAGTGCAAGAATATTTGCAGCTCTAGGTGAACGTTCGGTCATGCAACCTCCCTCCCCAACTTATCTATTGGAGTCAGTTCCAACATAGCACTTCCTTCTATCAGCTCTGGCACAACACCCCTCTGGGTCTTCTGTTGGCAGTACTTTGCTTCCTCCAAAATTTAGTGTTCTAGGCTTTTATACATACTTTTAGGTGCACAACTTCCCCTGAATACATTTTAAAAGGCCATTTATGCACATAAAAATGGAGTTTATATCAGACTCAAATTGGAGTAGATAAGATGCACTGAAACTATTTTGGGAATTGAAACTTTTCTTGTACCATCATTTAGCTGAGGAAGTCCTGTGCATTCCCAGAAGTGATGGACTGCATTATCACATTCTCCACATTCCATACAGTATCACTTGCTGCTGGGTGAGGCCTATTTTAATCTTGCGACCTGCCACAGATTTTGTCAATATAAACCATATCAGTGTAGACCATAAGTTGCTGGGGGAACAGCTCTTGGAATGGATCTTTCTGTCTTGTGCAGGCTATTTCCAAGAATACTATTCCTGTTAGCTGCTTGTGTCCTGTGGCTGCCTGTCAGTATACCACATTAGCTTACGCTGTTAGGAAGAATTAAGAATACAGTAGCTCTAGGCTAGTTTCTTTGCTTCAATTGAATGGGGCAATTTATGTAAAATGTTTACATGAAGGTGTGGAAAATGACCAAGTGTAGTTCACATTGTGGCTGATTTGAGGTTGCTTCTTGGAACAGGTGTACTTCACTTTTGATGCATATCCAGCATAGCTCCCTGCTTCAACGGCAGGGGAGAAGATAAACAACCAATAAGGGCTGTATAACATAATCTGGGTAAAAACAAATAAGCATGGGTGTAGCTTTCTTATTGCGGCGGTTACTACCCCTACTACCTCTAACTAATCAAGCTAGATATTTCACTTGGATGCAGCTCCGTCACCGCTCTCTACATTAATGGTGGGGGTACAAGGGAAATAGAACCAAGAGCTAAGAGAAACAGATAAGTATGAGAGAAATAATGAGTGAAGCTTGCTGGGCAGACTGGATGGGCCATTTGGTCTTCTTCTGCCGTCATTTCTATGTTTCTATGTTTCTATGTTTCTACTGGTTAGAACAATGGGCTAAGAACAAGGGAACCAGGGTTCAAATTCCTATTCTCCATGACACTGCTTGTGGCATTCGGCAACTCGCTTCATCTCCCATTGTCTCAAGTACCCATTTCGATTACAAGTGCTTTGTGCCAGGGATTTTTGCACCTGAATTGTAAGTAATTCTGTAATACTGCATATGGAAAGGTGGGGTAAACATCCAAATTATTATTATTGTATTATTATCTAGAAATGGATCTGACAATTTAAAGTCAAAGTCCTGGCTCATGTGTCGCGATAAAGAATAAAGTCCACGCTGTAGGAGGAGAAGCCTAGATGTTAAAGCAGCAGGCGATGAACCAGGGAGGCCAAGGTTCAAATCCCACTGCTCTTCCTTGTGACCTTGGACAAGTCACTTCACCCTCCCTTGCTTCAGGTATAAAACTTAGATTGTGAGCTCTCTGGAGACAGGGAAATACCTACAGTCCCTGAATATAATCCGCTTTAATGTGGCTGAAAGATGGAATATAAATCTAAAATATACTTTCTGGTGGCAGGAGAGGGTCTCAACAGGGTAGAATGGAGAGGTTAAAGCAACGCTGGAAGTGATGCGCCTGAATGGATGCCAAATTAGACCTATCAGACATTACTAGTGCATTTATGATATTGTTATGATTTGGACTGAGAGAAGAGACTGTCAAACAGTTTTAGAATTGTTTTAATAGCATTCCATCCTTTAGGTTAAAACTAATCTTCCTGGCTCCAGTTTTCACTCATCACATACAAAGAAGTACATTATACACAGCCAAGCTAAGCTGTATATGCTCTGACCTAAATCCTTCAAAGAAAAAAGCTATGACCATAAAATCATCTCAAAGAAAACTCCTTCTGTACTTAAAAAACCCAGGGAACATTTACTGCAATACAAAGAGGAAAACCAGAGAGTGGGTACTGATTTTAGGTGTTTATTTTCCCTGCTAATTAATTGTTCTTTGTGGATTGGTGTTTATCGTTATTTCTGTGGTCTAGGTACTATTGCTGAGGACCGTTTCCAGCGGAATCACTGAATCAAATGCACGCACTTGTGTAGCTGAGGCATTGTTAGCATGGAAAAGGCACAAAAACAAAGTGAAGGATCTAGGGTAGGCAAAATAGGGGTGAGAGAGTACTAGGGGAAGTGGTGTTTTTTAAATCTAATAAACACCTACTATATTTATTTATTTATTTATTTAGCGCCGGGGTGTTTCAGTGGGATTTAGCAGTTGAAACCTAAAATCTGAAGCCCTACATCTATTTCACAGCAAGAAACCTATCATAGGGGCCGATGCAATACAGTGCACTCACAGGAGCACACTGTTTAACCTGCTGTTGATCGCGGGTTAAATAGGCGCTAATCCACCCCCTAATGCAATAGGGGGATTATAGTCTATTTAACGCTCATCCAACGCGGAGTGAATGAATTAGCGCTCATCACATGCAAATGCATGTGAATGAGGCTATTACTCATTCACTCTGCATTCAAAAAAATAAATGTGCGTCTAGACGCACATTTATCGCTCAGATATTAACGCCTGCCTGGAGCAGGCGTTAATAGCTGAGTGCACGTAGAAGTACAGAACAGCAGAAAAAAATTGTTTTTGGTACTTCTTCAATAAAAAAAAAAAAAAAAAAAAACCTCGGCAGACCGCCGAGTTATGAAGACCGACGCCGGTAAACTCAGCGTCAGTTTTCATAACCGGCTGTCTTCCAGTAATGAAAACGGATGCTGATAAACCTGGCGTCTGTTTTCATTACTGGCAGACGGCCGGTTATGAAAAGCGATGCTGAGTTTACAGGCGTCGGTCTTCATAACTGGCAGCCGCCGCGTGACCCCCTAATTTGCATATTGCATAGCGTCCCGTCCCCCTTGTGGGCACCATGCATGTGCTAAGAAAGCGGGCGCTGACTTTTCAGCACCCGCTTTCCGCAAAATTTATTGCATCGGCCCCATAGGCATTACTCCTGGAGGAATATATTTTCTACTTGTCCAGTTCTAGCTTTCTGAATACTACCTAATCTAAAACAAAAGTAAAACTCAAGCTTCAAATAGAAATCAAGAAGAAGAAATTGGAAGAAAACTTTGCAAGATACATTTCAAGCTGTGCCAGTGCATAAGTCAGTAAATCTTAGGATTGTACAGTTATTCCCATAGAAGACATTTAATATAAGAAAGTCTCATTTATGATCCTCCTCTAGTATACATTTTTCAGTACAAACATGTGAAAAGGGATGCTGCAATGATGAAATAGAAGTTAAAGACAACTAAACCTACACAGACCCAATGAAGATGCATCACATAGTAGAGCAAGATAACACCTTGCTGAGGGAATATTTTTCTGTCCAGATCACTGTAGCCTGACTCTACTGAGTCTGGGGCTGTTCCAGATTGCAAGGAAAGAGAGTTGAATGGGAACTGTGATCCTCACCCAGGATCTGAGAAAGGAGCAGCAGGAGTGCAGGGATTGTCCCTTAAAAATCCCCAGAGGCTTGAGAGCAGAGGATAAGAAGAAGAGAGAGTGCAATACAGCCTGGAAGTTGGAATTTCACTTAACCAAGGCAGCAACACTTCAGGACCAGGAAGCCAAACTATGCCAGAGGGAACTTGTTTTGGGGCTCGGAGGATCTTAATGCTGCACAAGAAGGATTTTTTTTCCTGAGCCGAGCAGCACATTCTTGTGAGTAACTATTTTGCTATCTGAGGAAACTAAAGAGAGGACCAGGCTAGGAGGTGCCAAAGCTGAGGAAAGAGGAGAAACAAAGTAACCAGAACTACTGTGATGCTGTAAGAAACTTTTACTTAAGGAGAAGAGATAGAAATTTCTAGAACTGTGATTTTGTTTGATTTCTGCATCTACCTGAGCTGTCACTGTCACTATGTTTGATCCTGAAGATTCTACAGTCTGAAGAGTGGTTTGCTTATGTGGAGTGTTCTCAGCCTGGAACTGGCCATGCAGGTTCTCCTGGAGATTTATTTCCCCACCTCGGGACAGTAACTAGAATGCTCCCAAGACTGGGAAGGTGACTCCTGGCATACAGGGGGTTTCTGCACCCATAACCAGACATAGCCCTGTTGTCTTTCTTTCAGCCTTCTCACCATTCTAACATATAACCCACAGCCTCCACACTTCCCTCCTATCCCTTTATCTCATTTTACCATTGTAAGATGTAGAGAACCTAAAGGATTCTGTACTAGAAAGACTAATCAAATTCTTTAAGAAGGGGAAACAGAGTAATTATTGTAAATTGCAATAGTTATGGGTTTTGATTCCTCCATGTGGGAGATTCAGATAGTGCGCTCTAAGGGCCGGATTTTCAAAAGGTTGCGTGCGTAAATCCTCTGGATTTATATGCTTAACCGGTCTTAAGCGCTCCGGGCCTATTTTCAACAGGCCCGGCACCGCACGTAAAGCCCCAGGACGCGTGTAAGTCCTGGGGCTTTACTAAAAGGGCAGTCCGGGGGCGGGGCCAGAGACCTTCAACTCAGCGGCCATTTGCCGCTGTGTCGGCAGGCTGTTGGCGCAAAAGATACAATAAGAATTTGGGGGGGTTTAATGTAGGTCTGGGGGGAAAGGTTAGGGGAAGGGGTGGGAAGCTTAGGTTAGGGGGAATAGAAGTTCCCTCACAGGCCGCTCTGATTTCAGAGGGGCTTGGGAGGGAACGGGGGAAGGCAGGTGGCTTGTCGCATGCAAGCTACACAATTGTGCACTCCCTTGCGCGCACCTGCACTCGCATTTTATAAAATCGGGCATACATGTATGCGCGCCGGGTAACGTGCACACATGTACGCCTGCACATAACTTTTAAAATCTACCCCTATGAGTTTATAAACCCCTACCACCATCCTATGGAATGGATTCTTAGTTTGATTTTCCTAGTTTACCTGCTTAGAGGCAGTGGGGCGGATTTTCAGAGCCCTGCTCGCGTAAATCCGCCCAAAACCGGGCGGATTTACGCGAGCAGGGCCCTGCGCGCCGGGAAGCCTATTTTACATAGGCCTCCCGGCGCGCGCAGAGCCCCGGGACTCGCGTAAGTCCCGGGGTTCTCGGAGGGGGGCATGTCGGGGGCGTGTCGGCAGCGTTTTAGGGGCGGGTACGGGGGTGTGGCTACGGCCCGGGGGCGTGGCCGCGCCCTCCGTACCCGCCCCCAGGTTGCGGCCCGGCGCGCAGGAGGCCTGCTGGCGCGCGGGGATTTACGCCTCCCTCCGGGAGGCGTAAATCCCCCGACAAGGGTAAGGGGGGGGTTTAGACAGGGCCGGGCGGGTGGGTTAGGTAGGGGAAGGGAGGGGAAGGTGAGGGGAGGGCAAAGGAAAGTTCCCTCCGAGGCCGCTCCGATTTCGGAGCGGCCTTGGAGGGAACGGGGTAGGCTGCGCGGCTCGGCGCGTGCCGGCTATACAAAATTCATAGCCTTGCGCGCGCCGATCCAGGATTTTAGTGGATACGCGCGGCTCCGCGTGTATCTACTAAAATCCAGCGTACTTTTGTTTGCGCCTGGAGCGCAAACAAAAGTAGGCTATTCGCGCTCGTTTTAAAATCCGCCCCAGTATGTCTTTTGCTGTTCCCAGTATTAATTAGTTTTGCTGGAAAAAGGACTTGGAGAACTGAGATCTGGGTAAAGAAATGGAGTAAGGATGCCTTATCCCCTATTTGTGTCCATGGTTTTGCAAAACCTTTTTGTTATTTCAGGACAAAGTTTTTCTACCCTTCCTGTCTCTTGTTTGGCTTCCCTTTTGCACAAGATTTTTCCTTCATGTTTTTATTTCATTGACTGTGTACCCTAGAACCAAGGGACTTAGATTCTTTATCACCTGAGGAAGTGGTGACTTTCATCTAGAAAGAATCTGAAGAGTGTCTGTGTCATCAGGGAAGAATGGATTCACATCCATTACCATGAAGAAGGAGTATTGGGTGTCACTTGAAAGAAGACGAGTACTACTATACCAACCTGGTACCTCCAGGAAAAGACAAGAAAATAGGGAAGACTGCAGGAGAGGTATGAGAACTGGCACTAGAGATTCATTTAAATAACCTGGACTAAATTTATGGCCATTTCTCAATGGATAGAAGACATAAGTATCATTATTGATTGGAAAGGAGAAGCAGCTAAATTACTAAAGCAATTGGTTTTGTCATTGGAATAGATTTGCTGAAAATTAAAGTCACAAATTTATTGAGAACTTAGAGAAACATCAAGAGCTGTAAAGAGCCATTCATTAAATTCTACAAATTATCAATAAAATTGAGTTGGAAACCAGACTTGTTTCAAGACTAATTATTGCTGCTGTTTATTCTTGCCTGATCATCAGTGCAGGGAATTAAAGGGCATCTTAAGAGCTAAGAAAAGCATAGGGCCTAGAAGTTAATCTCCCCCCTGTAGGGAATTCTGCACACTCAAGAGAAATTTGACACCTTTTTTCAAAACTATGCAGTGAATATCTGAACTGAGATGTATGTCATGTGCCCCTGAGATTATACAGCCCTGGGATTATAAATACAATCAGAGATTTGCTTGTACATTCCATTAACAACATCCTTTGCTTTCAGGTGCTCATTTAGTTTACCTTGATGAGGAGTATAGCTCTGAAATGTATTATGTTTATCCAATAAACAGTATCACTACAACCATCAAGTTGTTAATCTTGGGTTTGCTCTGTGTGGAAATACACAAATTAGAAGAAAGCAAGAAGAAAAACAACAAAATGGGCTGAAGTCTGAAATTAGGAGCACAGGAAATCTATAGTAGGACACAAATGATGATGCCTGCACAACTGCATCAAAGCAAATCCTTGAGTACCAAATTATGTGGCTGGCTATCCTAAATTTGAGAAATATCATGTACAAATGAGCTACTGTATTGGTATACATCAGCATGCAACTCAACTAGGACATATTATCTAAACAAAAATTTGTAAGAACAGCAGTACGAGTTGGTAAATTCTGAGTTCCGATGCTATTTCTTCTTTCAGAATTTATGTTTTGTACAGGATCCATGCACATGATTCCTTTAACCCTTTGCTGAACTTATCAGAGAACTGGTCTGTGGTCATTGATTACCATCAATAAGCTTTGGAATATGGCTCTGTCATAATATAGGGCACCTATATACATTATTTAGGCACTCAAAAAAACTGTCTTCTCAAATCAATCCAAAACATAAAGAAACTCCTTTAGTTTGTTTGCAGCACATTTTCACATGGTTTATTTTCCTTAATGTGTGTTTATTCTGTCCAAACCTTGGTAGAGGTTACGTTCAGGCTCTAAAATGCCAAAATGAAGTAAGAACTCTGGAAAAGTGAAATTAATGTACACAAAATAACAACAAAACCTTCTTCGTCCTTTGGCAAGTACGAATGAAACTTAGACTATATCGAGGGTATGCTAGCCGTATCATTGTCACAATTACAAATATCTAAAATGAAGAAAAAGTGAAGTAAAAATAACAGCCATTGCCTGGGACTAGATAAAGACCTTTGCACTTACCTAACTTGTGGTGTTGGGTTTCCAGCGACTCTACATTCCAGCCGAACACTGCTTCCTTCAGCAACTTCTTGACTTCGAAGCTTTTGAGTAAACCGAGGAACAGAGGGTGGACCACCAGGTAAACTGGCAACCTGATGGCCAGAGATATTTTCTTGATGCTGAATAACAGGTTCAGATTTCTTGCTTACAGGGGAGGATTCTGTAGGATTAACAGTGGGCATCTTTGCCTCAGACATAGCATCTTTTTGTGGTTCTGCAAAGCTCTTTGAATTATCATTGAGGGTTGTATCGTTGAGGGTTGATTGTTTTTTCTTGGGAGATAGATATCCACTATCAGGTGAAGATGAGTCTCCATCTGGACTCCTGCTTCTTGATTTTGCTGATTCTCTAAAAATGGATGAAAGTTCTTCAATGAAAGTAGCTGCTTTGTTGCGCAGATCATTCTGGGAGGCAGGCTCACCCTGGTTCAATGACTTTGATTTTAAGACTTGCCTTTGTGGACTTGAACTGTGCCTTCCAGAATTTTTGAAAGATGATTTTGTCTGAAGACTCCGGATTAAGCTTGGACTTGTTGTTAGAAGAGGTGAGATGGTAGCTTTTCTTTCATTAGCAACTGTAGAACTTTTACTTGTCTGTGAATTTGAGGTTGTGGTTTGTTTTCTAATAAATCTGTCAGTTGTCTTTGACCTTTGGTTATTCATTAGAGGGCTTCCTATTTCCCTCTGTTTATATACTTTGGTGTCCATGAAAGAAACATTGTCTGATGGATTTCGTGGGGAATGTTTCAATAATTTAGTAGATTCTTGCTTTGTGTTTAATTTCTCAGTTTCAGGGCCAGGAAAAGCTTCTCGGGCAAGGTCAAGACTCTTGTTGATCTCATCTTGACTGAGAAAAGCAGAAAGTTCTGAAGTTAAATCACTATTCATTTGTCCCTCCTTCAGATCAGATAGAGAATCATAATAAGAGTCATGGGAGGAGGCCTCAGACATGCTTTCAGTGTGGTCTTCCTTGGAGTTTTTCTCTGCAGAACAAATCTCCTTGAACATTAAAGACAGTGGCACAGTCTGTTCACTGTTTCTTTCTTGCATACTGTAATTAAAATCCATAGAAAAGTCACTGATCAGATCAACAGCATAAAACAGTAGCAAAAATGTAGACTTCAAATATGTGATCTAAATTATGCAGTGAGATGTACAAAATATTTACCAATTTTTCTCCTCAAACAATATGTTCCTATCTTATACAATCCATTCTTCTGCTTATTTTCCAATTCTGCCGTTTCATGGTCAACAAAATTGGTTCTCACCTTCAACCAAATTTCCCAGAGTCATGGGAATCATTTATGTGTTTTCTGTAATGACATATGATCAATGGAAAAATAATTGCCATCTCTTTTTTATAGATAATAAAGTACAAGACAGACGTTTTCCTTCATCAGTTTTCTTTAATTTATTTATTTTTTAATTTATAATATTTATATGCTGTATAATCAGTATAAGAACAGTAAAGCAATTTACAATCAAACACTCATAACCTTTATAAAAAAAAATAGTAAAACAGTTAATATTAAGACAATATAACTGCTAAATTTCTTACTCAAACCAGCCCAAGCAATGAAATAAAAACTGTACCTCTTAGAATAAAAGAATTTGCCTTCCCTAATTTACATTCCTCAAATATATTATTGCTACTATATTGAAAGAGCACATAACCCCTTTTCCTTAAGACTTGTTCTCTTTTATCCCACCATAAAGAAAAAATGGGCCTTAACTTGCATATAACATTTTAAATAATTTAATTCTGCTCTAGTTGATACTAGAAGTTATTCCATAACTGAGGGACTATGATGGAAAAGGTTTAAAGGAACCATCTAAAATGAAATTTCCGGTTTTTAGCTGCAGTCAACAAATAACCCAGCGATGATCTAAGAGGTCAACCAGATTTATGCCAATTCAACTTGACAAAAACATATTTGCTTTCTCTACTATTGGAAGCCAATGCAGAGAATTAAACAAGGGAGTTACTCTCTTACTTCTTAACCTGCCAAAAATCTATCTTGCAGCACTATAATGTAATAATTGAAACTTGTTGGTATATCTACCCAGTAAATCCATCAACAACACATTACAATGGACTGTAAGTGAGATAACTAAAGCAGATACCATTGATTTTAAACCATGGAAGTCTAGGAAAGGGCATAATTGATTAATCATTTTAAGCTGTAGACACATTCACTGTGCAATTTGTTCCACACAGGCATCCATAGAAAAACTGGAGTCGTATACAACATTAATAAAAAAAGGCAATCAAATTATTGTCCAGTATTGGCTGAACTGTTAAAGATGACAATTTTTCTGAAGCTGGGCCAATTCAGTGAATTTCAGTTTTTGATTCATTCATCACAAGCTTACTCTTCTGAAACTAAATTGAAATCCTTCTTAAAAAAATAATTCAAATACTTCACAGTCTCCTCCATATCAGTTCCAGTCATTGGCATATGTATATCTGGTGACACCCAGATCCTGAAAAATTCCTGCCAAAGGTCTCATAAAAATATTAATAATGGAGAGAGACAGGATCCCTGAGTCACTTCTGTTCTTATCATTATTGGTTGAGAGAAAATTCCCAGTTGGATTACCTGATCCCAATCTTTCAGAAAAGACACAAATCAATCACTAATCCGACAGCAAGGCCCAATTGACAACATCTATCAATTAGAAACAGATGATCTACCAGATCAAATTCACTTGAAGGGTCAAGCAAGACAAAAAACATAGACTGTCCAGTCCAAAGAATGTATAAACTCATCGCCAAGGAAAGAGAAGAGATTCCGTATTATATCTAGGCCAAACACATGATTAGATGTCTGCTAACTTGCCTGACCTCTCCATAAAATTTGACAATTGAGTATTAACTATCTTCTTCAAAATTTTTATCAGACAAGGCAAGATAGAGTTAGGCCTATAGTTCTCATATAACATGGAGTCTAACTGTGGCTTTTTCAGATTAAGGCACACTGGTAGGGATCCTTGGTCAAGAAAGGTGTTAACAATACCACACAACCACTTCAACTATCCCCAGAAAGATATCTAATCAATTTAGGAGGACAAGGATCCAGGGGGCTGCCAGAAGATCAATCTCATCCATGACATTCTTTAGACCCACACAATTAATCTGTTCAAACTCAGTTATAAGAGGATCATTGCTTTCCAAGTCAAAATGTACAATAAACCATGTACTCCAGAAACACTCGCTTGTCCTAAATTAGGGGATCCCCTTCATCTGTACCAATAAGGCAGAAATCTTCCCTTTAAATTACCATACAAAATTTAAACATTCAGGAGTTGGTAAAAAGAACTTTTCATTGTGTTAGCATGGACTAGTAACATTCGGACTACTCTAAAATACTAAATTAATCCAGAACTTGTAGATGCAGTTCCTATTTTACCTAGTATATAAATTAGGTTTAGGGGAGGTATACACCCTCATTTGCCTCCCTAAAAAACACACACATACAAGCATATCGTGCAAAACTGGGCAAGTTCTGCAATGAAGAAATCCCTTTCCCATGTAATCATGCAATAATAAAAGTGGAAAGCTGAAATTTTTTAAATATGGGATCTATTTACTAAAGCATGCTAATGCCTCAATGTATGTTAAACATGCAAAACACAGCAAACAACAGGAAATGTGCAGAATAAATTCAATGTCCACACAAACGTCTTTGTGGTATAATTTTTTCATTTCAGACGGCAAATCCACAGGGGTAGATTTTCAGACGAGCGCGAATAGCCTACTTTTGTTTGCGCTCCAGGCGCAAACAAAAGTACGCTGGATTTTAGTAGATACGCGCGTAGTCGCGCGTATCGGCTAAAATCCTGGATCGGCGCGCGCAAGGCTATCGATTTCGTATAGCCTGCGCGCGCCGAGCCGCGCTGCCTCCCCCCGTTCCCTCCAAGGCCGCTCCGAAATCGGAGCGGCCTTGGAGGGAACTTTCCTTTGCCCTCCCCTCACCTTCCCCTCCCTTCCCCTACCTAACCCACCCGCCCGGCCCTGTCTACACCCCCCCCTTACCTTTGTCGGGGGATTTACGCCTCCCGGAGGGAGACGTAAATCCCCGCGCGCCAGCGGGCCTGCTGCGCGCCGGGCCGCGACCTGGGGGCGGGTACGAAGGGCGCGGCCACGCCCCCGGGCCGTAGCCACGCCCCGTACCCGCCCCCAAAACGCTGCCGACACGCCCCCGGAACGCCGCGACGACCGGGCCCGCCCCCCGACACGCCCCCGACACGCCCCCCTCCGAGAACCCCGGGACTTACGCGAGTCCCGGGGCTCTGCGCGCGCCGGGAGGCCTATGTAAAATAGGCTTCCCGGCGCGCAGGGCCCTGCTCGCCTACATCCGCCCGGTTTTGGGCGGATTTAGGCGAGCAGGGCTCTGAAAATCTACCCCACAGTGTGTAAATTACATCATTTCAAGATGCAAAGGGGGTCCCCCGACACGGACCCGTGTTTCGCTGCGAGGCTGCGTCAGGAGGGACAGGGAGTGCCTCCCAGTGACGTTATCCTCTGAACTGTACAAAGAAAAACTAAAACTTTCCCGCCTGTCCCTCCCGACGCAGCCTCACGGCGAAACACAGGTCCATGTCGGGGGACCCTCTTTGCATCTTCAAATGCTGTAATTTACACACTATGGAGATGCCGTCTGAAATGAAAAGAGTATACCACAAAGACGTTTGTGTGGATATTGAATTTATTCTGCAAATTTCCTGTTGTTTGCTGTGATTACACGCGTGCAGAAGTGCTCCTGTTTGCAATTTAAACATGCAAAACATGCATTTAGTGGGCATTAAAGCATTTGCATTAATGTTAAAGCAATATTCCATGAGGAATATTTTAATAACATACATCATTTGCAAATGCATGCACAGAAGTTTAATAATATTCTTATGGAGCCTGACATTCAGAAGCCATTCAGATGGATAACTGAAAAATTATCTGTCTAAATGTCAAGATGGCAATATGTAAAGCCATATGCGGCTAAAATTCAGCTGTATAATTCAGATGTGGTTCGGGGGGGGGAGGGGGGCAGGAGGCATTTTGGGTTGGGCCAGAGATAGCCACATAAGTTATGCAGCTCACTCCAATATTTGCAGTTAGCCGCTTAACATATGTGGCTAACTCTGGTCGCGCCATAGGGATGCCCTATAGTTAGATAGATATATTTATCCAGCTAGCCAAGAATATTTAACTGTGTATTCGTGCCACTGAATATCCTGGTTGAGTTAGCCAGGTAGGTATAGCTGGCTAACTTAACTAGCCGCTCTGCGGCTGAATATGGACCATATGGGTTATTGCAATTCACTTTAAGTAACACAATTTGCTGTAATTCACAAGCAAGAACAGTTACTTTCAAAAAGATGCACAGGCACACATTTGTGCACATGCATTGGCCTGCACCCAGGGACATGGTTATTTTATAACTTGCGTGTGTATATGCATGCATGTTATAAAATAGCCTGGCTGCACACACATGTACATGAAATTTGAAGTGGGCGCACAAATCCCACTTCTAATGCATAAAGAGGTGTATGCCCATACCATTCCCAGTTTACCAGTTCATCCACAAGTCCACCCAGTTAACACAGGTCCTCCAACACCCCCCCCCCCCAGTTTGATATCCTACACTACCTCCGGTTTTCCCAGATCCTTTAAACCCCTCAGAAATGGCTCGATTCTTTTATTTTATGACTTACACATCATCCATAGCAAAAGTAAGGTTACATGGCAGGAGATCTCAGCACATGTGTAGGTATTTATGCAGGCATCTGTTGCCCAGGCCCCGAAACACCCTCACTCCACCTAGACCATGCTCACGCTCCACTCTTTTCAAAAACCATTTAGATACCGTGTAATGAGTGGAATGGAATGTTCTTAAATATGGAACTGGCTTGTTGCCTTCTCAAAAAATCAACATGGCAAGTCTAAAGTGCTGTTACTTGAGATACATCTTAAATGGTCTCCACAGCTGAGAGCTGGCTTGCTACCTTTTTCTCAAAGAATCATCAAGTCAGTAAGCCAGTTCCCAATTTAAGAACATTCCATTTCTCTGATGCAGGCATTTGATGCCGAAACACAGCAGTGTTGTATAGAAAACTGAGAGGAATACAGCGGGTGGATTATTTGAGAAGCAAAGTGGAATTTTGAACAGGTCTACTCCATTTCTGTGGGTAAAGGTCAGCGGGGTAAAATTGGTAAAAGAAAGACTTGCAGAGAAGGGAAAAAGCCTTTATGCAAAGAACTGAGAGTGTTATAAAGGATAAAAGAATTCTAAAGATGGTGGCCTATTGGAGACTGTGATTTACCTAAGAATATTTACACAGGTTTTGCTGTTTTCCTATCTTATTTATTTATTATTTTATTTATGAACTTTTATTTACTGACGTTCGTAAAACACAACATGCCGGTTTACAATGAACTGAAAAGAGTGGAAGATTACAATGAACGAGGAAAGGGGAAAGGGGGACAGGCTAGAAAGGAAGAGGCGGGGAAGGGAAAGAGAGAGACTAAAGGGAGAAACACTAGGAACGCAGAAAGGAAAAACAGTTAAAACTAATATAAGCGATTATAAGAAACTATGATTGTCATATACCAATATAGAGGAAAGATAATTAAAACTTTGAGAACAATTGAAGGCTATATACAATTGGATCGTGATACCTCATAATAAGTAAGGCCTCTCGATTTTTTTCAGAGAGTGCTCTTAAAGAAACATGTCATATTTCAAGCGTTTCCCTTTAAATGGTTTTTACGCTGAACAGACTTGTTTTTATCATTATAATCACAGGTATCAACAATCGGAGATCTTAGGAATATTTTTTCTGAAACTTTTTGTTTATATATTCTTATATTTCAATAGAATTAGATGAGAACAGAGTACTTATCATTTTATGCGCTTGGCTCGCTGTGATGACTGCTTTTCTGAAAACACCGGTAAGAACCCGACACATCCGTGTTTCGTTTACTTCTTCAGGGGTTTTAACTTTTACCACGGTGTCTAAATAAAATACGTGAGAAGTAGGTTGTTAGAACCCTATATTCTCTAAAACATTATTTTTCTAATAATACGTCACCCGATTTCAGCCGCATACATTGTTGAAAGCTTGTCCCATCATTTGAGCGCCATTGCGTGATCACAGCTTAACAGAGCAGGATCCGCCATTGCTTTACCGCACTTAATTTAAAGAGAACGAAGAGGCTTGCACAGACCAATGAAAAACGAGCCCGGAAGTGACGTGACGCTGGGTGGATTAAAACATTGATGACCACTCAATGGTGTCATTTAACCCTGCTGGGGATTCTGTTGCTAAGGTAAAAATCCACCATTGCTCACGATTGTTTAAATGATTCATCATGTTTCCTCCCCTGGGATTCAATTGCACTTGTTCCAAAACAGTCCACTGCAAATGATCAAAT
Source organism: Rhinatrema bivittatum (assembly GCF_901001135.1). Classification (NCBI taxonomy): domain Eukaryota; kingdom Metazoa; phylum Chordata; class Amphibia; order Gymnophiona; family Rhinatrematidae; genus Rhinatrema; species Rhinatrema bivittatum. The sequence continues at coordinate 86,546,458 of NC_042615.1, read as the reverse complement.
GTGTGCGAAAATTGTGAACAATGTTTCACTATGGGAGCCTCAATGTTTGAGGCTCCCATAGTGAAACATTGTTCACAATTTTCGCACACATTTGATCATTTGCAGTGGACTGTTTTGGAACAAGTGCAATTGAATCCCAGGGGAGGAAACATGATGAATCATTTAAACAATCGTGAGCAATGGTGGATTTTTACCTTAGCAACAGAATCCCCAGCAGGGTTAAATGACACCATTGAGTGGTCATCAATGTTTTAATCCACCCAGCGTCACGTCACTTCCGGGCTCGTTTTTCATTGGTCTGTGCAAGCCTCTTCGTTCTCTTTAAATTAAGTGCGGTAAAGCAATGGCGGATCCTGCTCTGTTAAGCTGTGATCACGCAATGGCGCTCAAATGATGGGACAAGCTTTCAACAATGTATGCGGCTGAAATCGGGTGACGTATTATTAGAAAAATAATGTTTTAGAGAATATAGGGTTCTAACAACCTACTTCTCACGTATTTTATTTAGACACCGTGGTAAAAGTTAAAACCCCTGAAGAAGTAAACGAAACACGGATGTGTCGGGTTCTTACCGGTGTTTTCAGAAAAGCAGTCATCACAGCGAGCCAAGCGCATAAAATGATAAGTACTCTGTTCTCATCTAATTCTATTGAAATATAAGAATATATAAACAAAAAGTTTCAGAAAAAATATTCCTAAGATCTCCGATTGTTGATACCTGTGATTATAATGATAAAAACAAGTCTGTTCAGCGTAAAAACCATTTAAAGGGAAACGCTTGAAATATGACATGTTTCTTTAAGAGCACTCTCTGAAAAAAATCGAGAGGCCTTACTTATTATGAGGTATCACGATCCAAAAAACAGCGATGTTATGATGTTTCTTTTGTATTGATTAGCAACACTACATCATACTTTATACAGTTACTAGTGATTTCTTATATACAATTGGAGGCTATATACAATGAAGGCTTTAAATAAAACTTCAAATAAATAAATAAATAAGTAAATAAGTAAATAAAAACTTTAAAAAAATAAATACAACTTTAAATAAATAAATAAATAAATAAATAAATAAACATATAACAAATAAAACTTTGTTATATGTGTGCTTTTGTATAACATGTATAGGATCTTTTTACTAAGATGTATGTGACTTTAGTATGTTTTGTACGTCTATAAATTTTAAATTGATTTTTGTGAAACTTTGGGAGCTCATTTAAGATTTAGGTATACTTGCCATAATTAACATTGGTTATAGAATTGTAAAAGAAACTGAAAAAGTATGTTCTACTGTTCTTGTTATGTATTGGTATATTATATTTTTGGAATAGTATAGTGATTATTTGGGTTTTGATATAGTTTACCTTATTAAATAAATCAATCAGATCTTAACTCTATAAAGCCGTTGTCTAGTGTCCTGAACTCTGTTTATTTCAAGGTGCTGCACAATATTTTTCCTTACAAGTATTTCTATATTTTTGCCCACGACTGATGTTAGACTAATTGGTCCCTTTGCCCACTTCCTGCCTATTTTCACCTTTGTATAGGGGTTGTATCTCAACTGATCTCTTCCAGTCCTTCCACCTGTCTTCAAGAACAAGTACAATAGAACCATGGCATACAGTGAGTGTAATTGTAAACAGCTTAAAGATGTCTATACCCCCAAGGCACACAGAATGGAGAATCACAAATAGCATAAACACATCAAAACCCTCATGACATATAGTATAGGGAATTTCATACAGTAGAGAGATGGCTATAACTTCAAGGCATATACTGCAGAGAATCAGACATAGCACAGAGGTGTCTATATCCCAAGCCATATAATGCAGGGAATTACAAATAGAACATATATGTCTAATCCCCCAGGCATTCAGTGTGGGGAAATCACAAACAACATAGAAGTGTTAAAACCCCAGTTGCATACAATGTGCAGAATCATATATAGCATAGAGGTATCAAAAACCCTATGTCTTCTGTGAGGAGAATCCCAAGCAGCACAAGCAGTGAGTACTGCCAAGGTGTACAATGTGGAGAATTACAAACAGCACAAAGGTGTCCAAACCCCCAAGCTATACAGTACAGGGACATTTTCTTGTCAATTCTGAAGTTATCTGATCCATTTAACCTTTATTTCTTCTGCATTCAAGAGGACTAACACACTGCAACCATACTATTTTATCAAATTATTATAGAATTCATAATCTTATTTTTACATTTTATTAATGCATAATAGCATGCCATATGTCACATCATTCCAAATATTATATTCTTAATAATATAATATATCATGTTAATATGATAGTATTATAATAATATATTAGCATTAATAATATTAAGCTATAGAGTTCCTTTGTTATTTTACTAAACCTTTAAAATGAATTTTCTTTTAATGTCTGCTTAGGCAGTCTTTGCAGTAGTAAAGAAAACAGTGATATTCTAGCTGTAAATATAATCTAACCCCAAAAGTGAACTTGGCAGCAGTAAATAATTTCCATCATGTTGTTTGCTATATATAGAGATGCCAATGTTCTAAACTCTCACTGTCTATCCAGACAGACATTTAAGCTGGTACTGGACATTTAGTTTACATGTATATATCAACTAATGTGAGTCGGCCATTCAAGTATGTGTAAAGGATTCTGCTGCTGCTGAATTTGATTCAGCTTGGAATTTGGAGAAATACAAAACTTAAATACAAACCTAGGGGATCATTCATCAAAAAGCATTAGGGAGTTATAGCGGGTGTTAGGGCCCTAACACCCACAATAATGTCATAACACATTCAATAAATACTAGGGATGTGAATCGTTTTTCAACGATTAAAATTATCATCCGATAATTTTAATATCGTCTTAAATCGTTATAGAACACAATACAATAGAAATTCTAACGATTTATCGTTAAAAATCGTTAAATCGTGTTAGTGTGCACTAATCGGAAAAAACGATTTTTAACGATTTTTCAATGAAATAATCGTGCCAAACACGATTTTCTTCTCCTGCCACACAATTTCAATCATTAAGATGATATGGCACACGATTCACATCCCTAATAAATACTGCATCATGAGATATGCATGCAAATTTGACATTTTTATTCAAATGGGAGCAGTTTGGGAGGAATAAATGGAAATGTGGATGGGTTAACGTTGCATGTGATAACATAACCCACACTATTGTGGGATTTAACGCTGGAAATAACTATACCTTTTTCCTCAGTGTTATGCAGTCAGAGGTACGAATGGCATAGTAGACATCAATGAAGATTTTATGTGATTTAGAGTGATGAAAGGTACTAAAACATTAGATTTGTACTATGTACTCTTGACCTACTTTGATTGAATCTCTACCTAGCTGCTCTAAAATGCATGCAAAACTGCCATGCAATTCCTAGCCCACCACCAAAACCTCACCCCAAGTTACTAATGGCTCCTCTTACAGTAGTATAAAAAGTTGACTTATATGTGAGCCTCCAATTAGGCTCTCTCTTTCTCTCCCTCTCCCTTTCCCCTTTCCCTCTCCCCTTTTGCCCCAAACAGGATTTGCGATAAATCCCATTTCAGCCATAACGCACAGCTACTGCAGGCATAACGCTGAGGAAAAAGGTGTAGTTATTTCCGGCACTAAATCTCACAATAGTGTGCATTATGTTATAGCATGCAATGTTAACCAGCCCATATTTTCATTTATTCTTCCCAAATGCCTCCCTCTTATAGTGGTATAAATAGTTAACTTATACATGAGCCTCTGTGGAGTCGCTCTCTCTCTATCTCTCCCCCACCCCATGCAAGTGTGATAAATTTAACTTGCATTGCAGTAAAACACCTATGCGAAGCGGTTCCAGGGAAATTACCTTAACCATGCCCCCTTTTTTTTTTTTATTGCAGGCGCTATTTTCACAAAATTTATAGCAAAATGATGAATATAGGCCTTGGGGCACTATTCACTAAGGATTTTTTCCATAGAAACAAAAAGGGAGAAAACCTTTAGAGGTCAATTTTAAAAGGAGCGCACACGCGGTTCCTGTCACGCTCACATGGACCCGCCGATTTTATAACATGCACGCATCGGTGCACGCATGTTTATAAAATATGGGTCCCGTGTGCACATGCATGCCGGATTTTCATGTCCATGTGTGCATGTACGGGCGGGTAGCCTACTCTGCGTGCAAGGGGGGATATTAGAAAATTACGTGCGGCGACACAATCAGGCTTTGCCCAATTCCCTCCCAGTCCACTCCAATTAAGGAGCGGACTGGGAGGGGGGCATTTTCCTATCCTTAACCCTAGACTTCCTACCTCTTCCCCTGTCCTCCGAGCCCTAATCTACCTATCCCTAATTTATTTTTATTTTTATACTTATTTCTCCCCAGGAGAAGTAATCTCCGTGCGCTGCTGGCGTGCACTTCCCTGGGACAGCGGCTAATAAAATGTGTTCTAAAATGTGTGAGCTCGCACAAGGCCCGGCCAGGCACTTAACATCTGATTTAAAATTGTCCCATTAGTAAATAACCCCGTTAGATTGTAAGCCCTCTGGGAATAAGAAATACCTACAGTACCTGAATTTAATCCGCTTGAAATGTCACAAAAAGTGGAATATAAATTTAAAAAAAAAGTACAGAGAAGTTTGCAGTCCTTGTAGGAATAAGAAGAAAACTTCATTTCTACTACTATGAGTTTGGCACCTTTCAGGAGCTCTAAATCTGGAGAAAAACACTGAAACATAAAAATATCTGCATTCCAGGAAGAGGTCAGCCATTATGTCATTGCTATTTTTATTGCTTAAAATTTTTCAGTGTTAGGGTTTAGATTTTCACTCAGATCCTCATTAAAGATCTTCAAAGTAGTAAGGGTCATTCAGAGGGATTTTGCTTGGGCAGAAGGGCTCTGATTACATGTAATTACTTTCCAGGGCTTAACAGCATGTCATCATTAACTGACTGAATTCTTGGTAGATGTGCACATCTCTTGGTTCCTTGCCATTGTGCTAAAACTAGCTTGCACAGGGAGGATAATTTTCAAAGGCTTTTCTACAGGTTAAACACTATTTTATCCATGGAAATAGTCTGTTAAAAATTGCCTGCCCGCTATATGGGTAAACTTTTCTGTGTATGTCAAGTTCAGATATAAATGTACCTGAATTGAGTGGAGGCATTCCCGACAACAGGATTGGGGAAGGGTGTACGCTTATTTTTACATTTTCAAAAAGTATGTGCGTACAATTTCCTCAATGGTGTTTACCATGGGCTGTTACAAAATTATCCCCACAAGGGATAACTGATACATTTTAAAAACTCACTATGGTCTTCTGACTGTAATGACAGTTAACACAGATATTTTATTGTTTGAAAAATCTTCAAAATATTGTTTTAAAAAGCATCTGTAACCTCCAGCCTCTTAGCAGAAAAAGAAGGGGGCTCAGAAGGTGACATGCAAGGAAAGGGGTTACAAGAGAAAGTGACATGGATGAGGGGTCCTACCTCTCCCTATAGACACATGGCATGGCCTCCTGCCTTAAACCCTGGGTCTTGGAGCTTGGCATCCATAAACATAAGCATGGGACCAAGATGGAAGATGTAGTCCCTGAGGAAGTGAGGGGGCAGATAAGGAACTTCCAGACACTCCTGGTATCCATTAGTCACAAATTCAGTGAATGGTCTGAAAAGCTACATCCTCCTCACCTGCTATCCTACATTTCTTCAGAAGGGAGAAGTTAACAGCCCACCACACAAGTCTATTGAACTTATTTCATGCAAAGTCTTGCCACAAAGTGTGCAGAAATGTTGCATCATGCTGTTCCCGAAACGTGAAAAGTCCCTCTCATATTTATTTATTTAACTCTTTTCTATACCGACATTCATGATACAAATCATATCATATCGGTTCACAAAGAACAGGGGGGTTGTAATAATAATATTGAAGAGGAAGAAAAGTTACAATAAAACAGTTATGTGAACTTGGAAACAGAAATGTGCCGGAGACAGAGGAATAACGTTGTAAACTTAACAAGGCTATACTGGAAGTGCACTGGGTCGGAATTAAGGCACTCTAAATATATATATAGAACTTATATACAATCATGAAACTGGCTATTTATTTATTTATTTATTTATTTATTTAACTTCTTTTACTATACCGATACTCAAGACCAGGTCTTATTGTACCGGTTTACAATAGAACAGGGGGAAACCAATTAACATCTAGGTAGAAATGAAAAGTTAAATTAAAACAGGGAGCGTAAAACATGGAAGATGGAAGATAGGGCAGAATTAAACTATAACAATAAGGAGTGATAAATATAATCAACAAAAAACAATAAATTAGTAATACATACAATGCGGGGCTGTGACAGTACTGAAGGGAGGATTATCAGGGGGTGAAGAGGGACTTTCTAGGATCAAGGAGGGGGAAGGGGAAGGGGAAGGGGAAGGCGTGGGGAGAAGAAGGGAAAGGACTATGGGAAGGCTTGTTGGAACAGCTAGGTCTTGAGTTTTTTCCTAAAGGTCACCAGGCAGGGTTCCTGTCTGAGGTCTGGAGGCATGGTATTCCAGATGGATGGCCCCGCTGTTGAGAAGGCTCATTCTCTGGTGGATGTACGAGTGGTGGATTTGGTGGTGGTGGCGTGCAGGGTTCCTTTATAAGCCTCTCTTATAGGTCTTGTAGAAGTGTGCAGTCTTAGCAGGATATGAAGTTCTAGTGAGTGCTGATTGGATATGGTCTTGTGAATAATGGTGATGGACTTATGTAGGATTCTGAAGCTTATGGAGAGCCAGTGTAGATTCCTGAGGATGGGTGTGATGTGATCTCCTCGATTGGTGTTTGTCAGAATTCTGGCGGCAGCATTCTGGAGCATCTGAAGGGGTTTGGTGGTAGAGGTGGGGAGACCCAATTGGAGGGCGTTGCAGTAGTCTATCTTGGAAAATAGAGTGGTCTGTAGAACAATCCTGAAGTCATGGAAATGGAGGAGTGGTTTGAGTCTTTTTAGAATTTGTAATTTGTAGAAACAGTCCTTGGTTGTATTGTTGATGAATTTCTTTAAGTTCAGGCAGTTATCTAGTATTACTCCAAGGTCTCTTACTTGGGTGATCATGGTGGTGGAAGGGGTCGGCAGTGAAAATTCAATGTGATCAGGGGAGATGAGGAGGAGTTCGGACTTGGTTGAGTTGAGATTTAGGCTGGTGAGGAGGAGGTTAATAGAGTGGAAGCAGCTTTCCCAGAACTTGAGTGTTTTGGGTAGGGATTCTGTTATAGGGATAAGAATCTGCACATCATCAGCATATAGGAAATGCTTTAGTTTTAGGTTAGATAGCAGCTGGCAGAGAGGCAGCAGGTAGATATTAAAGAGAGTAGGAGAAAGTGAAGAGCCTTGAGGTTCTCCTAGAGATGATTTGATGCTGGAGGATTCTTTGTTGTTTATTTTGACTTTATAGTGTCTAATGCTAAGGAATGACTCAAACCATCTGAGGATGGTTCTAGAAATACCAATGTCTGATAGACGATTTAGTAGGATAGAGTGATTCACTGTATCTAACGTGGCAGAGATGTCAGGAAGTATTAGTAGGAAGGAGTGTCCTTTGTCTAGGCCCATAATAAGGTAATCTGTGAGTGAGATAAGGAGGGATTTGGTATTTAGAGATTTGTTGAAACCGTATTGAGTTGGATAGAGAATTTTATGATTGTCTAGGTAGTCAGAGAGTTGGGTATTGACCAGTCTCTCCATGAGTTTGACAATAAAAGGCAGATTGGAGATTGGACGGAAGTTGGTAGGATCTCTGGGGTCTAGGTTCGGTTTCTTCAGTAGAGGTTTCACGGTAGCGAGTTTTAGTGCGTCTGGGATGATTCCTTGCGATAAGGAACAGTTTATAATATCTTCCAAAGGCTTGGAGATAGTGTCCGGAATAGATATAAGTTGTTTTGTTGGGATGTGGTTGGAAGAGTGGGTGGAGGGTTTCAATTTCTTTAGGATAGACTAGATCTCCAGGGAGGATGTAAGTTCGAAGGAGTCGAGGTTGGCTCCAGCGTAAGATGAGGTGGTGAATGGAAGGGGAGATAACGTGGTGTTGGGGGAGAGAAGTGTTGGAGATTTTTTTCTGAAAGAAGGATGCGAGTTCATTGGCCTTAGTTTGGTCTTGATTGTCAGGTATGGCAGGGGGTGATAGTTTCATGAGTTCTGAAACGTATGAAAAAAGAGCCTTGGCATCGAATTGGAGGTCATGGATTCTGCGGGCATAGAAGTCTCTTTTTGTCATAAGATGGAATTCCTGTAGCAGAGGAGGGAGGATTTGTAAGTGGTCAGAGTATTGGGGCATGGGGTCTTGCGCCATTTGCATTCCTTGTGTCTAAGATCGTGTTTTAGTTTCTGTAGTTCATGGGTGAACCAAGGTTGTTTTTTCTTATGGGCTGGGATGACTTCTTTCACCAACGGGGGGCATAATTTGTTGGCTATTGCTTCAGTGATATTATACCAGGAGGATAGGGCTGGGTTGGGGGTAGTGATATCTAGCTTATGAAGTTCTTTGGCGAGATGATCGCTGAAGTCATCTAAGGAGCAAGGTTTCCTGAAGTGAATAGTGGTTTGGGGGAGGGGGGGTCAGACTTTCTTTCACCGTGGATATCAGCGAGTGGTCTGACCAGGGAACTGGGGTGCAGTCAGGAGAAATAGTGTGAGTGAGGCCAGAGTTTATGAAGATAAGATCTAGTGTATGGCCAGCTTTATGGCTAGGCTTGTTAATGATTTGTTTAAAACCCATGGCCCTGAGGAAGGTGAGAAAGGCTTCGCAGTTGGAGGAGGGCGGTGTTGAATCAACGTGGAGGTAAAATCCCCCATGATCGTTGCTGGGGAGTCCGTATTTATGTATTTGGCAATGGCTTCTATGAGGGGGGAGGCATCTGTGTCTAGTAGGCCAGGGGAGCGTAGATAAACATGATTTGAAGCTGATTGGATTTGAAGAAGCCTATTTCTAGTTTTGAGGTGGTCTTAACAGACTGGAGAGTTTATCTAAGCTCTTTTCTGGCGGCTAGAAGGCCACCATCTCTTTTTTTTTTGTCTAGGCAGTGAAAAAATATCGTATAGATGTATTGGTAACTGGTTTAGCAGGGCTATGTCCGTGTGTTTGAGCCAGATTTCCATGATAGCGCAGATGTCTGGCTTTGAGTCTAGTAAGTAATCATTGAGGATGTGGTTTTCTTTATGAGAGCCTGTGCATTGAAGAGTGTTAGAGTGAGTCCCAGTAGTTGAGTAAAGGGAGACGTCATGATGGGGATGAGAGTTCTTGTTGAGGGAGTCTGGGAATGTGTGGGTGATTTTTTGGGGTTAAGATAAAGGTGTTTTAAGATGGGGATCAGGTAGGATTGCATCTTGCTGCTCGTGTTATGGAATCTGTGTGGGGAGAGTGGGGTGGTTTTGTACCTCCAACGTCGAGGGCAGCGGATGTGGGCAGCTTAAGAGGCTGTGGAGGGAGAGAGGACAGGGGAGGCTAGTCACAGGAGCAGAGCCTAGGGAGGTGTACAGATGTGTACTTCTCTTGCAGTGCTGTTTTTGTTGCGACCGTATTTGGGGTCGGGGGTTTAAGAGGTAGCTAGGGAAAAGACAGCAGAATACGGTGAAAGACACAGGCAGGGAGCTTCAAGGTGAGGTCCAAGGAGAGGTGGCAGCAGAGAGGGGCGAGGGAGGTAAATTGCCACAATCTCAGGCTCGCACAAAGGGGCAAGCTCCTTCGTCGCGCTCCTTAGGCGCGCGAATCCTGTGTGAGAGGGAGAGATTTAAATGCAGATCCTGTAGCTTGTCTGACGTGTTCCAGCGGGGGAGGGGTTAGCATCCTCGTGGTGGAGGGGAGGAGCGGTCCCGATCGGAGGGCTGAGCGCAGGGGAGCTCAATCCATATGTGGTGGATCCTTGCTAAATGCTATATAACTACAACATTAGTCTCATGCACGGCGCATAACTCAGTTACTTGTTAAGCCTGTTAATTTTCATGAGTTGTACTCGTCACTATAGTTTGTGAGCAGTTACTACAGCGCAGCAGTTCATATTGCAAATATAAGCATACAAATGTGTACTATATCCTATTTCTAGATCCATCAGCCACTGCAGATTCTGTTCTACAGTTGAACAGCCTAACAGGAATCTTCTTAGGATGCTGCTTACCTCCTCAGATTCTGATGAAGCAGTAGTAAAGGATGAAGATCTGGGCAAAAAAGGCAGCCTGAGGCTCGCCAGAGGAAGGTGGAAGCTCCACTTTAGCCTTTTTGGTGGCTATGTTGGGTGGGTTTGCTCACTAGGACCCATATCTGTAAACCCCTAATTTCTTATGTGCAAAGTAAAGGGAACCGAGAGCTGTACAGGAGAGAAGGCTTGTATGGCAGATGAAAGGTGGCTTAGGTAGTGAGGGAGGTGACAAGAAAATATTAACCTTGGTTTTCAGTGCCCTTCATGGAAATGGCACCTCCATGGATTTCCTCAACAATCCAGGATTACTTCCCTACTCGTACTCTTCACTCTGCTTCCCAAAATATGGTGAACATTCCTTCTGTCAAGAATGTTCGATTAATTGAATTTAGAGAACATTTTTCAGTGTGGCTAGGCCTGTACTATGGGATAACCTTCCTGAAGATATTAGAGCAGATCACAACCTACTCCGTTTTTGAAAGCTGCTTAAGACTGTTTTTGCCGCATGACTTTGCTTTCTCAGATAACCACTAACTTTTGAACAGATGTAAGAATAGCCACCTCGTCATGTTTTTGCTCACTTTTAGCTTGAGTTGTACATGCTTTTTCTTTTCTTTCTTTCTGTACTATTTCTGCCTCTAAAATTAGATGATATAAGTGGTACTAGATTTCAATATTGCTCTTTTTTCTTGAGCTTATGTTACTGCTGTGCTCTCCATTGTTTCCTATGCAGCCAAAGATAATAAAGATTCAGCAAAGTAGGCAAGCAAGGCTGTTTGGAGATTGCCATGTGATTTTGACTTCTTGAACTTAGATTGTGCTGGTATCATGGCCCAGGCATGTTCAGTGTGATTCCATATCTTTTTCTAGAGAAGTCGAACATCCACAAGGAACTTTGCTAATGGAAAAAGGGATGAGGCGGCATATGCAATGCATAATATGCATAGGGAAATGAGGAAGTTAATAAGTTCCACAGCTTGGAAACTGAGCAGCTATGAAAAACTTCATTATGCACTCGTCTACATCTGAATTGTCTCTGGTCTCCTGAACAGTTCCTGCTCTAGCTCTGAATACAAATTTTTAAATCCCTTTATTGAAGGAAAACAAAAGAGCCCCATATGGGCAGATCATATCTATCTGTCTGTTTGTTTGTGACCAAGTACCAGCAGAGAAAATGGTGAATAGATTTCAATAAAATTTGAGATTTGAACCTTAGACTGTAAGAAGAGTTGAAGTTGAACTGGGCAGGCAGGAGTTCCTGGGTCCCATCAGCCCAAGACAAAGAGGACTGATATTATGAGTAGCATGGCTGGCAGGGGTTCCAGCCTAAGAAGTGGAGCCATAGCCACAGGATCAGCGAGACTAGTGAGAGTTCTCAGGCCCTGCCAGCCCTAGAAGAAGTTGCTGCTGTATGAGCAGTGGGGCTAATGGTATGGCATTCCCAGACCACATCAGCTCAAGAAAATGTGGAGCCACAGTGGCATAAGCTATAGGGTTGATGGGGGTTCCCAGGCCCCACAGTTCAAGGAGAAGCAGAGCTATGTCCACAGGAGAAGTGAGACTGGTGGAGGTTCCCAGACCCTGCTAGTCTTAGAAAAAGTGGAAAGTCAGTGGCTTGAGCAAAGAGTCTGGTGCTGTTTTCAGACCCCACCAGCCTGAGAAGAAGTGCAGCTACAGCAGTAGGAGCAGCATGGCTGGTCACATTCCCAGGCCCTGCCTACCCAAGGGAAAAAAACATACCACGCATAGCAGCTAAGCTGATGGAGATCCTCAAGACGTGCCAACTGAAGACAGCATTCCATTTAGTAGAAACTGCTGTGGGCTTGCCTATTTGTTTTCTATGTGATAGCTTTCCCAAACAGCTATTTATAATAAACTTCTTTCAAGTTTCAAAATGGGTGAATCAACCTCTTTATTCCAAATTTTAGTTGTAACTGTTTCTGACATTTTTTGGACTCTGTTTATTTTATTCATGTGGTAGACCCTTGTGGTCTGGCCATCAGATGTCAATGTCCCTGTAATTTAATACTCTAGTAAGGAGCCATCCATACCCCTCAGTCCCTCCCACCTGGAGAGTTTGGATTGGAAAACTGAAGTCTATTTAGCCCAGCCATTTTAAGACACATTGGATTCAGTTTGAGGAAGCAGTCAAAGAGTTAGGATGTTTTAGTTTCACACTCTGGTTAGGCCTCCCAGTTTCACACAAAAGGAGTTTCTTTTAGAAGGGATACCTCACCATGCACTCCCTGCCAGAAGGTCCTTCTTCTATTAATTTGCAGAGAGATAGAGTTTTAAACCTGATACCCGTTAGGGGCAATGGGGTTCTCACCAGGGGATCAAAGACCTGTGAGTCTACTCTAAACCCTAGGTGGGCAGGCACCAGTGATGGATCCTGCTGTGAGAGATAGTGAGAGCTGGGCTTTAGGAGAGTGGAGGGTTTTTGGATCTCCCTTCCCCACTGAGCTTTCAGAGTGGAGAACTTGCCTGATCTCACTGACTTTTCCACAAGAAAAGACTCAGAAATATCAGCAAATACAGGATGAAAGAACTACCGAGGAAGGAAGAACAAGAGCAGGAGACCCTAATCAGATCTCCATACACCAAGGGACCAGGATGGACTGGGTGTTTGAGGAGAAAATGACCAAAGATAGAATTTTTGCAGTAAAGTTGGGGACCCCTCCACTAGGATTCCCTCACAGCCACTGGGTATGCTACACACATTAAAAATCACCATAGGGCTACTCAGATGCCTGAAAAAAGGACACCTACTACCTACATGTACCAACATTCAGATGTTACTTCAGTATTATGGGTGAATGGACTTTAATTTATGAGTATCAATCAGTAAACTTTTATTTAACACCCAGACCTGTTCCTATCTGAATTATTTCAGCCTCTTACCCAGGAGAACCTCCTACATTTCATACACGCACTGGCAACCTTTTAATATCATCTGGGCCATAAGTGAGAGCTTCCTCCTATAAAAAGAATTTCCCCAGGGACAGAGAGTCAAACATGGGTTGCAATATGCTAGCTGGAGCAGCTCCTAATGATATATATATATATATATATATATATATATATATATATATATATATATTAGGGATGTGAATCGTTTTCCATATCGTCTTAACGATAGAAATCGTGTGGCAGGGCAAGAAAATCGTGTTAGGCACGATTTTTTAGTTAAAAAATCGTTAAAAATCGTTTTTTCCGATTAGTGCGCACTAACGGGAGTTAGTGCGCACTAACTGAAAATGATACAATTTGACACTTTTCAGGTCAGTTAAGGTCAGTTTAGGAATGAATATGTATTCCTATTGGCTGCCCTCTTATTTATTCATGTTACCAAGCTTCCCACTGACAGTATATGGGGGATGGGAAATGGAAACAGTTGGTAGCTTGACAAAACAAGTAATGTGATCAGTCAATGTGACTAGAACTTGTGCCCTAACCCTGATACCAGGGGTATTGTGATCTTCCTGCACACAGTGCCCTATTCCTGATACCGGGGGTGTTGGGATCTTCTTGCACACATCCCGGTATCAGGGATAGGGCACTGCATGCAGGAAGATCACAACACCCCTGGTATTAGGGATAGGGCACTGCGTGCAGGAAGATCACAACACTCCTGGTATTAATAGGGATAGGGCACTGCATGCAGGAAGATCACAACACCCCTGGTATCAGGGATAGGGCACTGTGTGCAGGAAGATCACCCCGGAGGAGTGAGGGTCAGGCAGCTCCCCCCTGTCTGTGAAGCCAGCCTCTCACTAGTAATGCAGGGAGGGAGCTGTCTCAGACTTCACCATCCTCCTCCCCCCCCCCCCCTCACCCACACACCATTCACTAGCTGGGACATGGGGGAAGTCAGGAGTGAGGGTCAGGCAGCTCCCCCCTGTCTGTGAAGCCAGCCTCTCACTAGTAATGCAGGGAGGGAGCTGTCTCAGACTTCACCATCCTCCCCCCCCCCTCACCCACACACCATTCACTAGCTGGGACATGGGGGAAGTCAGGAGTGAGGGTCAGGCAGCTCCCCCCTGTCTGTGAAGCCAGCCTCTCACTAGTAATGCAGGGAGGGAGCTGCCTCAGACTTCACCATCCTCCCCCCCCCCCCTCACCATTCACTAGCTGGGACATGGGGGAAGTCAGGAGTGAGGGTCAGGCAGCTCCCCCCTGTCTGTGAAGCCAGCCTCTCACTAGTAATGCAGGGAGGGAGCTGTCTCAGACTTCACCATCCCCCCCCCCCTCACCCACACACCATTCACTAGCTGGGACATGGGGGAAGTCAGGAGTGAGGGTCAGGCAGCTCCCCCCTGTCTGTGAAGCCAGCCTCTCACTAGTAATGCAGGGAGGGAGCTGTCTCAGACTGGTATCAGGGTTAGGGCACTGTGTGCAGGAAGATCACAACACCCCTGGTGCCAGGGTTAGGGCACTGTGTGCAGGAAAATCACTTAAAATCTACACTTACCAACAATCAATTACATATATTTGAACTGTGTACAGTTCCAGCCAGGACCACCTTTCTAAAATGCACAGTGATTGGCAAATTCAACATGCACTAGCATTTCAGGTGCCTGCTAACAAAAAATATTAAACAAACAAGTTCTAGTCACGTGAGTGCTGATCATTACATTACTTTTTTTGTCAAGCTTCCAACTGTTTCCATTTCACATCCCCTCAACCATTACCTCAGTGTTAGCCTTGGTAACATCAATAGATAAGAGCACAGCCAGCCAATAGGAATACATATTCATTCCTAAGTGACCTTTACTGACCTGGGAAGTGTGAACACTTTGTTTCATTTTCTGTTGGTGTTCGTTAGTTTCCAGTTCCATTTCCCATCCCCCCAACCATCATCTCAGTGGTAACCTTGGTAACATCAATAGATAAGAGGGCAGCCAGCCAATAGGAACACATATTCATTCCTAACTGACCTTCAGTGACCTGGAAAGTGTTTATTTGTATCATTTTCAGTTAGTGCGCACTAAATCGAGTTAGTGCGCACTAACTGGGAGTTAGTGCGCACTAACACGATTTAACGATTTTTAACGATAAATCGTTAGAATTTCTATTGTATCGTGTTCTATAACGATTTAAGACGATATTAACATTATCGGACGATAATTTTAATCGTTGAAAAACGATTCACATCCCTAATATATATATATTAGTTATGTGGCCTAGGAGCAGCAAACCTCCAAAAAAGGGGTTATATTCATATGCAAGGAACCCTAGGATTCTTTACCAGAAGGACTGAATCTAAATATCTGGGTTAAGTACAGAGTGCTTAGTGAGTAAGGGTTGGGTTCTGAGCTTCCTCATGTGGGAGAAGCAGATGGTGTGTTCGCAGTCTTTACAAACCCCTGCCACCATATTACAGCATGGATTCCTAATTCAGTTTTCTTTGAATTTACTCTTTTATGGGAAAGCCCTTTATGTGCAGTCCCCATTTTTTATTACTTTTCTGGGAAAAGCTCTCTGAGGTTCTCGCTGATGGAGGCCTGGGTAAAGAATTGGAGACAGAGTGCCAGAGTTTTGGAGAAGTTTTTGTTACTGGAGAAAGACGTTTTCCCACCCTTTCTTTCTCTCATTTGGTTCCCCTTTTTAGTAAGATTTTTTTTGTCTGTGTCTTCATTGACTGAGAACCCTGGGGCCCAGGGACTCAGATTTTTTCTATCCAGAGGAAGAGGTGTCTTTCATCGAAAAAGAACCTGAGGAGGAGCTGTAATAGAAAAGAAAAGAACTTACATCCATTTCCAGTAAGAAGTTGGGAACTTTGGTCTAAGAGTTGTGACTCCTAAATCAGATGAGGAATATCTGAGCTGAGGGTGTATTTTACTGTCAACCTAGTACTATCAAGAGAGGAGTGGAGAATAGAGAAGACTTCAGGAGAGGTATGAGAACTGGGACTTTCCAATAATCAGTTGGGTTATATTTTATACCCATTACCTACTGGATCAATTTTAAATCCCCGGCACGCACAAATACTGGGAGATACGAGTATGGCCAGGCTGTGCGCATGCCGCACGCATTTTCCAAGCAGACCAGCCATGCACGTATCTTCCAGTACACACGGAAGTGCCAGGTTCCTAAAAAGGGGTGGACCAGGGAAGGGCTGGGGCGGGGCCTGTGCGGGGCAGGGGTGAGGTGAGGGCTAGCCAGGATAAAAAACGCCGACGGAACTTACTTCTGCTTAAGAGAGCAGGTAATTTTTAAAACAAAAAAATGTAGGTGAGTTGGTGGGGGTTAGGAGTTGGGATGGAGAGGAGAAAAGGGAGGAAGGATAGTTAGGGGGTTAGGGAAGTTCCCTTCCAGTCCGCTCCTTTATTGGAGCGGACTGGGAGGAAACTGAAGAAGGCCCGATCATGTCACCGCATGCTTTTAAATAAAATCTGCCCCCTTACGCGTGCATGCACATGCGCCAATATAAAATTGGGCACGCATGTGCATGTGGGTATTGGATTTTATAACATGTGCATGGCAATGGTCGCATGTTATAAAATCAGGGCATCCATGAGTGTGCGCCGGGAACTGTGCACATATGGACGCCCATGTGTCCTTTCAAAATTTACCTTTCTGGCAGTGCTTCTCAACCTAGTCCTCAGGGCACACATAACCAGTCAGGTTTTCAGAATATCCACAATTATGCATGAGACAGATTTGCATGCACTGCTTCCAATGTTTTCAAATCTATCTTATGATTATTCATGATGGATATTCTGAAAACCTGAATAGTGAAGTGAACCCCGAGGACTAGGTTGAGAAACACTGACCTATAGGAAGAAGTGGAAAATTAAATTATAATTGAGGAGAAGTAAGATGTTAATTATTAAGGACCTGGATTTCATAAAGTCTAAAGGCTTTTGCTGGAAGGGTAAGATCACAATTGTATTATTTTTTTCAACCTAATTGGATTTAACATGAAAGAGCTGTAAAGAATGTCAGGAAGGCTGGGGTCAGGAAATTTCCTCTCAGAAGCAGGGAAGGGCCACAGGGGCAGAAGTTGGATTTGTCTTCTGCCAAGCTAGCCCCTCTACAGGTTGAGCCCTTGGATATTGGGGGCCAGAAAGGTTTAACTGGACAGGCTGGATAGGCTGGTCAAGGCATGGCAGATTCAGGCAGAGAAGGACTAGAAGCAGAGGTTCTGGGTGTAAGTACAGACAAGGAGCCAAGGGTTAGAGACTATAACAGACAAGGACTGAGGACTGAAATAGGCAAGGACTGGTGACTGGAGCAGGTGCTGGATGCTGGAACAGGCTGAGGACTGGATACTGGAACAGGTAAGAAACTGGATACTTGATATTGGGATAGGCTGATGACTGGATACTGGGGTAGGCTGAGAGTGGATACTGAGAAGGGACTGGGCTGTACACAAATTAAGGATTGGGCAAGGCAAAGCAGGGGAAGGATACTGGGGGCTAGACTGGGCAGGACATGGCAATACCAGAGAAGGACAGGACTAAACAAGGCAGACTAGGGCAGGACTGAGACAAGGCAGAGAAGATTAGGAACAGACAAGGACAACCTAGAACAGAGAACACAGAAATCTGAAGGCAGCATGGCTGGAGTCCCAAAGGCCACTATGCAAGGTAAGGTCTGAGTAGGTCACACAGCTAGCGCTAAAGTGACAGAAGGCCGACAGGCTGCAGAATAAGGCAAGGTCTAGATAGGCTACAAGGCAAGGAGCAAGAAGGCTTGGAGGCCACAAGGCAAGGCAAGTCCCAGGTAGACAGCAAGGCAAGGAGCAAGACAAAGGAAGGCCCGGAGGACACAAGGGATAAAGCAAGGTGAGAAAGGCCAGATCAGAGCGCCAAGGGTGACTCCATGAAGTGGCATCTAGCTTCTGGCAAGGCAGGGTTAAATGGGGCTGTCCCACCCACATAAGAACATAAAAACATAAAAAGTGCCATGTTCGGTCAGATCAAGGTTCATTGAGCATTCATTCAGCATCCTGTCTACAACAGTGGGTCATAAGAACCCATCAGATCGCCAATAGTTGATCTATTTCTTATATTTCACTTCTAGGGCTAAGCACCAGCTTTCCCACATCTATCTGGCTTGTAATTGTTTATGGCCTTTTCTTTCAGGAACTTGTCCAATCCTCTTCTGAAACCCATGATTTGTTCGACCATTATTTTCCATTAATGTAGCAATGGATCCTAATTCTTTCTATGCCGTCTGCTTTGGCCGAAAAAACAACAAGGGAAGTTTCCTATTTTTATTTGCTTTTTGTTTTGCCAGATCACTGCGATAGCAAGCCATTACATCACTCATAACAAGAGCTTCATGATACACCATAATTAGTGGCCTACTGCTTGCAAACAAGAAAAAAATATCAACATCTCTACAAAAATCAATGAAAAATAAATCAATAAAACCAACCCTAAGGACAACAGAAAAAGAAAAATCAGACCCAACAGAAACAAAATAAAATTAAAAATCCTAAAGACATCAGCCAAAAAAAGAAAATAAAAACCTACAGTCAACAGCAAAAATAAGAAGTTAAAAAATGTAGCCTGCACTTATCTTAATAAAAATACTTTATTAATCCATAATGAAAACCTTTCTATAGCAATGTTTTAATTATGAATTATTTAAGTATGTTTTTCATGGCTAAGTGCAGGCTAACAATGTTTTTGACATTTGGTATTTGCTGCTGATAAATTTGCACTTCCTCTGCCATTTTCCCTTTTTACTGCTGTTTCCTGTTTGTAAAACTAATATGAAAATTGCTACAGACAGCAGCCAAAAATAAATAACTAAAATCAAGCCTAAAGAGGACAGCAAGGAAAGTAAAAAAATGTATTGACACAGGCAAACTTATTGAGTGGTGGCTCCAGCTGTGATGCTTCAGTCCGGATGGCCATCTCTGGCAGTGCCGCTTGAGGACAGAGGACTGGTATCAGTGTGCTCTCCCACTTGTTTTTCCTCCTTCTTTTTCTCACATGTTCTGTCAGCCCTCTTCCCCACTTTGCTCTCATCCCTCCTAAACTTTCTTTTCTCCTCCTCCTCTAACACTGTCCCACTATTCATCTCCGTTCTTCTCTCACTCCTTTATGAGGCACCATCACTCATCTTTTCTTCTCATGCAATCTCTTCTCACCACTCCATCAACTCTCAGCACCCCTGTCCAGCCTCAGATTAGTCTAGGTTCCCCTTATGTCTGTGCCTAGGGCAGCAAACATTAAAGAGCAGCAGGCTGGTGAAGATTTGCTGCCTTCCAGCTCTACTGAATCTCATTCAGCAGAGAACAGCCTTCTGCTATCCTGTAATATCCTGTAAGAAACCCTTATAGAAGTTGGTTTGTTTTTTTTTTGGGGGGGGGGGAGCACCAAAAGTGCCTAGGGGCAGCAAAATCCTAAATCTGTCCCTGTCCCATCCCATTCCCTCAAACCTTTTAGCTCATTTTCAGCTCAAAGTAATAAGGCATACTAATGTAAGCACAGGATATTACTACTTTTTTAGAGTGCATTTTTCTGCAGTACGTTAACTCTGGTATGTAATAGGGGTTTTAACTCCTAAAAACTGCATGTTAAACCATGAGAAGAAACCTGTGTTAAAATTAGGGTGGGCACATGCAAATCCCTTGCTAAAGAAGGCATTAGCTATTCCCCAGCAAGGCAGGAAGGCACATTAAAGGGCAGACAGCTTAAAGCATATTTTCTTAGTTCTGAGAATTTAACTACTAGGTCAGAGCAAGAGTAAAACTTAACTCGCATTTCTGGTTGCCATGTTATACTATTTCTGTGTCTAGTGTGATAGTGTCTAGCTGCTTCTATTAGACTGGACACAGCAATAGAATAACTGGCCATCAGAAATGTGAATTTACTTCACCTTCGACCCAGGAATTTAATTTCCAGGTTAAGCACTAGGCGTGGACACCTACTGGCACTATGCATCCAACTTTGCCATACTGCTTAACTGTAGATGAACAGCCCAGGAAGTTTACATATTGCTTGTCTAGCTATAAGTTCTCACCTCAGAGAGCAAATTCTTGCATCCAAGGACATTTTGGCAAGGAATAGCAAATACAATCAAAGCATAAGCTCTCTGGGGTGGGCACCTACTGCTAGCTTAACAAAGCATAAACTTTCGGGGGAGCAATGAGCAGCTGAAAAGGACACCAAAGTTGGGATGCACATCGCCAAAGTGCATACTGTTCAGTGGAAGGTGCCAACCCCAGAGAGTTTATACCTTGATTTTTCCTGCCATGTTTTGCAAAATGGCATTGCATGTGAAATAGGTGCTGTGCATCCTAATTTGTGGGTACATTCTCTCTTTCAAGGTCATTTTGACAAGGAATGACAAGTAAAATAAGCTCTCTGGGGAAGGCATTTACAGCTAGATGAACAAAGCATAAGCTGAATCAGTGGACACCAACAGTATGGGGTAGATTTTAAAAGAAGTGTGCGCGATTTCCGGCACGTGCCCATGGAAGCGCCAATTTTATAACATCGGCACACGCGTGTTATAAAATCCTTTGGCTGTGCACACATGTGCGCCGGATTTTATAATCCACATGTGTGGGCAGCACATGCAAGGGGGATGACATTTTTGCAAAGTCCATGCAACGGTGCAATCGGGCCTTCCCCAGTGCCCTAACCCCCTGCCTAACCCTTCTTCCCCTTCCCCTTCCCCCCATATGTGGCATCATACGATGTAGACGAATCAGATAGTAATGCCATCTAAACAACATCTTCAATGAATTTTCAATTAACGAAGTGGCAATTAGCCCCTTACCCAGGTCTATGAAGATCCCCTCCCACTCCTGTGACGAGAAAGTAACATGTAAATCATGTTCCCAAACCAGCATAGCTGTAGATTTCACAAAAGATTCCATTCCCAACATGGTATATAGCAATGACAACAGTTTAACGGTAAAATCTGCTTTTTGACATATTTTCTCGAACTCAGACTTCCCTAGTTGGAAATGCCCACCAAGCAAAGAAGACTGTGCAAAGTGACGGAGCTGTAAATATAAAAAGATATCAGACCCCTCAAGACCATATTTCAATTGCAGATCATTGAAAGAAAGAGGGCCTTTAGGCCTCAGAATATGCTCCCATAAGCTAATACCCCGCCTCTTCCACCTCTGGAAAGCCAGATTATCGTAGCCAGGAGTAAAATCCTTATTAGCATATAGGTAAGTGGAATGGTGGTATTCTCGATTCCCAAGAAGTAGGTATTTTCTGGCAGACCAGAGCCGAAGGGATAGTAACATAGTCGGGGGTAGAACCTCCTCAAGGTGCTCAGTCCAGGTTCGCTTGGGCTGCCAAAATAAACTATATAGAGGTATATTACCGAAAAGTTGCTGGCTGAAGAGAAACCAAGGTTTTGGAGTAGCCTTCTTATGCCAGTCCGCAATCGTTTTAAAATGGGCCACCATAAAATATCGTTCTAAATTTGGGACTTCCAGGCCTCCCTGCCTTCGAGACTTATAAAGAATATGCCAAGCGATCCGTGGTTGCTTACCTCCCCATATATAAAGCATCAATCTCTTCTGCCACTGAGCTAGTCTTTGTCATGGGATATCAATTGGCAATGTCTGAAACAGATAAGGCAATTTGGGGATGATTGTCATTTTAACAGCGGCAATTCTGCCTAGCCAAGATATGCTATATCTGTTCCACTCCTCCAATTCTTTGAGAATCGTGGACCACAATTTATCACAGTTCAATTGAAACAGATCTTGTGAAGCACTGATGAACACCCCCAAGTATTTTAATTTATTTTGGGCCCACTTAAAGTGGAACCGTGCCTTAAGCAGTAGTTCAGAAGAATGAGAAACGTTAATATTTAGAATCTCCGATTTCTCCCAATTGAGCCTAAAACCAGATACCCTACTAAACTCTTCCATGGCTTCTGTCAAATGGGATAAGGACGTGTCAGGGTCAGTAACTAGTATCAGAATGTTATCCGCAAATAAAGACAATTTTGAGGAGAATTGCCCCACCTCCACACCTCGAATACCAGGATGACTCCGCACAAAATTTGCAAATGGTTCTAAGAAAATTGCAAAAAGAAGGGGTGACAAAGGACAGCCCTGTCTAGTACCATGTCTTACCTGGAAGGTAGGCGAATATCCCCCGTTTATTTTTATACATGCTAAGGGATTAGTATATAATTGCTGAATCCATTGTATGAAATGGTTCCCAAATTGCAATTTCCGCAGTAGTGCAAAAAGATAGAGCCAGTGCACCATATCAAAAGCCTTCTCGGAGTCTTCTGAGAGAGCCACTGCAGGAATATTACGCTTCTTTACCCACCAAAACATATCAATGATTTTGTGAACATTGTCACTAGCTTGACAGCCTGGTATAAACCCTGCTTGATCGGGATGGATAATTTGGGCAATAAAGATGTTTAGCCGGGTTGCTAAAATTTTAGGATTTTCAAATCAATATTTATGAGGGAGATCGGTCTGTATGAGCCGCATATGGTAGGGTCCCTCCCCAGTTTTGCAAGAATCGTGATACCAGCAGTGTTAGCAAATGCAGAGAGTGGCGTCCTTCTTTTAGGGCTAGAAAGAATTTGGCTAAAACAGGGGCTAAATATGGGGTGAATGTTTGATAAAACCGACCCGTATAGCCATCAATTCCCGGCAATTTCCCGGGTTTGAGGGATCATATAGCAAGTATAATTTCTTATTATAATGAGTAGTTGTGATTCCTCTAGTACTGAGACTGTGGAGGCCTCCAAGTATTTGTCAATGTCCCCAGGGCAGATATTCTCAACCATCGAGTATAGTTCAGAGTAGAATTGGTGAAAGCGCTGCCTGATAGATTTGTCTGTCAGCATAAAGCCCTCCTTGCTTTTTATCTTAACAATTGTAGTGTGTGCTTGCCGTCGCTTCAAAACATTAGCCAGCACTTTCCCGGCTTTGTTCCCCCCTTTGAAATATTTTTGCTGGGTCATTTGCATTTAATGGGCTATAAATGCCGCATCTAGGGATGCAATGCGATTTCTGATGTCATCCAATTGGGTGAAAGTCTACGAAGAGGAGACGGAATGCTTATGGATACGCTCCAAATCCTTGAGCTTAAGAAGGAGCTGAGTCCGTTCATGCTCACGCTGTTTCTTTAACAGTGCCGCCCGGGCAATAAATTTGCCCCTAAGGACTGCCTTTAAACATTCCCATAATACCACCAGATTAACTTCCCCAGTGTCATTTATTTTCAAATATTCCTGGATGTCCGATTCTACCTGTGGGACATAGTCAGGATCATCAAAAAGAGAGTCATTTAGCCTCCAGAATCTGGTACCTCTATCATAGTCCCATAACTGTAACGTAAACCAAATAGGAGCATGGTCGGACCATAAAATAGGCTCAATGTCAACCTTGGCAATCCTGGGGAGTAGTCCCGCACTACCTAAAATCATATCTATCCATGAGTAACTAGTGTGTGGGGCAGAAAAAAAGATGTAATTTCGCGAAGTCGGATACCGAGACCTCCATATGTCCCATAGACCTTGACAACGCAACAAAGTTTTCAGAGCTCCCCTAGCTTTTTTTGAGTCTGAGCTAGAGCCATGTGAGGTGTCGAGGTGGGGATTAAGAGTCAAATTAAAGTCCCCTCCCAGAATCAGAGAACATTCAGCCCTAGAGGTCAATAACTGATTTAAAGAGTGATAAAAATCCGCCTTGTGGGAGATGGGACCATAAAATGATACCAAAGTGTACAATTCCCCCCCTATGGGCAATTTCACTAGCAGAAAGTGACCGTTAGGGTCCTTATAAGTCTCCTTCAAATCA
Organism: Rhinatrema bivittatum; assembly: GCF_901001135.1. Taxonomy (NCBI): domain Eukaryota; kingdom Metazoa; phylum Chordata; class Amphibia; order Gymnophiona; family Rhinatrematidae; genus Rhinatrema; species Rhinatrema bivittatum. Next base: position 86,522,532 of record NC_042615.1, on the reverse strand, counting down.
AAAAGAAAATCCTTATGGATCATAATCCCCACCCCAGAATATTTAGAAGCAACCATGGCTGCAGCCCAGTATTGGTGTGGATATTTAGAATTACTCATCAATCTTTGCTATCTCTTCCATAAATGAGTCTCTTGTACCAGTACGACATCAACATTCATTCGATCTAGCTCCTTGAACAGCAGTTTTCTCTTTCTTGGAGTATTTAGACCTTTCACATTTAAGGAGAGAAATTTAAAGGTAGCCGTCATATAAAACTCGTACATTCTCCTCCCAGCTTATGAGAAAACATATCCCCATGCGACCCCCAGCTCAGAAATGTAAGTGCACCCACCTTCCATGCCACATCTATGTTCCCCCACCCCTAACCCCTCCCCCCACCACCCTCAATCCTTCCCTGTACAACCTGGAGCACAACCTTGGTGTTCCAGAATCTCATGGAGGAAGACAAATAACACTCCTCATGACACCCGGCCTCTGGGTGTGCTCTTCAATACAACAAAATAGCCTATCCAGCAATGGTATATTCCAATACATATTGACCCTAGCAACTTGTGGTACAATAGTAATTCAGGTATAACTCTTTGTAACGTTCTGACCGTGTCCATTCTGCTGCGGTGTCGCAGCATGGTGGGAATCAAAATAGAAAGGATGGTTGCCAACCAATCAATCAGGCAGGGGCCTCCCCTGTGCCACCGTCGGCCGAATTCCATTGTAATCTCCACCGGCCCTTAGGAACTCTTTGCCAGTGGGGTTCTGGTGCCCTCCGGGGTGGAAGCCCGCCTTGTTCCCCGGACTCGACCAGGGGAGGTTCAACCGGCATTCCCTCAGCTTTTAAAATCTCAGTGGCCTCCTGCACCGATTTGGCACGGTGGGTAGTGCCCTCAATCGTAAAGGCGAGTCCTCCGGGGTACAGCCATTTGTATCTGATGTTGGCTTCATTTAGCTCCTTAGTTACACAACGGAAATCCTGCCTCTTCTTCAGTGTGGTGGAAGAGAGATCCGCAAATACAATTTCATGGCCTTCCCATTGTCAAGTTCTCTGCCGTCATTCAGCATTAAAGATTTTTTTCTTTCTGGGTTAAGGAGTGGTAGCAGACCATGATGTCTCCAGGTTTGTTTGCAAATTTGGGACCCAGGGTCCTGTGGGCCCTATCCACTAATAACATCAGCAGGTAGGGCAGCATTAGTGTCATTCTTAGCAAAAAAAAAAAAGAAGACATTTTTTCTACAACCTCGATGCAGTCATTAAAGTCCTCAGTCTCTGGGATCCCCCGGATCCTAATGTTGCACCTCTGACTTCGATTTTCGATGTCGTCAAGTTTCTCTGATAAGGAGCAGTAGGACTGTTGTAGCTGTGAGTGATCCCTCCACATGGTGTCCCAGCCTTCTCCCTACGCATTGAGTCGAAGCTCCGCCTCCTCCACGCAGTGACCCAGCTCTGCAGTTTCTTCTTTATCTCTGCTAGCAGTGCTGCAATCTCCGATTTGTAGGATTTGAGGTCTTGCCGTAGCTCCCCAAACCACCTTCGCATCTCGTTTCGAGTAGGTGTTGCGTTCAAGCGGAGTCGTGGACCCTTGGGCCAGCCTGGAGGTTGGTAAGAGTGAGGCCGGGAGGCAGAGAGGGTGATGGATGGCTAAAGACTTCACCCACGTGGTGCGGTGCCCCCCAGGAGGCGCCTGTAGGGACCGACCGCGAGGACATAGGCGTGAGACGTAGGAAGTAGCTGCCACGCAGTGGAACAAGACCTAGGTAACCAGGGACTGGAGCCCAGAGTCTGTAATAGTCCGTGGGCAGAAGCAGAGGCTGCAAGGAGAACCGGGCCTAGGCCGGCCAGAGTACTTAAGTCCTGAGGTCAGGGGCCCAGCAGGGCCACGGCCGAGGCCGAGGTCAGCCGGGAAGTCAGGAGCCCACTGGGAGCAGGCCTCCGGAATCAGCAGCAAGACTGGAGTCCAAGGTCGAGGAACAGACCGGAGTCGAGGCCACGAATCAGCAGGAAAACTGTAGTCCGGAGTCAGCAGGCAGACCGGGGTCGAGGCAGGCAGCAAGCGGGAACGTCAGGAACAAGCCGAAGTCAAGGCCAAGAATCAGCAGCAGAAGAGTAGTCCGGAGTCAGCAGGCAGACCGGGGTTGAGGCAGGCGGCAAGCGGGAGTCATCAGGAACAAGCAGAAGTCAAACCAAAGATCAGCAGCGAGACGAAGGATAAGCAGGAACTCAAGGCACAGAGGAACTGTGTGAACCTCGTTGCAAGGCAAAGTGAGGAAGTCCGGAGTCTGCTTATATACTCTAGCCACAGTATGACATCACCTCGGGGGCGGAGCAGCACTTACGGGTACCGGGACTGAAGTACCCAGCCCTCGCGCGCGCGCGCGCGAGGCCGTCGAGGTGGGCGGAGTCCAGAGAGGCTTCGGCGGTGTTTTCGTGAGGCAAGGCCGGAGCCATGCGATTGGGCCCGGGTGGAGCCCTGCGTCCCTCTTCGTGGAGCGGAGGAAGGCAAGAGAGCCCCAGCTTGAGTGGAGCGTGGTCATGTCCGAGCGAGGAGTCCTCAGAGGGAAGCACGGGGACCACACGGTCTGGCAGTCCAGGAGCAGGGGATCCTCCTCTCCGGTCCGCGGGAAGGTAAGAGGCCCCGAGCCCGACGGGAGAGGAAGTGATGGGGACCGCAACAGTAGGTCATCCGTGGCTGATGGGTCATCGCTCTCCTCCTCCATTTTAGCGATTAGGGCCGCCACCGCCATCTTGGATTTCCCCGGGTCCGAGTCATCTTCACCGCGGGCAAAAGAATTCTTGCGTAAATCGGGTGTTTTCTTTTTTAAGGTCATCTCCCAGACAGCTAATAAACACACAGAAGTCGTCGGGTTAGCTTTTGGGCTCATTTGTGGCGATTAATCACGCTATAAGCCCAAGAGGCTCAGGGAGCAATTCAGGGAGACTGCTTACATGAGGAGTGACATCACTTCCTTCTCAAGCCCTATGCGCACCTTTGATGCAACTTCAACACTACTCTCTGCATCAATGACAGGGGATGGCAGGAAATTTGAATCAAACAGTTACCAACAAGGACCCTGAACTTGGTGGCAGATGAAACAGATAAGTATGGAAAAATAATGAAACAGATAAGTATGGGAAGAAAAAGTGTGGGAGCTTGCTGGGCAGACTGGATGGGCCGATTGGTCTTTTTCTGCCGTCATTTCTATGTTTCTATGTTACTAATCGGAGAAAATTCTTTTTCACTCAATGCACAATTAAGCTCTGGAATTTGTTGCCAGAGGATGTGGTTAGTGCAGTTAGTGTAGCTGGGTTCAAAAAGGTTTGGATAAGTTCTTGGAGGAGAAGTCCTTTAATGCTATTAATCAAGTTTACTTAGGGAATAGCCACTGCTATTAATTGCATCAGTAGCATGGGATCTTCTTGGTGTTTGGGTACTTGCCAGGTTCTTGTGACCTGGTTTGGCCTCTGTTGGAAACAGGAAGCTAGGCTTGATGGACCCTTGGTCTGATCCAGCATGGCAATTTCTTATGTTCTTATGACAAAGTCATTCTATTGCCTTGCCCATTGTGGTAGAAACAGATAGACATTATCACATGGGCATGGCAATAGAATATCATTGCCACCAGAAATGCGAGTTAGCTTTCACTCCACCTCAAACACAGGAGTAAGGAGGTAAGCACTTGAAGTTGGAAAGAGTGTGACAAAATTGGTGTGGCATGCAAGATTGTGCCAAAGCTGGGATGCCCACTGCCAATCTCACATACAAGGCCATTTTGGCAAAGAATGGCAAGTGAAATCACATGGTAGGCTCTCTAGTGAGGACACCTACAGCTGAACAGTATGTGCTTTGATGTTGTGCATCCCCAAGATTTCCCCATTGAAGAGAGCTTAGTCTTTGCTTTCACATGGTATGCTTTTCCCAAATGGCCATGCATTGGAGATTGTACCCAAATTGGGATGCCCAATGCTAGTCTTGCATGCAAGGTCATTTTGGTTAGACTCCTTCCAACTTCATGCATTTAACTTCCTATTCCTTTTTTAAAGCACTTTCTGCATTAGTGCAGAATTTCAGTTTAACTCACTTTATAGCATGTTTATTCATTTAGCACATTTTCTTTACTCCAGTTCGATTTGCATCCCATTCGCTTATTGTGTTCCGCGAGAACCTCCGTTTTTAATGCACACACTAAGTAAAACCCATGTTACAATTTAACTCCAGTTTTATTACATCGGCCCCCATTGTCCACCTTCTCTCTAACTCCCATCTCCTATTCTCCTTGCTATCCTTGTGGCAGTAACTCAAAAACAGTGGAATCAATGAGTTTCCTTTCCTTATGGTTGCTTCTCCATCCAGGTTCTGTGGCATTTGCTTCCCATTTAATGGAAGAGAGTTAGCAGCAGGTTGCAATTTTACTGTCCCATGCTTCCACTGCTGAAGCCACTTCTCTTAATTTTTGAACTACAATGCAGCACAATACCTCTGAGTATCTGCTGCTACTTTATGCCTCTAAGAGTACTCCAGGGTAGAGAGCCTGGGAGGGAGGAAAGAACTGGCTGAGAGTTACTAGACCAGACCAACCTCAGCGCCATCTAGCCCTAAACTAACAAGCCTGCAGTCTGCACATGTGTGCTGATAAGGCCAGCTTCCCTACTTCAGTTGTTTTGATGACTGCAGTGAGCTACCATGACTGCAGAGCCCTACAGGACTGAAGCAAAGTCCAACACATATACTGTATGTAAATAAAAAAACATCAAGCAACCTTTATCAGTGGGCCTCCTTACTGACAAAAAAAAGGGTGAAAGGATTTACTTTAGCTTTGAATAATCCACTGGCTACCATGGATTGTCATAAGCAATTGTTTCTGGTACTATGAAGGTGATAGCACTATTTAGCCGGATAAATTAGGATTTATCTGGCTAAGCAGTGGTGACTGAATATCTGGCCCTGCTGAATGGCCACTACTTAGCTGGGAAACTAGTTATCCAGCTAAATTGTTAGCCAGCAAAGTGACGGGCGAAGTGAAGGCACATCAGGGAGGAGCCAACCCATGGGGGCCCTATTTATTAAGTATTTTTCCCATAGACACAAAATAGGAGAAATCCTTTAGTAAATAATTCCTTTAGCCGGTTAACTTATCCGGTTAATACTGGTCAGCCCATAGATTGACCTAAAGCTAGCTGGATAAACTTATTCAGCTGACTTTAAGATAGATGTATATATTTAGCAGCGCAGCTGTGCTGCTGAATATATATGGGCTAAGTTATCCGGATAAATTTATCTGACTATCTAGCCGATCTGCCCAGCGACTCAATATCTACCTCTATATTTATTTTTGGTCCATTTATAATTTCCTAAATATTTTGCCTACTAGTGTGTGTGTCTTTTCTTTCTCTCTCTCCTCTGTATACAGTGTACTTTATGATCATTTGTACAGCATAGTTCTATGCATATATGTCATTTGTTCTTTTAATCACTTGCATATACCATTGTTTCCCAACCTTCTCCTGGAGGCACATCTAACCAGTTGGATTTTCAGGATATCCTTAATGAATATGCATGAGATACATTTACGGACATTGGAGACCCAGTGTATGTAAATCTGTCTCATGCATATTCATTGTGGCAATCCTGAAAACCCAACTAGATAGGTGTATCTCCAGGAGAGGATTAGAAAATACTGGTTTATATATATCTATATCTGTATCTACAATCTCTATCTAACTATCTATTTATTTATTTATTTATTTATTTAACATTTTTTTATATACCGGGATTCATGTAAAAGTTTACATATCATCTCGGTTTACATTGTAACTGAGGAACAGGCATGTGAGAATGCCATTACATATAACAGGGCATAAAACTTGGAACAGAGTACAAGGGGAAAAAACTTGGAACATAAAAGTACAAGGGGAAGAAAACTTGGAACGTAATAAATGGGGAAAAACGCATTCTTGTATTATTAGTCGCATATATTATATTATAAGAGACAAGGAAAAGGACATGTTAGTGAACCATGTTGATGATCTATGTACGTGCTGAACTTAGGAAATCTTTGGAGTAAGCTGCTGTAGAGAAGGGTTACTAATTTGTACGGGTGGTATGATTGGAAAGTCTTAATTTAGCCTGTTGGCTAGTGTGGTGGTGAGGTAAATTCTTATCATAATTGGAACGCTTGCTCAAATAGCCAGGTTTTTAGTCTCTTTTTAAAGGTGATTGGGCATTGTTCTGACCGGAGTTCTGGCGGAAGAGAGTTCCATTGTGTTGGGCCTACTGCAGACATGGCTCGTTGCTTAGAGAGGTTTTGATGTATGGTGTTAGGAGAGTGTTTTTATATGCTGTTCTCGTCGGTCTGGTTGGTAGATGTGGTTGAAGAGGAATGTTGAGTTCCAGTGGCATGAGCTTGTGGATGGTTTTGTGAATGATCATTAGAGTTTTGTATGAGATTCTGTACTTGATTGGGAGCCAATGTAGGTTCCTTAAGATGGGGGTAATGTGGTCTGTCTTGTTGGTCTTGGTCAGTATCCTGGCTGAGGCGTTTTGCAGCATTTGAAGGGGTTTAAGGGTGTTAGCTGGAAGGCTGATTAGCAGAGAATTGCAATAATCGATTTTAGAGAAAATGATTGCTTGGAGTACTGAACGGAAATCATGGAAGTGTAGGAGTGGTCTGAGTCATTTAAGAACTTGCAATTTAAAGAAACCCTCCTTAGTGGTGTTATTGATGAATCTCTTTAGGTGTAATTGATCATCATCTATCTATCTATCTATCTATCTATCTATCTATCTATCTATCTATATCTATATATATAATCTACTTTTGTTTTGTTGCACCTCCTTTGGCATCTGATTTGCATATTAATAATTTAAAAGAAAAGAAAAGGTCTGTTACTTAAAGGAAAAAAATAATTTGGGAAATGTTGTGTTGTCAAAATATACCACAAATGCATTGTCTACCAAAGCAGGTTTGCCAAATGTCCTGACCAAATTATGTACCTTATACTGTGCTGAATGCTAAAATATGGTGACAGCCCATTGTGGAGCTGTGGTAACTAAGTGCTGAAGGAGGTCTTTTTGTGGTCGACATCGTATATTTCAATGGAACTTAGCGCATACATATTACAAATCATTTGCTATAAATTCTCCTTTTGGTCTGAAACATCTGCATATGCCTTCACTCTTCAAGCTTTATTGTATATGAGGATTGTCTGAGAAATGGAAGTTAGTAGTAGTGCCAAAAGCTATACTTTCCAACAATTATTATGCAGCTGTTTGTGCTTTTCATTAGTTACATTTTTTTATGACAGACTCCCACTCTGCATTGTGAAATATGAAGGCTCTCCGACACTTTTTTTATGACAGGTCAAGAACTTGGGTTTTTTATAAAAAGACTTTTTGTTGCTCCAATCTTTTTATGCATCCAACCATAGCACTTTATACATTTCAAAAATTCATATATTATGAACACTGGGGTGAATTTTAAAAGAGCTGCTTGCGTTAAAAGTCCCATTTATGTGAGCATCTCTATGTGGGCTTGCACCCATATACGTGCATCTATGGGCACCCAGGCGCTCATTTGAAAGTTACTGTCATTGTTTGGAAATCCTAATAATAAAGATACTGGTTGTTAGTGCAACAATTCTTTTTTCTATACTATTTTATTGAAATGCATAACAGAAATATAAACCATTCTTTAAATTTCATTGATTTGCCTTTTCCTTATTTTAGGCAGCAGACAACTTCAAGTAACCTTGTTTCACAAATGTACAACATAATAAGCTAATGTCAGTATTATTCCCACAACCCTGACACGATAGCTTCTCAGAGGGATATACATAGACTTTATACATGCCAATTAAAACCCATTCAGAATATGAAAAAGCCCTGCAAATTTTAACAAGTATACTACAATATTTGAAGAAAAATATCACTGTTGATCCCTTTTCCACAAAGCAGCCATCTTGGCAAACCCCATAAGTGAAGCACTTTTGTAAACCATCTATTAGACTAAGCAATATTTATTTTGTCTAAACTAACTCAGAATTTTACATCATTCATTTTAGCTTCAGTGTAATAAAAAGGATATCATATTTACAGTGCTCTGTTTAAATCACAGGGTCAATTCAAAATAAAACACTGGCCCTTTGATGTAGTACAAACAAGCATAATCACAACGGTCTCAGCTCTATTTATAGCATTAATTGGTGTAAGTTAAGTATGAAAGTGTGTGCTATAAGTTCTCTTCACATTTAACTCACCTATGAAATCTTGCTAAAATAATATATTATTATACACACATAATACATTATAGTTTCCCTTTGTGATGGTTCCTATGTTTTACTTATGCATTGGAAATCATTTTGATAAAGCCTGTTGTTTTGTTTAATGCTGTGCTGTATTCAAATCATTGTCTCTCAGCATAAAGAAATGCTAACAACAATTCAGATAATGTGCACAAATGTATTATAAAACTGACTTGGACAGTCATAGCCACTATTAAAATATGGTGCGAGCTGTGAAACAAACATGGAATTCAGCTAACTTTTGTATTAAAAAGACAAACAATACTAACTGAGAAAAGCAGGCGTATAAAATGTATCTAGTATAGGAAAACGGGCAAGTGCAAAATTTTAATGCATTAAAAATATCAAATCTTACTGGGTCCACACGCACTAGTGAGAAAGCATCAACCCCCCCCCCCCAAACAATAAACATTTTTTCCCTATGGCTCTTGACATTCTGTACCAATGTCTTGTAAATATAATGAATGAAGGTGGAAAATAAATTACAAACCTTAGAAATGTTTAGCCAGTTTGAAGAATCCAAAAGTAGAACTGTCCAGGTATAGCTGTTTTTCTTCTTTTTTACACTAAAGACGGACGTTGGGCAGAACATTAAATATTGCTTGGTCCACAGTAAGCATCAGAATGCTTGTGGCCTGCGAGACACATCTGTTCCCTGAGGACTAATGCAATTCTTAGCCCACTCTGCTATATTTGGCAACTGAACTCATGTTTCAACAGGCTGCTATGGCACTATCTGGAATTCCAGCTGAAGAACTGTTGGGCCTGGAAGCAGTAACACTTGTACTGTATGAGAAGACGTTTGAATAAACCTTCTTAATAGTTAAGAAGATTTTGTTGACTGCTTTTTAAATTGAACAGTCTAACCATTTGTCACACACTCCTTGCTTATATAACAATAACTCACTGACATTTGGTGCTTAGACATTCAAAGCAATTAGCATAGAACGGATGTAGTTCAAATTCAGTGCAGAAGGTCCAATACTGCCAAATTCAGAGGTGTTTGAAAAATTAATGTATAGGCATATTCGGTGGGGTGGGTGGTGGGGAGAGAGGTTGTATTTAAAAATATTCCCATTCTGAGCTGAAAAATATGGTGTTCCCCATCTCAGTCTTTTCATAAAACATTCATCTGCATACCTTGTAAGCCCTACTCTTGCCTATATCCATAGAATACATTATTTGACTTATTTCACTGTCTTCTTCCCTCATTGCTTATTTTTGGACATGTATCCTCCCTCCCCTGCAAATACTATATATTATGCATAGAACTATAATTACAGATAATAATAGCAAATAAGGACTGCAAGACCCATCAGTCTGCCCATTCCCACTGCAATACTGCGGAATATACCTGTTCTCATATCCTCAAATCTAAGTATCTTCTGTGCTTATCCTGTGCTTTCTTGAATTCTGTTATTGTTTTACCCTTAGTCTCTTGTAGGCAACTTTATACAAATCTGAAAAAATCTGACTTTCCTTATCAACTTCTATATTCTGCTCTAGTTCCATCACTCAATTTTCAGTTGCACACACCATACTATCATTACTTTCTGTGTATATAACCCTGTCCTTGCATGAATACAAAGATACAAAAGAGACAGCTTTCCACTTCCTCTTGGATCATGTTCTCCTGCATGACATTAGAACTTTATGAAATTTATCAAAAGGCAACAAATAACAAAAACTCACTGCTAAGGAATAGAACCATATTGGATTTATTTTTCACAGCAGTCATGAAATCAACTGGCCTTTAAACTTTCAAGACATCAAGGCAGATGTGGACATAGCATGCAGATGCAGCTCTACCTCCAGAAGAGTGGAGGAGTAGTCTAGTGGGTAGAGCAGTGGGCTAAAATTGGGCAAATCCAGGGTTCAAGTCCCACTATCACTCCCTGTGACTGTGGGTAAATCACTTTACCCTCTGGTACAAACTTAGGCCTAGATTTTACAAGATGTAATAAACTTTGTATGAACAACATCCATGATAAGGAAAACTCCTCGAGAGAGAGGATCTCATAGTAGTCAACTGTTTGTATCACTATAGGAGGGCCAGACAGTGAGATGTACAAATAGTACACATCAGTGAAGATTTGCCAAGATTTTGAGTGAGGAAAGTCACACAAAGATGAGATTTCTACAGTGTTTTCTCACCCTAGCTTGATAGTACCCTGGTGGAGAGTTCATTCAGCACATAAAACATATTATGTATCTTCTTCAGAGTCTTTCATTTCTATTACCCAACACAGGCCAATGGTTTCTGATCTGCCTCAGGGATATACTTATGATAGCAGTTTTTCATCTGCGGATTAAAAGTCATAAAAATTTACAAGAATATTATTTATGGAGACTTATGATTAAAAAGAAGAGCCATAAATTAAAAGTTGGTGTCTTCTAATATTATTTGTGGATGATGGTCTCCTTTTAAATTTTACTTATCCATTCAATTATAGTGGTTATTCTTCTGTTTTGTTAGACTTAAGTGACTGCCTAGAGCATAGCAATTTGTGGGACAGACTAGGAGCTTTGCTATACATAAGCATACAGGGTTCTGCCCTGATAACTCTATTGACTAGTATTCCAAATCTCTGCTTTCCGTTCCAGCCCCTCCCCTTCTGGGTAGTGTGCAGAGAACAGGAAACATAGAAACATAGAAATGACGGCAGAAGAAGAGCAAACGGCCCATCCAGTCTGCCCAGCAAGCTTTGCGCTTTTTTTTTTCTCATACTTATCTGTTACTCTTGGGTCTTAGTAACCTTTTGGTTCTATTTCCCTTCCACTCCCACCATTAATGTAGAGAGCAGTGTTGGAACTGCATCTAAGTGAAATATCTAGCTTCATTAGTTAGGGGTAGTAACTGCTGCAATATGCAAGCTACACCCATGCTTATTTTTTTCCCCAGACTATGTAATTCAATCCTTATTGGTTGTTGTCTGTATATTTATCCACTTTTCTTCATTCCCCCTGCAGAGAGATATGCTGGATATGCATTGAAAGTGAAGTATCAGACTTTCTCCCCTGCTGTTGAAACAGAGAGCTATGCTGGATATGCGTGAAGTATCAGTCTTTCTCCCCTGCCGTTGCAGCAGAGAGCTTTGCTGGAAATGCGTGAAGTATCAGTCTTTCTCTCCTGCCATTGAAGCAGAGAGCTATGCTGAATATGCATTGAAAGTGAAGTATCAGGCTTATTTGGTTTGGGGTAGTAACCACCGTAACAAGCAAGCTACTCCCTGCTTTTTTGTGAATGCAAATCCTTTTTTCCACATTTCCTCTTGACGTTGAAGTTTAGAACAATGTTGGAGTCTTAGAGCAATGATGGAGTCACATTAACCGAGTGTATGTTTATTGAATAAGGGTATTATCTCCAGGCAGTTTCCGTCACTCCCGCAAGCCACCCACTCTTCATTCACGTCCTCTAGACTTTATGGATCCACAGTGTTTATCCCACGCCCCTTTGAAGTCCTTCACAGTTCTGGTCTTCACCACTTTCTCTGGAAGGGCATTCCAGGCATCCACCACCCTCTCTGTGAAGAAATACTTCCTGACATTGGTTCTGAGTCTTCCTCCCTGGGGCTTCAACTTGTGACCCCTGGTTCTGCTGATTTTTTTCTGACAGAAAAGGTTTGTCGTTGTCTTTGGATCATTAAAACCTTTCAAGTATCTGAAAGTCTGTACCATATCACCTCTGCTCCTCCTTTCCTCCAGGGTGTACATATTTAAATTCTTCAATCTCTCCTCATAAGTCATTTGATGAAGACCATCCACCTTTCTGGTCGTCCTTCTCTGGACCGCCTCCATCTTGTCTCTGTCTCTTTGGAGATACGGTCTCCAGAACTGTACTCCAGGTGAGGCCTCACCAAGGACCTGTACAAGGGGATAATTACTTCCCTTTTCTTACTCGATATTCCTCTCTCTATTCAGCCCAGCATTCTTCTGGCTTTAGCTATCGCCTTGTCACATTGTTTCGCCGACTTCAGATCATTAGACACTATCATCCCAAGGTCTCTCTCCTGCTCCGTGCACATCAGCCTTCCCCCCCCCCCCACACACACACACACACACACATTGAATACAGTTCATTCGGATTTCCACTCCCCATATGCATGACTCTTCACTTCTTGGCATTGAATCTCAGCTGCCATATCTTCAACCACTCTTCCAGCTTCCTTAAATCCTGTCTCATTCTCTCCACTCCTGCCGGCGTGTGCATTCTGTTGCAGATCTTTGTGTCATCCACAAAAAGACAAATCTTACCTTCTATCCCGTCCACAATGTCGCTCACAAAGATATTGAACAGGACCGGTCCCAACACCGATCCTTGCGGTACACCGCTTAAAACTGCTCTCTCTTCAGAGAGAGTTCCATTTACCATCACACATTGTCTTCTGTCCGTCAACCAGTTTGCAATCCAGGCCACCACCTCGGCACTCACTCCTAAGCTTCTCGTTTTATTCACCAGTCTCCTGTGTGGGACTATATCAAAAGCTTTGCTGAAATCCAAGTAGATGACATCGAGTGCTCTTCCTTGATCCTTGGTTACCCAGTCAAAAAAGTCAATCAGATTTGTCTGACAGGATCTTCCTCTGGTGAATCCATGCTGCCTCTGGTCCAGCAATTCTCCCAACTGTAGATATTTCACTATTCTCTCTTTCAACAGTGACTCCATTACATTTCCCACCACTGAGGTGAGGCTAACCAGTCTGTAGTTACCAGCCTCTTCTCTGTTCCCACTCTTGTGAAGCGGGACCACCACCGCTCTTCTCCAATCACTCAGCACCACTCCAGTTTCTAGGGATCTATTGAACAGGTCACACAGCAGACCTGCCAGTACATCTCTGAGTTCCCTCAGTATCCTGGGATGAACCTCAGCAGGCCCCATGGCTTTGTCCACTTTCAGTTTCTCCAGCTTTTCCCATACATTTTCTACTGTAAATGGAGTTACATCTCCAGTTTCTTGTTAACTAGTGATGGTCCTTCTCCAGGGTCCTCTTTAGTGAACACAGAACTGAAGTATTCGTTTAATATTTCTGCCATTTCTTCGTCTCTCTCCACACATTGATCCTTTCCACCTTTCAATTTCACTATACCACTGAACTTTTCTCTTTTCACTGATGTAAGAGAAAAATGTTTTGTCACCTCTCTTTACCTCCTTGGCAATCCTCTCTTCCGCTTGACCTTTTGCCATCTTGATTAATTTCTTCGTCTCCCTCAGTTCTACCAGATATTCTTCTTTGTGCTCCTCCCTTTGGGATCTTTTATATTTCTTGAATGCTGTTCTTTTAGCCTTTATTTTGTCAGCCATCTCCTTTGAGAACCAGATAGGTTTCATTTTTCTTTTGCTTTTCTTTACTTTTCTAACATATAGATTAGTTGCCTTGGTAATTGCTCCTTTTAGATTGGTCCACTGTTGATCCACATCTCTCTCGTTCTCCCAGCCTTTTAGTTCTTCCTCCAGGCACTTCCTCATTTCATCAAAGTCCTTGTTTTTGAACTGCAAAACGTGGGTCTTTGTGCTTCTTTTCCATATCCTTTTTGTGATATGAAACCATACCGTTTCATGATCACTGGTGCTGAGGTGGGCACCCACCTGGACATCAGAGACATTATCTCCATTAGTGAGCACTAAGTCGAGTATAGCCTCTTCTCTTGTGGGTTCCATTACCATTTGTTTGAACAAAGCTACTTGCAGGGCATCCACTATTTCTCTACTATTATTAGATTCTGCAGATGGGATTCTCCAGTCTACATCTGGCATATTAAAGTCTCCAACGATCACCACTTCTCCCTTCTTTCCTATCTTCTGGATGTCTTCAACCAGATCTCTATCCAGCTCTTCCTTTTGGTTTGGAGGCCTGTAAACCACTCCAATAAAAATGGATGCCCCATCTTTTTTTAGGTCAGCCCATAGTGCTTCTTCATTGCCCCATCTTCCTTGCAGCTCAGATGCTTGGATATTGTTTCTACAATAAAGAGTCACTCCTCCCCCTTTCCTATCTTCTCTGTCCTTCCTTAACAAGTTATAGCCTGGTATTGCCGTATCCCAGTCATGAGATTCCATAAACCACGTTTCTTTGAGAGCAACAACATCCAATTCTGCCTCCACCATTAGGGCTTGCAGATCTTGGATTTTATTGCCCAAATGTACGAGCATTTGTGCTCATAGCTTTCCAGTTTTCTTTGTTCAGGTTACTGCTGTTCCTGGACTCCTTTTGTGACCTCTTTAGTTGAGTTTTGTTATCCAATTTTCCCTTTGCATTTATGCAAGGGAAAACATTAGTGCCTCTGATAACAGAATCATCCATCACAGGGAGCTTTTTTCTTTGGTTTCTGATCTGGAATTTCTGTATGCATTGGGTTTCTTCTCTCTTTTCAGATAAAACTTCAATCTTTTTCTCAAGAACTTCTTCAGTATTTAATACAGAGAAGGCAGTTTGTACTTTTTGCACTTGATACAGTGGTGTCTCCGGATCACAGGTCTAATTCTACCATTGTAATTCTGTTTTTTTGAGTTCCTTAATGCCCTGTGTGAGTGGGGTAGAGTTGTGGGCTGCACAGCTGTCAATAACAGGTGTCTATGGGTCATGTGTCTTATCCTACCTGAGCCCATAGTAAATCTCTTTTTCCTTGACATTTGGTTATTCTGTGGTAATGGGAAATTAATTCCTCAATAATGTAAAGTGGCTGAGACTTCCTTTATTGAAGCTAATTCAGCTTTATCTTCAGCCAGCTCCTTTTCCAAGGTAGAGAGTTCTGAACAAATGGGGCAAGCCTTAAGTTTCCATATGATTACCCTCAATATAAAGGCTCCACAGCAGTTGCAATGGATAGACCTCATTTTGGTAAATATGATGGATAACACTTAAGGAATTACCAAATTACCAGCCTATATAGTTGACAAATATGTATTCAGGCAGATTATATCAGAAACCCAACCCCAGGGGTGGATAGGTAGTGGGGCAGGGTGGGAGGGAGTTAAACAGTTACCCTTGGTCAAGGTTGCTCTCAGGACCCTGTATCTGCTATTGCGTTTGACAATAGCCTCCCCCAGATTGGCTTACTATATTAAATTTTTTACGTAGCTGGACACAAGAAGCTTTAGTATTTCCTTAAAAGATCTAATTGCCCCCTGCTGGTTCTGTGAGTCTGCTGCCCAAACTGGTTAGAGCAAGGCTGTTTCAGCAATACTTTCAGTTTTGCTTTAAAATTAACTCAACATCAATCTTTGCCCCAATGTTTATATCCAGACAAACAGTGATTTTTTATAAGAGCTATATGTAGTTAAAGATAGAAATTAAAGTGTAGTGTGATTATAGTGACAGGAGTATCTCAAGAGGAGTGAAGGATGTGAGGTTAGAGTGGACAGAACCAAAGAGAGTCTCTCTACTGCCTTTCCTTCCGGCTGTATCGGAAACCAGAGAGGAGGGGTTGAGGCTAGAGTGGACAGTGCAGAGCAGATTCAGATTTCTTTACTGGCATGACAATATGCATGTGTTGCCAATGTAATACAAGAACATAAGAGCATGCCATACTGGGTCAGACTAAGGATCCATCAAGCCCAGCATCCTGTTTCCAACAGTGGCCAAACCAGGCTATAAAAACTTGGCAAGTACCCAAAAACCAAGTCTATCCCATACCACTGATGCGAGTAATAGCAGTGGCCATTTTCTAAGTCAACGTGATTAATAGCAAGTAATGGACTTCTCCTCCAAGAACTTATCCAAACCTTTCTTAAACCCAGCTACACTAACTGCATTAACCACATCCCCTGGCAACAAATTCCAGAGTTTAATTGTGTGTTGAGTGAAAAATAACTTTCTCCAATTAGTTTTAAATGTGCTACATACTAACTTCATAGAGTGCCCCCTATTCCTTCTATTATCCAAAAGAGTAAATAACCAATTCACGTTTACCCGTTCTAGACCTCTCATGATTTTTAAAACATCTATCACATCCCCCTCAGCCATCTCTTCTCCAAGATGAACAGTCCTAACCTCTTCAGCCTTTCCTCATAGGGAAGCTGTTCCATCCCCTTTATCATTTTGGTCACCCTTCTCTGTACTTCTCCATCATAACTATATGTTGGCAAGGCAGACCCTTGGCCCGAGGTGGTGTTGGCGCTACCCTTGGGGAAACCCCACGGGGTCACAACGTCGAGAGGTGGGGCCAAACGGGAAGCGGAGGCCGACTGGAGTTTCGCCAATACCAGTTCCCCACAGGTTGAGCCCTAAGACCATTAGGGCCGGATGATCTTAGGCGGGCCTCCGTGTGGTTGATCCTGGAGAGAGTGTCCAAAGCAGGGTGCCAGGAAGCAGCGGAGACGCAGGGTCCAAAAGAGCAAAGTCGAAGACCCTTTAAAGTCAGCGAAGGTGTGCACGCATGTGCGCCTAAGGCAGGCAGACCAGAACTAGGAGATAACGGCATCTCTCCCTGACTTGGGGAGACCAGACCGGGACCAGAGGAGACCGTGGAGCTGCCAGGGGAGCCTGGAAGTGTGGCAGGAGTGTGAGCACATAGGCGACTGCCTACCGCTGCCAAGGAGGAAGGCCCTCAGCCGGGAAACACAACAATACCCCCCCTTTATGCCCTTCTCTTGGAGGTCTGGATTTGCCCAGATGGGCTTAGAGGAACTGCTGAAGGAGCCCTTTATCCAGGATGTTACAAGCTGGTTCCCAGGAATTTTCTTTGGGACCATACCCCTCCCAAGAGAGGAGGTACTCCCATCAGCAGCCTCTCCTCCGGATCCAAGACGTGGAAAGAGGTGTGTTCTCCCAGCATAGATGGCAGACAGAGCTCATAGGTTACTGGGCCAATGCATTGAGCAACCGGGAAAGGGAGCAAACTGCTGGGAGGGGAGCTTGAAATGGATATGGCGGGTGCTCAGCCATACTTTGTTGCAGATTGGAATTCAGGAACAGGTCTGCGAAGGGCGTCCGAGGATTTCTTGGCACATGCGGCTGCTTGGTGCAGTCTTTGGTTAATGGGTGTCCATAGGGCCTAAGGGCATCTGCAGTGGCCTGGGCTGCTGGAGAAGGCACTGTAAGGGGAATCAGCAAAGGAGGCTGTGGCTGTCTACCGTACAGCAGAGAAAAAGGGGAGGCTCCCATGGCTGCAGCGATGTGAGAATTATGTGAAAATTCAGCCCACGGGAGCAGTTGGGCCCAGTTGTCTTGCTGGTCGTTCGAGTAAACACGGAGAAAGCAATTGAAGGAGCAATTCATCTGCTTGGCTTGGCTATTGGCCTGGGGATGGTAAGCAGTGGTTAGGCTGATGGATATTCCGAATTTTTTAGATAGAGAGCACCAGTAGCAGGTGACAAACTGAGGCCCCCTGACAGAGGCAATGTCTTCAGGCAATCCATCGAGACAGAAAAAGTGGAGAAAGAACAGACGTGCAAGTTCAGGCACAGAAGGCAAGGTGGGAAGTGGAACAAAATGAGCCATCTTGAAGAACCTGTCCATGACCACCCAGATGACAGTGTTCCCTGTCAACAGTGGAAGGTCCACCATGAAATTGGTAGACAGATGAATCCAAGTTTCTTCAGGGGCAGGCAGAAGCTGCAGCAGGCCCCAAGATCGGCACACGTAGGACAGGAGTCTATGTAGGCACGCGTGTCGGAGGACATGATGAGCTACCAGTAGTAGCGCTGTAGAAGGGACATAGTCCAGGTGCGTCCAGGATGGCCAGCTACTCTAGAATCGTGTGCCCATTGTAGCTAATCTTAGCTAGGTAGTCAACTAACCAGGGAGGTAAGGGGATTTTTAGCATGGCTAATTCATCCTGCGATCTATGGAAAACACCATTTATGGTAAGCAAACATACTTTTTCCATCAATAAGCAGGCTGAATTAGCCATTACATGTAGGGAGTCCCATTTTGAGAGTTGCAACAGAGAATTTACTGGGTAAGCAACCTGGACCCCACCATAGAGAGTAGACTATTGGGATAACAGATTATGCAAAACTGCTTGTCTAAATTTACTGTCAGTCTTTGAGAGATTGTCCAAACAGAATGGGGATATAAAGGTGTGAACTGACAACTAGGTTGCAGCTTTCTAGATGTCATTGAGATGTACCATTTTCAAATGAGCAATGGAAGAAATCATAGCTCTAACTTGATGAGCTATGACAAAGTTTGTAATTTGTAGGCCTGTGACTGTGTAGCAGTGCTGAAGGCAGACCATTATTCAGTTAGACAATGTATATTTGGTGACTGCTATGCTAAACCTGTTAGGATCATAAGATATGGAAAGCTGTGAAGTTTGGCTATGTGGCTGAGTTCTTTTCTTATAATAGGCTAACAGATTTTAAAAGCATTGCTCACGCAAAAATGGACCCATTCACGTGTATGTGGGCTGCATGCAAGCAACTCAAGTTTTAAGAAGCTGGGAAGTACGTGTGGACATACTTGTGCAATGTGCATGCATCAAGAATAAAGAGGCAGAAAAGGGGCATAGGCATTCCCAAAACTTACACACATAACCCCAAATTTTGCAGAGGTGAATCATGGCGCAATTTGCCATGTTACCTGCATAACCTTACTGCTGGTCCTGATGAGGCGCAAGTCTAGAAATTTTGAGCCAGAGGGGTCCTGGACACCGGGAGGGGGGGGGGGGGGAGGAGCGGGAGAGAGAGAAAGAGAGACAATAGGACAATCTCCCACTGTAAGAGGGGCACTTTCAACTCAGGGTGGGTTTTGGGGGGACAGTGTTACATTGGTCTGCTTAGAGTGCAAGGGTCTGAATCCCCCTGTAACACTGCCCTCCACCCCAAAACCCACCCTGAGTTGAGTGTCCCTCTTACAGTGGGAGATTTATAGTCATATTGTCTCTTTCTCTCGCTCTCTCTCGTTATTAAAATATCTGCATAAAGGCTGCACACGTGTGTGGCAGGGATATTTTAAATGATACATGTGTACTTGCATGCACAATATAAAATGTAATGTATCTTTGCTTGTATGTCTAATATGGGCACATATACATTCCTTTTAAAATTTACCTGTAAGACTCTTGCAATCCAAAGTATGAAGGGTCTTCTCCCTTTATACGCATGTGGCCTGAGAAAGAAGGTAGGCAATGCAATTGATTGATATGTAATTTCAATATTACTTTTGGGAGAAACTTCAGGTGAATGTGGAGTATCATCCTATCATGAAAGAATTGCATATATGATGGATAGTGAACCAGTGCTTGGAATTCCATGACTCTTTTGGCAAAACTACTTTCCATGTCAAGCATTTAAGAGAAGCCGATTCTAATGGTTCAAAGGATGGCTACATCAACTGAGAGAGGAAAACATTCCGGTCCCAGGGTACTGGAGGTTTCTCTACCAGTAGTTTAACATACCATAATCTTTTTATAAATCTCAATACCAACAGATAAATAGAGATGACTTATTGCCAACTGAAACATGGTAAGGCTCTATGGCACTGAAATATACCCTCACAGAAGATGTAGTGAGGCCTGATTAGGAAAGGAATGGCAAGTAGCTAGCAATTGTTTGGGCTCACAAGAAGAAGGGTCGAAGGCATTTTGTTGATACCATAAGGAAAATCTTCTCCATTTAAAGCCATAGGCTTTCCTAGTTGATGGTTTCCTGGGTAAAACTATTATGTCTCAATCTCTTTAGGCAAAGAGAGATCATTGATTACTGAGTGTTCAATATCCAAGCTATCATAATATGGTCTGGAAGGTTTAGATGGAAGAGAGTTCCTTCTCGCGTTAACAAGGTAGGGTCTGTCTCCAGATGGATTAGAGGACTGCTGGAGAACTGTATGAGATATGCAAACCACATCTGTCTGAGTCATGCTGGGCTATGAGGATCAGCCAAGCTTGATCCTGTAATACTTTCTGTACTATTCAGGTAATCAGCGGTATCAAGTGTACATGAGGCCTGAGTTCCAATTGAGCAGAAAAGTGTACTGAGCTAATGTGAGTTTGTTGGGCAGAAATGAGCAACATTTTTTCAGCTTTCTGCTCTGTTTGATGTGAAGGATTTGACCATTGGTAGACCTCATAAGTCAAATTTAGTGTCCAGCCGCTACTCGAGCCCGGGGATATGGCCTTTGCGCCACGAAGAAGGAGTGACATCGGCGGTGGCTTCCGGCCGCGATGGTGGACAGGAATATCCGCGGCTCCGGCCGCAGTGAAGACTGCTGCCAGGGACGGCCTCCGGGCCGCGGGAGGAACTTCAATCCGTGGCTCCAGCCACATAGGCAGGCCCGACGTCAGCGTCCATGCCGCGTTGGGTGAAGAGGCAGCAGCACGGGGTGAGTGCCTGCTCATGGGAAGACCCGCGGGCAGCGTTCATAACACCCCCGATATTGAGCTCCTAAGACGCATAACCTGACTGCCACTGCTGAATATCCATGGGGCATATCCAGGGGCGTGTACAAATGTGAAATTAACTTGTAAATACTTTTCTACTAATCTCCAGTGTCTGTGTTATCTGTTTCTCCACATGTCTTACTAACAGTGACCTGCTCATTACATCCAGCCACTGCGCCCATTATATTTGGTGCTGTAGCAGGATTTAGTGGTTGTGTTGGGAACAGATGCTATGGTTTGCTTTGCAGAAGACACAGACTCTAAAGTCTAAGAGATTTTCCTTTCTAGTGGGTCAGATTAGTTAACAGTAATGTCCCTGCTGCAAACTGTATTTATTTTTTTGTTTATAAGTATTTATATTCCATTTATAACAAAATGTGCTAAATGGATTATAATATGAAACTTTTAAATAAAATATTACACACATATTATGCACACAAAATACATAAAACAATTACATATAACATTTAAACAAAATAATAAAACAAAAAATATATAAAATATACTAAAAACTAAAAGAAAAATGAACTCATATTAAGAAAACACCTGAGCAAATAAATATGCCTTGAGGAGCTTTTGAAATGACTTTATGTCATCAGTATCTCGCAAAGCCCCAGGTAGGGCATTCCATAAAGTATGCCCATCAACCAATAGTGTCCTACTATGTATTTCTTGCAATTGAGCTAAATTAATGAAAGGACCCATCAAAAGAGTTAGAACATAAGAACATGAGAAATGACATACTGGGTCAGACCAAGGGTCCATCAAGCCCAGTATCCTGTTTCCAACAGTAGCCAATTCAAGTTACATGTACCTGGCAAGTACCCAAACATTAAGATAGATCACAATCTACTATTGTTTATTAATTACCATAATAGCAATTTATGGATTTAACCTCTAGGAACTTATTCAAACCTTTTTAAAACCCAGTAACACTAACTGCTGAAACAACATCCACTGGCAATTAATTCCAGAGTTTAACTATAAGCTGAGAGAAAAATAATTTTCTTCAATTTATTTTAAATGAGCTACTTGCTAACTTCATGGAGTGCCCCTGGTCCTACTATTATCTTGAACATTAACTTGTTCAAGTCCTTTCATGATTTTGTAGACTTCTATCATATCCCCCTCAGTCGTCTCGTCCCCAAACTGAACAGCCCTAACTTTTTTAAACTTTCCTCATAGGGCAGCTGTTCCATGCTCCATATCATTTTGGTCGCCCTTCTCTGCACTTTCTCTAGTGCAGCAATATCCTTTTTGAGATGCGGTGACCAGCAGAATGTAAATTATGGCTTGGAGTGTAAGATTGTAAAAGATCAGCTTAATAAGCAGGGCCTTTATGTTTCAATGTCTTATAAACAAGTAATATTAGCTTAAACCTAGATCTAAACTTCACAAGAAGCCAATGAAGTTCCTTAAACCAGGGTGTAACATGATCATATCCCCCAAATATTAGCTGAGTAGCAGAATTTTGCAAAACCTATACAGCTCCCAAAGAGACATTTGGCAGGCCAACAAAAAAGGAGTTGCAGTAATCTACCGAAGACAGTACTAAAGCCTGAAGAGGCCCTTTTAGGTAAAGTTGTTACCATATCTACCATTCCTAGTTACAACCAATATCACTATTAAAGATTGGGATAGTACCAGGGCCGATGGAAGGATATTAGGCACCCTAGGCAAACCTTACAGTCTGGCGCCCCCTCCCCATACACAATTTTAAATTATGCATTTATAACATATTTTACATGAAAAATAACATTCTGAGGTAAAATTAATATACGTTGTTGGGATAATTTCATGCACTGTTGTGATGCCAACAAGAAAACTTTGCATCTTGGAATTCATATGGCATCATACCTATTGTGATATATTTCAGCATCGTCCTCCCATATCAACACAGAACTATTTGCCAACACTCAAAGAATAGCAACCCCACCTATGAAAAAGAATACCACAAATATTACACCAGAATCTAAAATATCAATACACCTCCTATCAGGAAAACAGAACAAGCCAAGCTACTACAGATCCCTACAGAGAAACCACATGCTAAAAGAATGCTTCATCTCAGTCTTTGCATGCAGAACACAAACCCTCACCAAATACAGAATAAAGCCACATAAAGTATAAATAGAAATGTGCAGACAAAAACTGAACTGTAAAATGCATCACGCCAGACTCTATACGGTATAACAATGGAAAAACAAAAATGTCACCATTCCTCGTGAAACAAATCAATAAAATCAAGATATATAAATCATTAATCATAATTATAAAATCATACAACTAAAATAATTTCAAAACAGCTGATGAATAGAATATCCAATAATTAAAGACTCATGGAAATTTTGAAAGCTTTACTAAACACCAATAAAATACTTCAAAAAACAGACACATAACATACTACCCAATAATTAAAATGGTAGTCAATCAAGAAAAATGAACTTAAAAAGCCACCTTTACTTACCTTCTCCAGCAGTTCTCCTATTCCTTTCCCTTGCAGGCCACACCAGAAGCAGCAGTAGCTGCTGAAGCTGTCCTCACAGTCCTCTTCCTTAGGGACCACAACCAGTCTCTTCTCTCTCTCTCACACACACACACACCAGTCACACCCTCAGGACCAGTTTCTGTCTCTCACACACCAATCATCTCCTCAACCAGTCTCTCTCTCTCTCTCTCTCTCTCTTGCTCACACACATACCAGTCATCTCCCTGATCAGTTTTTCTCACACATACACATGTCACCTCTCTGGCCAGTCTC